>NC_050578.1:128925099-129228433 GCF_011100635.1 Trichosurus vulpecula | reverse complement strand
ATATTGACTGACTTGTGCAAGGGGACATAAGATCTACTTTTTTTTTCAATATCAGCATTCTTCTGATGATGTTGTTTAAAGGCAAGTCATGTAATACTAGAGTTTCTAAAGAACTGAAATTGAAACTAGCCCAAAAGGCAATGGGACTGTGTGTGCGTGGCTGGTGTGAGCAGGCAACAGCACGTCACTAAACCAGAAATCAAAAAGAAGTAAAGAAAAAAGTGCCATCAAAAGGAGAATACAGGCTGGCCAGAGAAATCACAGAACCATTTGCCCAGTTGAGTAATAACAATGATAAAAACCGACTTTTACAAGTGCTTTAATATTTGAAAAGTGGTTTGCACCTTCTGTCTCATTAGAGCCTGATAATGGTATGATCATACCCATTTTATAGAAGAGGAAATTAAGATTCAAAGGGGTTAACAGAGGTAGTGTTGTCTAGTAGGAAGAACACTGCAGCTGGAGTCAGGAGCTCTGGGTTTGAATTGTTACTACTATGTCACTTTGGGCAAGCACCTTCAGTTATATGACTTTGGACAATCTAATGAATCTCTTTCAGCCTCAGTTTCCTGGAGATCATAGATTTAGAGCTAGAAATGACCTAGAGGAATTTGGTCCACATGCTCCCCCTTATTTTACAAAGCTGGAAACCAAGGCCCAGCGAGATTAAGTGGAGATCAACATGGAGAATAAATGGTTGATCCGGAATTCAAACCAAAGTCCCCTGAACCTAGATCCTCTTTGAGCTGCTGTTAAGAAGGCATTTTATAAACCTCGAAGCACTACATAAATGAATTGTTCTTAGATTTGTTCTATCTCCCAGCATGGCTGTGGTTGGAGCGAGGTGCTCTGTCCTTTGTCCACATAAAGACTGCCCTTAGTTTACCCCAGCAGCTTATGCAAACCTGTATTGTTAGAGGCCGGTCCTGTTTAAAACATCTAGATTATAGATCATAGAACAGAAGAGACTTTAAAGATCATCTTGCCCCAAACCCTTATGTTGTAAATGAAGACACTGAGACCCAGAGGGGTCAAATGAGCTGTTGCCTCTTTACCTCGGTCTGCTAAATAGTCATGCTTGAAAAGAGCTATTCCATCTTTGACTTGCTACATGCAGAACTTTAACTAGAAATGTTTGTTCCTGAGATGCGGAAAAGGAAGCTTTACTGGGGTGAGTGTAACTGCTGAGACAAGAGGCAGTACATACTGGGATGGCTCTGTTGGCATCCTCCAAATTTCAGAAGCCTGGAGAATCTCCCTGTCCACCATGCCAGAGTTATGGCTCAGGTTGCATAGGTCAGTCTATCTGTCATTCTGATCCCAACCCCGGATTTGATATAACACTGAAAGTTATGCTGCAGTGTGATCTTAGCTTCTTACTTTGATCTGCTCTGATCACACTTCACAAACTGCCAGTTTGTCCTATGGGGAGGCAGTGTGGAAAAAAAGAAATGCTGCCTGTGGATTCAGGAAAGACCTAGATTTGAATTCTGCTTCTGACAACTACTAGTGATGTGACTGTGGGAGAGCCAATAGACCTCCTTAATCCTGAGGATCTTTATCTGCAAAAGGGTAAAAATAATACCTGTCCTGCCCATCTTCTAGGGCTGCCACAAGGATGGGGTGGAGGGAGGGGAGGGGGTAATGTGTTTCAAAGGCTGTGGAAATCTGAAAACCCTCTGTAAATGTCAGCTACTATTATTATCACTTCTCATACGTGTTCACCCTAGGAGTGCTGTTACACCAAACATTGCTTCAGTACAAAATGGATTGACTACATTCTAGCCGGTGAGCTTGCCTTGCCATTTAATGCTAAGTATGACTCATAGGTGATGCTGATTCAGCTGCATAAACAAGTCCAGACAGAGCAAGTCCACGTCTTCACACTGTGTGCCAGACACAATTCAAAAAGGGTTGATTAATACCTACTATGTGCTCGTCATTGAGCTAGGTAGTACAGAGGGGAGGGGAAGGAGCATGAGCAAGGGGTCCAGTTTACAAACCATCCTTAACAGATGTAAAAGTCATTTTCCTGAGGCACGGGCCTGACCACATCACTCCCTCACTTAAAAATTTTTAGTAGTTCCCTACTGCTTCTAGGATAAAATGTAATCTTTTCAATCTGGCATTTAAGGTCTTTCAAAATCTGGCCCTGGCCTCCTTTTCCAGGCTTATTTTATAGTACTTCTCTTTAAGTTTCAGCCAGTTTGGCAGATTAATTCTTTCCCAAACCTAAGATTCTCTCTACTACCTCTGAGCATTTGAGTAAGCAAGGAATTCCTTCTTGCTTCCACCTCTTCCTTATCTTCCTTTAAAAATCAGCTCAGGTGCCAAGGTGATCTTCCCCTTTTTATTTACTCAACTGTATATATGTTGTATATCCACTGTTTTAGGACCTGTACTAATTTCTCAACAATGACCTGCTAGCCCATTTTACAGATGTAAGATATCACAATATATGAAGTAATGAACAAAAGGCCCTGAGTCAATGTTTATTATACCTATGACATGATTCAGAGATACAGGCTCAGAAGAGTAAAGGGTTAAGTCAGAAATACCAACCAATAACAAAGTTTGTTCTTTGTATTAGCTCATGAGCAACTGTCTAGTGGACAGTTTATGAGTACAATCAAGGCCATGTGATCCAAAGCTTTTATTTCTATGAGGACAAGCCTAATGTTGGCCATAGGGTGAGTCAGAGGTTCTTCTTCCTTTCCTTTCTCTTTGTTTTTATTTGTTCATTTCAACCAATTATAATTTTAAAAAACCCCTAAATTAGATCTGGAAATGTAGGTAAAAGATAACACCTTGCTTCTCCACTAATCACTTCCCTAAAACTCCCAAGAAAAGAAGAAAATTGATCAGCATGTGTCCATCAGAGATGAGACCTTTTCCGAACCAATGGGGAAATCTGGGAAGGTGTGCTTCAGAACTATGGTACTCCTCTCCACCCATTTACCCATCCCTGAAATGGCATAAAGGCAGACTTAGAGATCTGCAGCACCAATTCACTCCATCCCCACCACCAGGTCTTAGTTGTAAAGAACATCCACGAACAGCTATCATTTTGATGCCTAAGTTTTGTGTATGTACTCTCCTTTTCTCTCACAAAATCGCTCTTTAGAAAGGCCATCAAATGTAAGAAGTAAAATAAGAAGGGGAATCCAATCAATTCTTTCGCAAATTTTAAGAGAAAAATCCTAGGAACCTAGAGAAATGAACTCATTCAAATTGGTGCCAGAAGTAAGGCAAATTCACCCTCACTAACACCAATACCACTGGTCCCCCATTCCAGGAAAATGTAAACTCCTCAAATACAAAGACAATTTTATTGTATTCTATTATTTGTATCTCTACCACATAACCCAGTACCTTAATGAATGTTGAGTCTTCATAAATGTTAAATGAATGAATGAGCACAAAGTAAATTGAAGACACCTTTATCAAATTTTAGAAGATCTCCTCTTTACTGGGTTTCTTTCTTCTTTGTTAATTGGTGTTTTATTGGGTAGTCAGTTTTTAATTCTGTATTTCTTAAGGGCATTTAAGTTTTGTATAGGGATAGATCCTGGCTTTCTGATTTCATTGGTTCGGGGAGTTCCCAGGTGAGGAAACTCTCTTCAACAATGGATACTGCACCTTCTTTTGAATCTAAAGTCTTAAGAGAGATGCCTAAAGTAGGTGACTTACTTAGAGCCAATCAAGTCAAGTCTTCCTTGCTTCAAGGCCATCTCTCTATCAGCAATATCATACTATCTTTATGTATGTTACACAGTATAGACATACATATATACATGTGTGTGTATATATGTATCTATGTGTGTATCCAAATTTAGCAATTAGACATTTTGAATTATCTGAGATGCTGCTTTTCTCCATTTACCAGAACAATCTATAGCCAAACCAGATTGCTCACTGGTCCTTGAGCATACTCTGTACTCGTGCTCTTCTCTATATTTGGAACTCTCTCCCCCATTTCTTCATGTTCATATTCAATCTAATCTTTAAGACTCATATCAGACACCACCTCCTCTTTTTTATGTACGATCTCTTTTCTCTCCTCCTAGATTTTAAGCTTCTCTAGAGCAGGGACCATACATATCTCTTTTATTTTCATTATCTTCTTCAACACCTATAAACTGTACTACACATATTAGGTACATAAAATGTTTATGAATATTATTAATTAATGATTAAATAATCAAGATAATTAAACTTGTAACATTTAAGGTCACAGATCAAGTCATCAAATCCTCTTATTTTACAGATGAGAAAAGTGGAGCCAAGAGACAGGAACTCACTTGGCCAAGGTCACAAAGGCAGTAATTAGCAGAGCTAAGATTCAAATCCAAGTCCTATGTCCCAAATTCAGTGTCCTCTCCGTTATGCCATTTGGCTTCAAGAGGACTTGGCATTTTCAAAAGATACAAATGGCATTCAGGAAATTCAGTGTATTTATTTATGGATTGGGAATTTCTTGTAAAGATTTTGACAAAAATATTCACAGGGAAAACAGAGGAATTTAGACCCTACCCCATTCCCAATCCTGAAAAGGGACAGACTCATAGACTGTGAAAACTGAAAGGAGTCTTAGAAATCAACTATTTCCTGACCATTAAGGATAAGGCAGCACTGACCAGATGTTCCCTGTAACCAGCTTATCATCAATTCATTGTGTCAGACTGGTTCTGCAAAATAGTCTTAAATGTTTTGGATGTATTCTTTCCTGTATACTTCAAGAATGCAGTCATCAGCAGACAGCAGCTTCTGGATGGCCGTGTTGTCCTGGAGGACTTTGGATTACGTTCACAGCTTGTTGACTTGAGCTCCCTAGAAGATGAGAAACATATTTTCAAGCTGTGCTCCAGGTCCCTTGTGGCCTTGAGCATGTTGCCTACATTGACTGAATGAGAGCAGATCTGCCGTGGTTGGGGATGAGGTCAAAGGTTACACCACTAACCCTTATCTGACTCGCCAGACTGCTATGGTAGAGCCTGAGAAACTTGGTGGTCTTTTGGGGGGTATCTAAACATTCTTAGTCATTGCAAGAACTTGGTCCAAATCATTGGTAAGTCATCACACAACAAAGGGGTCAGTGTGGTAGAGTCTGGAAGGAGTGTTAATTATGAAACTGTTTTCTTGCTAAAAAGGAGAAATTAAGTGGTTTCTTCTGCATTCTTGTTTGGAAGAAAAGACTGTTCAACAGAATAAAATGTCACAATAAGTACAGAACTTTGCTGTCAGTAAGGAGAAACTATCAGGCTGTGGGGATCATAGCAAAATAGTTTTAGAGCTAGAAGGAACATTAGAGGTCTAGTACAGTGACCATGCAGAGCCACAAACCAACACCTGTCACCATCCAGCAAGGTGCAGAAGAAGGATTTGGACTCAGATGATCTAGGATTTGAACCTGACTTCCAACCTGGTTTAGTCTTCACTGTCTGTGTGACTTTGAGGAAGTGACTCAGCCTCTCCAGGCTGCAATTCCTCACTGATAAATTGAAGGCATTGGACTAGCTAGCTTTTAAGGTCCCTTCCAATTCAAAAGCTATGATCCATCTCAACAAGTTTTCTTAGCTAGAAGTATCTTTTTCTATGTTGGCCAAGAGCCAAGTCATTAATTGGCAACCAATAAATGTGTGGCCAGAGGGAAGAAGAGTTATTAAGATATCTAATTGCCCTTGGAATGCTAGAGATAAAGTTTTACGTTTGGTCACACCTGAGGTAACAGAAAACTCTGATGAACTGTCTAAATTCTCTTTCCATGTTGGAATTTTATTAATTGACTATCCCCCGAATGGACTGAGACTAGAAAATATCTTTTCGTTTCTACAAAGATTTTCATTATGATAGTATTGGTTGGTCTGAAATTTGATCTATGAAGCTCTATAGAATTCTATTATTTAGTTATTAAGATTTTAAGCCACTTCCAGGAACAGGGATAGTATTTCCCATTTAAACCCCTGAAACTATTTTCTCAGACTTCATTGATACCTGCACAACTCATATTTGTACTGGGAGTTTACTCTACATTTTCCATTACAACTAAATGAAGTCTTCTCAGAGAAGCCAGGGAATTGGTTAACTGAATGACTTGGAAGGATGTTTTCTAGCTCCTTAACAAGGTGAATGGTATGGTCTCACGGTTATTTTTTCATCCTTCTGCCAAAGTGTATTGAGAATGTCACTGTTTTCTTTTCAGTGACATTTTTACATCAAATACATGCTATATATATTCTCTCTTCCTCATTATCCACTGGAGGCAGCATTACATAGTGGATAGAATCCTGGGTTTGGAGTCAGGAAGACCTGTGTTCAAATACCACCTCTAACAAGACTTACTAGGTGGGTGACCTTGGGCAAGTCACTTAATCTCTATGTACTTCCAGGTTACTGCCTAAAATTTATTTACCAAGTCAAAGGTGGATTGCAATCTGCATTGATTCTGGCAAGTTCCCACAGTGGAAGTTCCCCAGTTTGGCAAAGTCACAGATTCTTCCCACATTATCCACTAGAGTATGATACAAATTCTTGTGTTTTTTTTTTTTTTGGAACCGTCCCTTCCAGTGTCCTCCCACTGATACTAAGAGGAAGGACAGTTATGGGCCATCAGCCCAGAGTTACTTGTTTTTCATTTTAAATTAGGAGGAAAAAATTGCAAATGAGATAGAAGAAGCTAAGGATACCAGGCCAACCCTGGGATCAGATTAGACAGAGGCTGGAAGGAAAATTCTGATCCCTCAGTCTCTCCCCTTCCTGGGACATCTTATCTCTTTATTTTGTCTCTTTTAGTAAATTATATCTGACCACAAACATATGAACAGATGCCACCTCTAAACTGAAGAATGCAAGGAGTCAGATCATGGGATTATCATCACCAACAGAGGAATCTGAATTCTCGATCTGCTTGGAGAGGTTGGACGTTGTTTGTAGTTCTTTCAACTTTAAGTGAACCTCAACCAGATGTAGGTTGGAAGGATTTAAGTGGGAAGGATGAGATTTCTCATTTTATAGGCCCACAGATGTAAAATAATTTTACTAAGTCACACAGACAGTAAGTGGCCAAATAAGGTTTGAATCCTGATCTTCTGACTTCAAACATGGCACCATATCTGTAACGTTATACAGAATAAATAGAGGTCAAGAATTCAGTTACCTTCTAAATTATTGCTGGTAGATAGATGAAGAGGTTTTGTTTAAACCTCTAAATTTCTATAAGAAATGTCATTGTCATTCTGAGTGGTGGGTGACAGTGAGGCTGGGCTGCTTGGACCAGGGCGCAGAATCAGGAGAAAGTCAGGCAGATGTTAAGATCCAAACTTTTGATCACTTACGCTTTTTCCTCTAGTGCCTTCTTTTACACCATCTCTCCCCAACCCCAAGTCCCATCCCATCTTTACTTTGTATGCATTTTGTATTTACCTATCTACATTTGTGGTTTTTTGTCCCAATAGAATGTAAGTTGTTTGAAGGCAGGGGCTCCTTCATTTTTGCCTTATTGAATAAACACCCATAGGGCAGGCAAGCCAGCCCAGCTGAAGCAGCATGATATGCTGAGAGTCAAGTGGCAGTATGTGCCAGGCAACTTAACCCACTGCCACGATCTTGACCATCACCTCCCATCAGACCCTCATGATAATGTCCCTGAACCCTGAACCCAAGTCTGGGAATAGTGATGTCTCCCAGACCAGTGGTCTTGATTCCTGATTGGCTCCCACAGACATTATCAAGGGGAGCTTGTCACTAAGGTTGTGGTCATCATCTCACCTAAATTATGTACAGCTAAGCATGGGGGTAAGTGCAAGAATGATTGGCTAAAGTATAATTTGCCTTGGTATAATATTTGTGAGGCCCCAGTTTCAATAAGCCCGAAGTACCTTCCCCTCCATTTTTGTTAAGGCCCATTCGTAGTGATGGAAATTGGGGAGGAAGAGGCAGCAGGAGGACTCACCAGTCCAAAAGGACCAGGCAGGACTGTCGTGAAAGGTCATTGTTACACTGAGTAAGGCATTTAAAACCAATGTTCTGGTCTACTTTTTGGCAACATGCCCAAATGTCATACCAGGGCACTGTGCTGGGCAGTCACTCAATAGAGGTCTAGCAGAGAGAGAAGTGGGCAGTGAGCAGACTGTGTGGAGATTTTGAGTGATGGTCACTCTGCCTGTGATGCAGAAGTGGGCATCGAGAGTCGAGCCCAAAGCATCCAAGCTGCTCTCCAAAATATATCATGGATGGTGAGTTCATAATGTGAGCCCACAAGAACCCAGACCACGGGACAATACAAGGTGATTTTGGAGACCTCTGAAGGGACCCCCAGTAATCTTTGGGCTCCAAAATTCATCTGCAGTTGGAAGTCACAAATACACCTGTTCAAGATAGATGGGGCTCCTCACTGTGCCATTTTCTGAGGCCATATGATTTTATGACCATGATTTTTTTTAATTGGACCTTTGATGTCACTCATATAGGAAGCTCCCAATAAGGAAACTCCTTCTTCTAATTCAGACCAACAGCTGCTGTGTGACTGTTAACACCTAGAGAGCTGCCTGGAGTTCCTGAAAGGCTAAGTGATTTACCCAAGGTTCCACAGTCAGTCTGAGTCAGAAGTGGGGTTTGAACCCAGCACAGAAAACTGACCGGCTCTCTATCTCCTCTTACCATGTGACCAACGATATTGGAGTGACTGCCTGAAAGCTTTCCTTTGCAAGTGGAGAGTTTACAGGAGTGACTATCTTCCTTGCAAAAGTCAAGCTGTGAACTGAGTTGGGACTTCAGCTCACCAACCACCTGGGAACTTTCATATGTTTTCATTATGATTTCATGCAGTAAATATTTTCTGTGCTATCATGTGAGGGTGTCTTCTTTTGGTGGAGCCACATGAATTTGGGAAGGAGGGAAGAATCTTAATGGGATATTGAATTAAATACAATCTGTGATAAATTTGTGACGTATTATGTGACAATCATTTTACAGAAGCATAGAATTTGAGAGTAGAAAGAGATCTCAATTGCATCCCACACACACAAAAGGAATCGCCCTCCCATAACATCCCTAACAAATGGTCATGGAGACATTACTTGAAGACCTTTGAGAAGGGAACATCTGCTGCTTCTGGAGGCAGTTCATTCCATTGTTTATATACCTCTAAAGGTCAGGAAGTTTCTCCTGGCATCAAGCCTATACTGGTCCCTTTGCAACTTCTACCCACTCCTCCTGGCCCCTGGGGCCAAACAGACCAAGTCTAATGCCCCTTCCACATGACAGCCCTTAAAATACCTGCAGACAGCTCTAATGTCCCCCCACCCCCCCCCCCCATTCTTCTCTTCTCCAGTCTCAACATGCCCAGTTCCTTCAACTGATCTTCACATGGCATTGATTCAAGGCCCTCCTCTGGACACCCTAAACCACAGACCACACCAAGATAGAAACTTGAGCCAAAGCTCAAGGTCTAGACAGCCTCCTTGTAGGCAGCTGGGCATGGAAATTGTCTTTGCTCTTCCAGAGCCCAGGTAGGAGGAAAAGGGATTAGCATGGAGAAAACTTCTTAAATGTGACCTCACCAATAATCTCCCTTTACATGTGGGGTCTAACCTCACACCTTGCTTTCAGAAACTATCATATGAAGCATCTGAGTGCACTTTGGGGGTTTTCTCACTCTTAGTTCAGAGCCCAGAACCTACTCAGAAAACATGGGCAGTCTTATGTGCTATTGTTCTCTTCCAACCCCCATGATGGCTAAGGCCACCTCTGACCTGTAAGTTTGCTGTTTAACATGTCACAGAGGAAAGGGAGAGAATCTAAAGGAAGAGGAGGAAAGGCGGGGGGCGGGGCAGGGTCTTGAAGGAACAACTATTAGTTCCAAAGATGTATATAAATTCTCAGTCACTCATAGATCCGAATCTAAGGACTACTCTTACATGGCAACTGACCATATCAGGAGTGGGGAGCCTGCGGCCTGCAGGCCACATGTGGCCCTCTAAGTCCTCAAGTGTGGCCCTTTGACTGAATCCAAACTTCAAAGGACAAATCCCCTTAATAAAAGGTTTTGTTCTGTAAAACTTGGATTCAGTCAAAAGGCCGCACCCAATGACCTAGAAAGCCACATGTGGCCTTGATGCTGCAGGTTCCCCACCCTGCCCCATACCATATATCTTAGACCAGTACTCCCAGCTATTTGAAGGAAAGACCAGGTGGCTTCTCCTTCCCTATTTTTCCTTCTCCCTCTCTGTCTCATTCTATACTATCTCCAATTTCCTTACTTTCTTCATGACTGTAAAAGCTCCATGGCATGATCAGGAATTCTACCAATTTGAGGATGAGATTCTGTATTTCTCCCATTTTTAGCACTAGCTTCCTGGTACAAGATGAAGAGAAAATCAAGTTCTCTCCACAGAAACCACTATTCTGCTTTCTATCTTTCTCTTTTCCTTCACTCTCTTTTTATCTTCTTTTAATATCTACCGTATCAGCCCAATTGTCTGATATACATGTCCTGTAGGAGGACAAAGCATTTATTCTCTCCAGTCTCACTGGGAGAGAGAAGAAAAGATCCCAGAGCTCAATACATACTAGAAATCATAAGCCAAATACTCTAAGAATCACCGGATTTAGAGCTGGACAGGATCTTAAGAGGCTGTCTAGTCCTGTACCCTCATTTTACAGATAAAGAAATTTAGATCCAGAGATGTTAAGTTACTTGCCCAAAGTCATACAGCTGGTAAGTAGAGGTACTGGGATTTGAACCTAGGCTCCCTAGTTCCAAATCTAACTCTTTCCACTATACCACTCTGTCCCCTGGGAGATGACTATATACATATATCCCTTAAGAAAAAAATGTAGAATATTCAATGATATAGTGGGTTTGTTTCATCTCAATTCACCAAGAGGTCTTAGAGTAAGGGCTCTTTATCTTGTTTGTGTTATGGACCCCTTTGACAGTCTAGTGAAGCCTATGGTCCCCTTCTCAGAATACTGTTTTTAAATGCATAAAACAAAACACACAGGATTACAAAGGAAACAAATTACATTGAAATAAAGATGCAATTTTTCCCATTCAGACTCCATGGAATCTATCCACATGCCCCTTGGATTTCCATGGACCCTAAGTTAAGAATCATTATCTAAAAGGATAAGGTTAACCTAATGGCAAACCACCTGAACTGATGATCATACATATTTCATGAGAAATAGACTCTTTCCCTATATTATCATTAATCACACAAAAAACATCCAACTATTTCAATCCAGTGGGATTTAATTAAATTTCTCTTTAGACCTGGAAAAAATTCTGTTTGTTTGGAGAGTGCCTAAGACAAACCCTTGGGATTTCTCCTAGTCCAACGACCTGGGTTCGAATCCCAGCTCTACTATTCTAATTGTGTGCTTTGGGACAAGTCCCTTCATATCTCTGAACTCAAATTTCCTCATCTATAAAATGATAGGGTTAGATGACTTCTATGGTCATTTCTTTGGCATTTGATGCATCTATGGTTGGTCATATTGATGAAGGCACCTAGAATCAGTTATTTGAGTACTACTAGAAATTCCCAATGTCTCAGGGTTTTCAAGGATCATCTGAATTCATTTTCTAGAAAACTGGTCTTAAGGACCATCTCCTTTCAGCAACTCTATTTCCTACTCTCAATTTTGGGTCAGCATCTGAGAGATGAGGGCTGCTAATATATACCCCAGACACAACGGCAATGACAACAACAAAGAATGTGTGTAAGGCATTTTAGTGGTAATGGAATTCCTAGGGGAGGAATGTGAAGGGAGAAATTCCATTCTGGTTAATTCACTTTTTCTAGGATGTTACATTTAGCTGTGAAGCAATTGCAGGTGTTGTTTGGAACCAAGATGCTAGGTACACATACACACATACCATGCTGTAGTAGATAGACTGCTAGATGTAGAGTCAGGAATACATGGTTTCAGGTTCTACCTTCAACATTTATTTGCTATATAATGAATTACTTAACCTCTCTGAGCTTCAGAAACCTCTTTTTGACTAGAAGTTAGAGATGGGATGTTATCTATGTTGGTGGAGGGAATCCTCACACTAAGTTTCCACACCATAAAATCACAGATTCTTGATGTGTTACTCAACTGGACCCATACAATTCCACATGTCTTGAATTAATTACATGCCCTTCTAAAGACGAGAGTCTCTGGCTCTAGAATATTATAAAAAGACAACCTTTTCGGGCCACAAAATCAAGACAAATACATTGATGTAACTTGAATAAATCAAATATTAAAGTGTTTTGCTTTACTTCCAGTTACATTACCCCAACATTATCTTGGATACCTAGTTAACAAAAACAACCCAGCAATAGTGGTAAAAGGCATAGCTAACTGAATGTCCAAATATTTTCTCAGGCACAATGCTTTACTGGGAGGAGACATTATTTTGAGAGCTGGGATTTGGCTAGCTAAGTGATAATACCAGAAATATGTGGTAACTGATGGGATGCCAATGCTCTGAGATAAAGATGCTTACTATTGGGCTAGAAATCATTATTATCTCTAGTTAGTGGCCATTGAACTAAGTAAGGTCTTCATTGTGTCCATAGGCCTCTTCCTATATGCCTTAGCTAATGAGCATACATGCTAGAGTCTTTGCATATATACACTTCACATCAATATTATTGTACAGCCAGCCACAAGTTTTATTGGTGAATTAGCTACTAAGGGATTGCCTGGATGAATTAGCCTTGAGGGACCTTGGGTTTCAGATTCAGACTAAATTAATACTCCAAGACTAGAATAGTCCTAATTATGCCTTTATTGATAATCATCAAAGGACATAGGAATCAAGGCTATAGGATGAAAAGTGCGACTAGATAGCAGTTTCAGTTGTACATGGCTCCCTTTGCCTCTCAGTCCTTCACAGAGCTCCTATTGGGTTCTGACAGTAGCAGTCTATGTGAATGATGAGCATCTTGCTAGGCCAGAAGAAGGTGAGAAGAAAAGTGACCTTTCCCCATTTTCCTCCTCATAGACTGATTTTATTCCCCCAAGACGCTTCACGCCACATCAGTTCAGGGATCATTCCACCAGAGGTCACATCTAGATATAAGACTCGGAGCTATATGTCTGGACTTTCTCCCTCCTGTATTTTTTTAATCTTGTTTTCCACATAGCTTATTTTCTACTGTGATATTGTTCTAGAGGCACATCCTTATTCTGATTCTATTCAAATAACTGGGTCTTAGTAGGAGTTATAGCAGAGCCTTGTCAAAGCCCACTGTGCAGCAGTAAATTTTAAATCTTTGATTTGGATTCTCCTTCTCTCCCTGAATATGTAGGTGTTACCTTCCCCAGACAGTTTTGGGATTTCTTATAAAGAGTTTGATAAATCTTACTTACTAGAGAATGTATATTTTATCATGAAAATTGTATCTGTTTGATATGTTCAGAGAACTGAAAAATAATTTATAAGTACATTTTTAAGAATCTATGCTTTGTGACTGAATCAACTCATATGTTCCCCCTTTATGGAACATATGTCTAAAAAGAAAAAAAAAGGAACACTGAAGATATTAAATAGTGTACAGTAAAGATGTCAAACTCACTGCCTGCTGGGCAAAACTCCTGAGTGGGCCCAAACAAGATTAAAAAATAATTGGGAAATGTTTTACAAAATAAAAAATACATGCAATACAACATGAATAATGTTCATTTGTGGTTTTCTAAGTCAATACGTGGCCTTCAGATTTCTTTGTGTGTATGTATGTGTGTTTGACACCACTGGTGTATAGTAAGGTAAACTTTCATTTTTTCCTTTGAATATATACTTAAGAATCTAAAGAAATACAACACAAAGGAATGAGGGGTCCTCACTCCTGTGGGAGGCATGAAACTATAGATTCATATATTTGTGTAGTTGAAAGAAGATTCAAATGTTGCTTGGGTCCTAACCTAGGGGACCTAGATAACCATCGACCAGAAATTCCCCTTGAGTGAACTCTCAGAAAGTGTAGTCCAGGCAGAACATGAATCAACATGATGAGCCAACAGAAGTTCCTCTTGAGGAAGCATGAGAGGTGTATCCAAATCGTGGAGCATCCAAATCGTGGAGCAGGAGTCAAAGGCAGAGGAGGCAGAGAACATGGTTCCAGGTCTATGAGGTAGAATAAGCTGTAACTAGAGTTGTGATGGTCAAAGGTCATTGAGCTAAGTCTGGGTACTGACAGGGACAGCTACTATGCAATGGAATGGGCAAAGCACAGAGAGTTGAGATTTTGGATCTCAAACCACACCAAGGTGCTTATGAGTCTGAGATATTCATTTTTCTCTGTTCATTTGATTGTGCCATAGGTTCCACCTTTATGGACAATCTGGTCCCATCCCCATGTTTGTGTGGGCATGAAGGTATAGATTTCCTCACTGTTGCTATCTCAGTGTTCATTTCCGTTCATTTCCTAAACTGTCTGTGGACCTCTGGTCTTCCAGGGCTCTAGGGAAAATGTTTAACATTAAACTACAAACTTCAACATTTCATTATGTCAAAGACATATGATTTCATCACTGTAGTTATTCTATCTACTTATGATCAAAATACCTTTATAACTTAATAGATATAGATGGTCTTTGAGAATTACTGTGGCCAAAAATCCACTGTCTGTTGGGCCAATCTAATAATGAGCCTCTTTGATGCAACTCAGCAACTCATCTCTTAAGAGAGCTCCCTAGGGCACTAAAAGGTGACTTACCTAGCCAGAATGTATCAGAATCAAAACTTAATCTTCCTAACACCAAGCCTTGCCCTCTTGTTCAATGAGTCACATTGCCCACCTCCCCCCCTCCAACTCCCCCGCCACACACACTTTGAGAAAAAGAAAAGAAGTCTTTCTCTCCCATCCTTCCAAATTTCAGGCCAATTTCTCAGGAGATGACTGAAATGATAGAAATTCTATAACTTATGATGCAAAGTAGCTTTGTGAAAGTTTTTCATTTGCTATGGTCTTGGGACCATAAAAACTCAGTCTGTTTTGAGATTAAAGTTCAATGTAAACCCCTTAAGAATGATGGCTCTGTTCTTTATACTAGAGAACATCTTGTTCATTGATGGTGCTTCTTTTAAATGCTGAGTGATTATTATGACCCTCATGGACTTAACCCACATGAGTAAAAGCTGATGATAGTTTTCTAAAAAGCAAGATAAGACATATAACCCAAACTTTCTAACAATCCACACAAAAATCACATCAATGTGGCTTCTCTGGCAACCTTCCAGTCTCAGCTTAAAATGATAAGTCATATTTCCAGCGTATTGAGGATGACATATACCACCCACTTCTTGCCAGAGAGGTGAGGAACTTTTAAAATAACAACGAGACATATATTTTGAGTAAGACCAAGATGCAAATGTGTTTTCCTATACTCTGTATATGTATTAAGAGGGTTTCCTTCTTTTCTTTTTAATAAGTTGGGGAGAGGATAATGGGAGAGAGAGTCAATAAATGCTTGTGTAACCATCAGCTCAAAGGGCCAGTTGTATGGGACTTTATTCTCATTACTAGAGATTGACTCAATGCCCTCCTCTTAGAGAAAGGGCAGGATAGAGTTCATGAGAGTTAAGAGGACAGAGATCCTATGCTTTTCTGCCTTCCAGATTTGAGAGTGAAGAAGTACAATTCTAACCTCTCTTCATGTCCATGAAGGGAAAAACACTCTGGGAGGCAGAAGTGCGGAAGCCAACATGTAGAACTTTAATCCTGTCCCTGTCCCAAGCTCTCTACACTACAGACTTCAGAGAATTTCCCTTGAGTGAAATCTGGGACTCTTTCTTGGTTGAGCTGAGTTATCTCATTCCCAATGGAAGAGTGAATTCAAACCATATTGTCTGGCATATGTTCTCCTATATATACTTTCTCTGATTTCTATTTTGCTATCAACTTGGATAAATGGGTTGATTTGCTATTATTTATATTTGCTATATGTGTTCATTGTGGAGCTGGAAGAAGTCAAACCTTGGATATACAACTTGAAGCCTTTCTCTCTCCATTAAGGAACAGCTATCAGGAGCTCAGCTTGAACCTGAAAGCTGCTTCTAACAGACTAATGATATTTAAGGGAGCAGGGAGATATAATTCTAGCCTGGTAGCTCCTGGCTTGAAATAAGCAGAGTGGCCAGCCTCTGGCCCCAACCTCCTGCTTCCTTTTCTTGTAGAATTCAGCCTTCCTTGAAGAAAGGTGAGGGGACAAGACACTAGAGATGTCTTTTCTTGCCTGTCTGCAAGCCTAGACAGACCTATGTGCACATGAATTACTTACGTGGACAAAAAAGAAACCACTTCATATGCTACCTTAGAGAGGGAGAGGGAGAGAACAACGAAAGAAAATGCCACCTTCTGCAGGAGGCCTTTTCTGTTAGTGCCTTCCCTCCAGATAGTACTTTCCATTTGTTCTCTATGAATTTTGTGTATCCCTAGTTATTTACATGTTGTCTTCCCCAATTAAAATGCAAGTTCCACAAGGACTAGGGCTGTTTTTGCCTTTCTTTGTTTTCCCCAGGGCATGTCGAAGCGCCCTGCACATTTTAAGTGCTTAATAGACTCTTGTTAAATGACTGACTGGTAGACATCTAAATTCACTATTTCCTCATTACAAAATGACTCCTTAATCTCTTGTTTCCATCCCAATGATTCCTCTGAAATAATACTATTAGATTTCACCACTAATCACCAAATCCAGTGCCCTTTTTTTACTGCTCATTGGCTGTTTTTAGCCCTAGACACTTTTCATCACACTCTCCTTCTTGATATTCTTCTCTCAGTTTCTAAGGCTGCAATTTTCTGATTCTCCTCCTATCTCTCAGATCACTCCTTCTGGCTCCTTTGCAAGCTCTTCTCCCTCCTCCAGCCTTCTACATGTACCTGTTTTACAATGCTCAGTCCCTCACTCCTTGTCTAAACTCCTTCTACATCCCCTACCAAGGTTTAGATGACTTCCAAATCTAGAGCCATCTATATAATCTATATAACATATCCAGTCCCCTTCTCTTTCCAGGAGCTCTAGCTCCATATTGTCAACTCTTTTGTTTACTCAAAATTTCTTATTAAGTGCCTACTATGTGCAAGACATTATGTTACGCTCTGGAGATAAAAAGACACACGTGAAACAATCTCTACTCTTAGGAAGTTATAGTCTACTGGAGAAGCAATGTACAAAGAAATATCATCACAAAATGTATAAAAAGTAAATATAGATAGTGCCTTCCTTCATATGTCCTTTGTAGTTAATTTGGGTATTTATAATAGTCAAAATTACTTAGTTGCTCTTAAAATAATATTACTGTCACTGTATACAACATCCTCTTGGTTCTGCTCATTTTCTTCATCATCATTTTGTGCAAGTCAGCTCATGTTTTCTAACTATAAAGGACATATGAAGGAAGATCTATCTGCATCCAGAGAAAGAAATGATTACTAGAAGTATGTATAGAATGATTTTATATATATAGAATGTATAGAATGATTATATATATATAAACACATACATGCATATGTGTGCATATGTGTATATACATGCACATACATATTTGTGTCTAATGATAACTATCTCTAGGGCAGGGGGGAGAAAAAAAGAAAAGATTACATGATATATTTATAAATTTATAAATTTAAGAAGAATAGCAAGTTATAAGCAGTAGGTTTGCAGTTTTATGAGCAATCATCTTTTTATTATTCTACTATGTTTTATTCCATAAATTAAAACTAAAACCTAAATACAAATAATTCTGGGGATAGTTGAGAGCACTAATAATCCTAGGGGAATCAGGAAGGGCCTCATATAGAAGATAGCATTTGAGTTGAGCCTTGAAGGGACGTGAAGATTCTAAGAAGTTGAGATATGGAGGGAGAACAAAGGTCCATGATTCCTTCTGTATCTGCTGCCTCACTGAACCCAATGATCTCTAGAAACTCTTCAAAGTTCTTACATTTTTATGATGAGATGGAAGTAATATGCTGGTTAGAGCTGAAGCTGTAAATGTGTGAGTCATATGCAGAGTGGAGGTAGATGAAACTACAGGAATGCATTGAGTCCTTTGAGGGAATGCATGTTTAAGGAGAAGAGTGAAGGACCAAGAACTAAGCTCCAGTTAACTATCCTTTTTAGGGTGGAGAGCAGAAAGTGCTGAGCAAAGAGACAGAGGAAGACTAGTCAAAGAGGTAGGAGGAAAACTAACATGGGAAGATCTCAAGGTAGCACTGGGAAAATTGCCCCTGACATAAGGCCTACTTTTGATTATTTATTTGACTTGACACAAACTTCAGCCTCCAACATATTTCCTGTTTCTCTGAATATTTGGCCACATATTCAGCACATTCACTCCTGATGCTAACTGACTCACTCTGTGGAGTCTTGGTTCTGGCTGAGCTTTGGTATCCCATAGGAATTTTTAACTCCTTTGGTAAAAGGAGAGTACAATTCATCACCTTGGTTTCAGGTCTAGTTGTGTTTATTTATATCCAACAGCCTGGAAATTAATGTTTAATCTCATCAGAAAGGCAGCCAGCCTGCCACAGTAAGGAGAACATTGACCTTGGACTCAGAAAGGCCTGGATTCAAATGCTTCCATTGGTACTAACTGTAGGACCGTGGCAAGTCAGTTAGTCACCTTGAGTCTCGGGTCCTTCATCTTTAAAAGAGGTACATAGTACCTGAAGTCCTTAATTTCTACAGTTATTGAGTAGATTCTTACCTCTACAATAGAGATGTAACATTTACCTTTGCAAACTGAAGCACGATGTAAATTACATTTTTGTGCCTATTTTTGTTATCATTATTATTATTATTTCTCAGGCTACTAGGCCAGTAAGATTTCTTTTATTCTCCTCCTGGGGTCCTCTGCTCCTACCCAATCATCCTTTCATACAGGGTAAAAAACATCAAGGAGAACCACTGTAAGCAACTCAAATGAAGCTGTCCATTTGAAATTAGTTGCTAAGACAAATTTGTTACCCTCCAGAGGTTGTGAACCTGATGGTCCTTTTGTGACTATACAGAAAGAATCCTCTCTCTGGCACAGAATGAGAGGGATTGGTGAAGGAGAGAGGGGGGAAAGAAGAGAGAGAGACAGAGAGAGAAACAGACCAAGAAAAAAGTCAACAACTTTGCTATTTCTTGTATCTTTGTTACCATCTTTTACAAAATGGCACTAAACTCAACTTTCATTAAATTCTCCCTATATATTTGAAATTTAAGAAAACCCCAAAGGCCCAAGCTGTGTCCACTGATGCAGTAATTTGCATATAGTAGAGACAGTAGGATGAAAATTGCTATTTCAGAGTAAAATTAAAATATTTGCTTGTACTTATTTGTGTTTAAAGTACATTGGCATAGATAGAAGAATTTATAGTAAATTGTAGTAAAATTATTTTTAAATTATTGTGTCAAGTGATACAATTGATGAATCTGATCATTGTAGTGCTAAAATGTGCAAACTCACAACAAACTTGTGAGGTAGGAACTACTGGTATTAATATCCCCACTTACCAAGGAGGAAAGTGAGACTCAGAGAGTAGAACTGACTTGCCTAGGCTCACATACCTGGAAAGTATTAGAGATGAGATTCATACCCAGGTTTTCTTAACTCCATGTGCAGGACTCTAGCAACTCGAGGACAGCGAAAGCCCAATTGCTGAAATCCTCCTAACTCAGTCACACCCGGGTGAGACATTTTTCCTTTGGGCCTTAATGACCTCAACTGCAAAAGGAGGAGATTGGACTAGACCAGATTGGACTAGAACCTGCAGCCTCAAAGTCAAATGTGGTCCTCTAGGCCCTCAAGTGAGGCACCTCTGACTGAATCCAAACTTCAGAGGAGATGCCCTCTAATTCTATTAACCTACATATTGTGCATATTTCTGGTCAAAGAAAGCTGTTTGCCATTTGCAACAGATACCTGCCAGGGGCAACCAAGTAGTACTGGTGAGCACTGGATTTGGGGGTGAGAAATATCTGAGTTCAAGTCCTGTCTCAGATACTAACCACTGGATCTCAGCCGAGTCTCTTTACTTTTGTCAATCTGTTTTCTCACCTGTAAAATGAAGATAATAATATCTACCTCATAGGGGTGTTGTATGGATCAAATGACATAATATGTGTAAAGTGCATTGCAAACCTTAAAGCACAAGATAAATGCTAGCCATCATTAGAATTATATCTTGACTAGCAAGAGCCATGAGACTAAAATCTTCTACATGTCATGTACTCCAAGCAGGTCGAGGACAGAAAGAAAGATCCTCTATAAACCCAAATATTTATAACAGTGCTTTTGTGGTGGCAAAGAACTGAGAAAAAAGTGAGTACCCATTAATTGGGAAATGGCTGAACAAAGTGTCACACATAACCATGAGGGATTGCTGTTGCACAGTGAAAATAAATATGAGAGATCCAGAGAAACATGGAAAGACTTGTGTGAACTGATGCACTTCAAAGTAAACAGAAAATGAAGAACAATATTCAGAACAACTCCAATAACATAAAGAAAAATAACTTTTAAAGTCAAAAATCTCAGTAATGGGGATGATCACTCTTCTGGAGTAATGCAACGTATCTTCCTATCTCTTGGCAGAGAGTCAGGGCATAATAGGTATAGAATGCTGCACATGTAGCCACCATGTTGGTTAGTTTTGTTTAAATCGTCAAAGAAGGAGTCTATGCTAGGGGTGAGTATGTGTGTCTATGTGGGTGTAGGTGTGGGTACATGGGTGAGAGAGAGAGAATAAGAAAATATGTGAGTTTGTATTTATAAGATGTGGGAGGTTGTATGTGGAAATGACTGTGATGTTAAAATAAAAGTCATCAATAACATTTATTTAAAAAAATAAAAATTTGGTGAGGACCTGTGATTTTATTGGTGTAGGGAACCTCTGGGTATGGAAACAATGCAAATAGGATTCAGCAATTATAACTTACAATCTTAGAGAATTTTGTAGGGTACAAAGCAGCAGAGAAATTTGCCCCTGGTCACAGAGACAGTATATGTCAAAGGCAGTCTTCCTGATTCCAAGGTTAGGCATTTATCCACAACATCATACTTCCTCTCAATAAATCAATAAGCAAACAAAGAAATATAAACAAACAAAAATATAAATGAATAAATGAACAAATGCACAAATAAATGAAGAGAGAGGGGGAGAGAGAGAGAGAGAGAGAGATATGAGGAAATAGACGGAGAAATAACATCCAAAAGGCTTGAGGCACAGGTTGGCTCCAATGTCAAATCTGGCCTAACTAAACAAGCTCCAACATAAAAAAGACATCCCATTCCCAGAGTTGGCTGGAAGTTCATGTATGGGCCTGCTGAGGTGGGAGGAGCCAGTGTTCACTTGTTCAGACTGGACTTTTCAGGTATAAAAGGCTCTCTCTTAACTCACTTTACCAATTTTCCTTCTGCTTTTACCCAAAAAGGTGTGGAATCTAAGATCCGCTCCAATATAGGCTCTGTGCTTAGAACCACATTCCTATGGGGAGGATATTATTTTACTATGCCTTATGTAACCTCTATTTAGCATTTCTCTAAATATCACATTAATATTTAAGAGTCCTAGGCTTAGGCCTATAGGCAATGCTATTCATAGTTAATGTTTACCCACAGAGAAACCCCCTACTTTGCTCAAACAGATTATTCAAAGTTGTCCTGAAGGTATGTAGATGGAAGGAGAAGTGAATTTGTCTCCTCCAATGAAAGAATATTAACCCAAGAGCTTGGCTTCTTTTGACAGCTGGCACTGCCCTTTTCCTATTGGTCAGAGGCCCTCCGGTCTTCTGAAGGACTGCATTAATTACCATCGGAACTGTTGCTTCCTGTGCCCTCTCTCAGAGCCAAGGAGGAGAGAGAAGAAAAGGTGTGCTTGTTAGGGCTCTGCTAGGTGGGAGTGATGGCAATCATTGAACCTTTAGAAGCAAAAATAAATTCTAAAAGGATGGCTAACTTGGCTGAATGTTAACGCAAAGAGATGAATTTGAATTCCAACATCAGGGAGAAATCTTTTATTTTCTCCTTCAGTCAAAACAGGAACATACAACATCATGGGAAAACAACAAGCGAAAAAACAAATTAAAAAATGTCTCCATTACCCACTGGATCAAAAAGCTTCACCTGCCAAACGGCACAAAAGATCCCAGCCTCCTGGAATCCATACTGCTCCCCACAGGACATCAAGGAGCAGGAACAGCGATGAGCCAAGATCATGAATGCCCTCTATAGTTCTCCACCAAAGTCCCTAGGTGCCTCAGCACAGCTTCATGGAAGTTGTTTGGGGTTTGCCAAAGAAGCCTGACCTCAGGTTAGTCTTACCAAGTCAGAAAGGCTTTGATTACAGCCAGTGATGGCAGACACAAGCACTGAACCCTCCCACTGGGAATGTCGTCTCCTAACAGAACCTTTACTACAACCCTATTTCAGACTAGGCAACTCTGTGACTATTAGCAAGCAACTTAGCTCCGGTATCCTCATCTTTAAAATTAGAATAAGAACAGTGACCCCAAGTTTGTTACAAAGGGGAATTGTGTAAAATGCTTTGCAAACCTTAAAGTACACTATATGTTAATTATGGTGATGCTTATTGTTCATGGTTATGGGACTGATATCCGGGGTTCTAAATCCATGAACAAGCCAAACACATTTGTTCTCTCAGGCTGTCTATCCTTAATTAGCCCACTTTTCTCACAGCTGGGGAAAGGATCATGGTAATTATTGATTAGACAAAATACTAGAAAGACATTCAGAGGTCATGAGAGAGACACAGAGCAATTTTGTTACTACCTTGTTAAATTTTGTTAAATCAAAAACATAGTTAGAAATTCAGTTTTTTAAACAATCTTCTTTCATATTCTTTTCTGTATGAAAACATGGATGTTGGTGATTAAGTTCACAACTTAAAAAGGGGGAAATGTAAAGAGGTTGTAAGAAGCAGTGATATGTAAAATATATGACTCTGCCCTTGCCAGGGATAACAGCAATACTATTAATAATAGTATTAATATCCCACCGAGCTAAAACATCCTGAGAACATACATACAGAAGTGGAGCACATCTAGAAATCACTTTGTATAGAGTTTTAACTTGGAGAAGAAAAAGCTGTGGCAGAGAAACAATAACTTTTTCCAAACAATGGAAGGGCTGTCAATAGAAGGGAAGGTTAGCTATCATCTATGGCTCCAAAGAATGGAATGAGGATAGACAGATGAAAGCTAACAAGGACACTGGTTTCAGCTTAAAATAAAGACTAAATTTCTAATAGTCAGTGCTGCCTGGAGATGAAATATGCTGCCTTTTTAGATAGTGAACTCTCCATCACTGGACAATTTTAGGAGGAGGATGGTCACCTGTCAGTGATGGTGTATGGGGTGAGGAATTCCTGCAAGGGGCGGGGATTAGACTATATCACCTAGAAGATCTCTTCCAACTAAGATGCTATCTGGAGGTAGGGAAAGGAAGGAGAGAGAGGAGGAGGAGCAGCAAGGGACTGCTGAGACTCTGCCACATCACACCAAAATACCAAGTCTCTTCAACATTGATCGACCACCTGGCCGGAAGCAGACAGGGAGTCTATCATCTCCAAAGCACCCAAATGCTGAGTCATCCATGTGGTCAGTCAGAAGCAGGCAGGAAATAGCTGCATCTGCTTTGTGTGACCCATATTGAAGAATCCCTCGTTTCCTTCCAAGCTCAGCTCGTGTGTCATTTCCTGCAGGAAGTCTTTATTAACTACCCTAGTTGTTTGTGCAGTAGAAAATGTATTAGCCTGAGAATCAGCAGACTTGGATTCTAGGACCTTGGATAAGTCACTTAACCTCTATGAGTCTCATCTTCCTCCTCTTTAAAATTAATTAGTTCAGCTAGATGAGTTCCAAGATGCAGCTAATATTTCCTCTTCTCCTTTTCCACCCAAAAAGGGGGTGGGGGTGGAGGGGTATTGGAAGGATAAATGCCAAGATACTTTCAGATCTTTGTAGTAAAGGTGATCTCTATATTCAAGGCAATATTTTCTTCTTGCTCTAACTGATCTGGGAGTAGAATAGATCCTTTCACAGAGGCTCAAATCAAGGCACATAGAGAACACCAAGACACTGAACTTCCAAAGATTTGATGAATTCTGTCCAGCTCAGCTTGGCCCACTTCCCACTCCAGGCGATGGTTGGGCAAAGTGGGCCCAAAAAGGGCAGATGAGAAAATAATCCAATCCAATTCAATCCATTAAGCATTTATTAAGCCTCTGGCTTTTGTTTTGTTTTGTTTTTGCAAGGCAGATGATAGGCATTGGAATATACATGACAGAGAAGGGAAGAGAGTGCTAACAATTAGGGCAGTTAACAAAGGCTTCCTACAGGAAATGGCACTTGAGCTGAGCTTGGAAGGAAACAAGGGATTCTGTGATATGGGTTATACAAAGCATGTGCAGCCATTCCCTGCCTGCTTCTGACTGACCACATGGATGACTCAGCATTTGGGTGCCTAGGAGATGAAAAACTCCCTGACTGCTTCCGGTCAGGTGGTGGATCCACGTTAAAAGGACTTGGTATTTTGGTATGATGTGGCAAACTCTCAGTGGTCCCTTGCTCCTCCTTCTCTCCCTCCCTCCTTTCTCTACCTCCAGAATCAGAGTACAGCATCAGGTAAAAGAGATAGCTTCCAGCTATGTCTCTCACTTAAACTCTCCCATATGGCAATTAGTTCACTCTCTCTAACCTTCCAGGAAGGGGGCATTCTGTGCTCTTTACCCCGACCCTACCTCCACTCCCATGAAGAACAGGGCCTCAGGCCAGGCAAAAAGTGTGAGAGGAAGATGCCTATCCTCAACACCCTCCTCATTAGAGACCAAACTCCCTCTCGAGTGAATCAAGTCAAGACCACATGAATGTATCCAGAACAGAGAGGCCTCGGGGGGGGGGGGGGAGGGAGTGGATAAAGCAGCACCCTTGGGCCTACCGTAGTTCCTCATTGTTAGAATTCTGAGAGTCAGGGCTAGGTAGAGAGATCATTCCAAACATGGGAAACAGCATATGAAAAGGCATGGAAGTGAGAGATGAATGGGGAGTTCAAGAGCACCAAGTAAAGCCAGATGTGAAGGGAAGCAATATGTAATAAGTTTAGATTGGTAGGTTGGAGCCAATTTTTTGAAGGTCTTTTTAAATTCCAGGCTGCAGGATGTGTATTGTCTCCTAGGGGTAACTGGGAACCATTGAAGCTTCTAGCTCAGGGGAATGACAAGGTCAAACATGTGCTTTAAGAATCTATTTTGGCAGAACTGAAGAAAGGAAAAAAACTGAAAGCCAGGAGACCAATTAGGAGATCATTGGTGATGAAGGCCTGACCCAGAATGGCAGTGGAGGGGACACGATGAATTTGAGGTATTGTGGAGATAAACAACTGATTGTCTTTGGGGGTGGGGATGAGGGGAAGGGGAAAGTGGAGGATGATTCTGAGGTTGTGAACCTGGATTACAGGAGGGATATTGGTGTCTTTGACAGAAATAGAGAACTTTGGAAGGGGGGAGGGGGTTGGCATTTAGGGGACAAAGGAAACTGTTCTCATTTGACACCATGACATTTTATGTGATTGTTACAAAACTTCTAGGCCAACTCCATTCCTTTTTGAGACACCTGGAGAGTAGTTTACAGCACTTGATGGAATACCAGGCAAATGATCTGGGCAATTTGACAGAAGCCTGTTTTTGTTTTGGGCTCCACACTCTCAGATTTGCTCAGGCTGTGGCAGCACGGGAAGCTTGATTCCTTCAGGTATTTACCCTTGTTGTTGAAGTTGGCTGCAAAATAGCAGTGATGCCCTTCATCCCCTCTCCTTTGCAACCGCTTCACCCACCACCTGCTTACCACCAGCTCGATTGCCAAGTGTTCTCGCCCCCATCCTTCATCCTTCCTTCCCTTGCCGACTTGCCAAGGCTGGATTGGCTGGGGAAATGGGTTTGGTGTCACATGACCAAACCCCAGCTGCTCCAGTGCCCACGTCTGGGTTTGACAGGGTGTTCCATGACGCACCTGCTGCCGTCAGATTAACTCCCATGTAAATAAATGGGTGAAATCCTGCCCAAACCTAGTCTTGACAAAGAGTAGCTTAAACCATTAAAGATGTTTACACATGACCTGCTATCTAGAAGGCTGAGTAACCACTGTCTTTGAGCTCCAGGGCAGATAATGAGTCCCCCCCTCTCTCTGCCTCCCTTCCCTCCCCTGCACTTTGTCTCCTTTTTTCTTTTCACACTGATGTCCCTGTGGGGATCAAGGAGGGGGAGACCGGGAGACAAAGGCAGACCTCTCAGCTGGCTGGAGTAGCCCTGATTAGGGCGCCGCTTTTTTTAGGGCAACTTTGGAGGTCCTTGCCCAATTTCTTGGCAGCTGTTCAAAGAATTGAACACAGTACACTTTGTAAACAGTAATGCATAAAGTCCATCTAAAAATAGTACAGCTCCAGTCTTTGAATTGAGTGAGGGAATAAGTGCTAATTGTTGTATTGTGCCCCATAGATTACAAAGCAAGTGACTCAATGGTGCTCTTCATAAAGGCTTCCTCTGATTGGGTTAAATAATGCAAGCCCATTTACCCAAGTGCATGATTGTTCTGTTTATCTATGCTCTGGGACAGAATATACAGCTTATAACAGACAGATGTGTGAGTTCTATTTTCTGACAATCAAAGAAAAATCTTGCCAGTGAGATAAAGAGTATAGGCATTCATGCTGGAGGATGACCGATGTGATACTGTCATTATAATAGAGTTCCTGCTACCCTAAAGGATTTGGGCTCAGATCAGGAATAAGGCAAGTGATTTAACCGTGTTGCGCCTCAGTTTCCTCATCTGAAGAATGATGGTGGGAGTAGACGGCCTCTGAACTTCCAGCTCTAAATGGCTGATCTGATGGGCCATTGATCACATGAGGGGCTGCCACTTCTGGGAGAGTTTTTTTTAGACCTCTCAGGTGAAATTGCCTACATCCCTGGGAATGTTTCATTTGAGACCATCTGTACTGGCTCCCCCTTCTCTTACAGTTGAGCTGTGTGGAGATGGGGAAGTGAGCCATGTTACCTCTAGCAGATGCTGGAGGCAAAAGCTGGAAAGTGTAGATTAAAAATGAGTTCCTGAGTCAGGTGTAACAGAAAGGAACCTTAATAAGGCTGCTGTATTCTGGAGTAAAAGAAATCAGGGAAGCTTTGGGAATTCCCAGGAGCAGAGCCCCCAAACTCTAGTTCTGCTTTCCTAGGAACATAAATGTGTAATTGGAAAGGAGATCAGAGGTCACATTGTCCAACCCTCTCACTTTACCGAAGAGGAAGGTAAGACTCAGACAAGTTAAGCCACTTGCCCCAGGTTGCACAGGTAAGGATTTATACCTATTTCTTCTAACTGTAAACCCACTATCATTTCTACTTGCATAATTATTGTCTTAGAGGCCTGTTTTGCAGTGGATGAATGCTGAACCCAGAGTCAGGAAGACCTCAATTCAAATCTTGCTTTGGACATTTACTAGCTGTGTGACCTTAGGCAAGTGGCTTTAACCTTGCTCAGCCTCAGTTTCTTCATCTGTAAAATTAGGATAAATAATACCACCTACCTCACAGGACTGAAGTTTGGAGCAAATGAGATAATATGTGCAGGGTGCTTTGAAAACTTTAAAGTGATAGTTTAATACAAATGTTATTATTATTGTGCTTTTCCCCATATTTGAGGAGTGACTTCCTATCACACTACCTCAGTCCTTAAAAATAGCTATGAGATTTGGCAGCAGAGCTGCCAAAAAAGAAACCATAGAGCTTCAAAAAAGAAACCATATAGGCCAGTAATGCATAAAGCAATAAACCTTTATTATAGCCCATTTCAGCCACACAAAGGCAAGTTCAAGGCCCCAAACAAAAAACTCCTCTGGGGCAGGAATGGGCAAAAATGGGAACAAAGAGGGAAGAATGCAACCAGATCGTCTGGCAGACCTCTGGAACACTGCTCTTCAGTCAAGCAGGAGAAAGGGGGGAGGGTCACTAGGACACGTTGCCATGTGACTCAGCATGCCAAGCCGCACTAAGTTCTCCAGAGATTCCTCCTGGGAGGATATTCAGAGTGAGGAGTGACTGGGTCAGAATTATCCTCACCTCTAAGCAGCTCCCTGAGGCAACCGGAGAATCTGGGTCCCACAGAGAAGGGGCAAGTTCTCAATCAGGTGAATCTGGTCGGATTCCTAACTCTGACATCCCAGGCAGGGAAATGCTCAGCCATCAGCATATTCTTGAGGGCTTGGCTGAATCCAATAGGGTGCATGAGTCTAGGGTAGAGAAGTTGGGGGAAAAGGGCAGGAAGAAAGAGCTCGCCTAGTATCCAGAGATAAAATAAAACTCCATAGCTTGGCACTTAAAGTCCACCACAGCAAGGCTTTGCCATGCCTTTGGGACATTATAATAATGATACAATTTAATAACATTTATCTAGCACTTTCATTTTTTCAAAGTGCTTCTTAAATATTATCTTATTTGATCCTCACAACTACAAATAGATGCTACTATTCTCCCCATTTTACAGAAGAGGAAACTAGGGTAGAACGAGGTTAAGTGAGTTGCCTAGGGTCTCATAGCTAATAAGTGTCTGAGGCTGGATTTGAAGATGATGCCGTGGATAGAGCACTGGGTCTGGAGTCAGGAAGAGCCCTCTTCTTGAGTTTAAATCCAGCCTCAGATGCTTATTAGCTGTGTGACCCTAGGCAACTCACTTAACCCTGCTTGCCTTAGATTCCTCATCTGTAAAATGAGCTGGAGAAGGAAACGGCAAACCGCTCCAGTATCTTTGCCAAGAAAAGCCCGAATGGGGTTATGAAGAGTGGGACATAATTGAACAACTTCCTGATTCCAAGTCCAGCGCTCTGAACATGGTACAGCCTAGCTTCCATGACTTCTCTTTATATTCTATTTACCAGCCACACTGCTGATTGGTTGTTGGGCTCTTCACTGTGCCCCACCTCTATGCTTTCACAAGGGCTATTGTCCTCTGTGCCTGGAATACATCCACATATCCACATCTCTCTACCTGTTGAAATTCTTTGTTTCCTTCAAGGCTCTAGTCTGCCTCCACTTCCTTTATGAAAATTTCCCTGATTCTCCTAGATTAAAAAAAAAGAAGAAAGAAACCTCTCCCTCCCTTTAAAATTTAAAAAAAAAAAAGCAACTAACTAGCATTTATTTTGTTTATTTTCTTGCCTTCCCATTCCTTCCCCCACCCAGTTGAGCAACGACAACAGAAGAAAACTCTCATAAAAATATGCATAATCGAGGGAAGTCAATTTCCTTACTACGCTTGTCCAAAAATTTGTGTCTCCTTCTGCACTCTGAGCCCTTCACCTTTCTGTCTGGAAGGGGTATTTGTACTTTATCTTCACTCCTTTAGAATCATGGTTTATCGTTCCATTGATCAGAGTTCTAAAGTCTTTCAAAATTGTTTTTCATCATAATGAAATAATGGTGTAGTGGATAGAGTGTCAGGCCTGTAGTCAGGAAGACCTGAGTTCAAATTCAGCCTCAAACACTTCCTAGCTGGGTGACCCTGGGCAAGTCATGTAACCTCTGTTTGCCTCAGTCTCCTCATCTATAAAATGGGGATAATAGCAGCACCTACATCCCAGAGTGGTTGTAAAGATGGAATGAGATATTAATTGTAAAGTGCTTAGCACTGTGGCTGACACCCAGTAAATGCTATCTAAATGTTTGCTATCATCATAAATGTTGGTAAAATTATGTTACGTGGCGATATTGTATAAATACGGTACATGATGCTATATATAAATTATACAAATATAATTATATAAAGGTGCCTATTTACTTCACACGTAGATGTCTTCCCATTTTTCTCTGAGACTTTCCATTTCATCACTTCTGAGTTCACAATAATATTCCATTACGTTCATGTACTATAATTTGTTTAACCATTTCCCAATAGATGGGCAATTTTTTGCTGCTATGAAAAGTGAGCTTCTTCACCTTACATTTTCTCATAGTGATTTGTCTGGATTTCTTAACTGGCTTAACCACATTACGCCTTCACAGAATCACAGTTTCAGAATTGGAAGGGAACTCAGTCACCATCTAATCTAAACCTACCTAAACAAGGATCATCTCTACAACCTCCTCAGCCAGTGTTGGGCCAAGATTGAATTGAATCCCCAGTAAAATGGTTCACTGCCTCCCAAGGCAGCCCGTTCTACTTTGGGAGACCTCCATTGTCAGTAACTATTTTGTTACATCAAGCCTCTCTAATTTCGACCCTTTGCTTCCTTGTTCAATTCTCTGAGGACAAGCAGAAAAACTCCACTTTCACATGACGGTCCTTCAAATACTTAAACACACTTATCCCCTCTTCTCCATTAAACCTTATGCTCCTCAAGGGCAGGGACTATGTTTCATCTTTGCATCCCTAGCATCTAGCACAGTGCCTTTCACATAGTAAATGCTTAATAAATATTTGTTGAGTTGAATTGGGCCTGTCTTAGGACTCCACAGAAGTCAGTATTTCAGCCACCCTAGACTTTCTTCAGTCCCACTCTTTTTCTTCTTTAAGCCAAGAGACCATAAATTTGTCCAGACGCAGTGAATTTTGACACACATCCACAAGGATCTTAGAGAGCACTATTGCTTTCACATTCATGTAAGAAATTTAGACTGAATTTTCAAATATGTGAGAACATATGGATTCAACTGAATAGACTTTTCTTTGTGTGCATACTTGGGAGTAAGTAGTATGGGTTCTGACACAGACTGATATGGTTGTGTATCTGTGAAGGGCCAGACTATTTCCTAAAATTCACCATTACAGCTAAGTGATTTGCATACCCTATAAAGTTTAGAAGGCCATATGAAGCAGCTGTGCAAATAGAAGAGGTAGACCGTAACAAATGAGCTATAGAAGCATGTTCTATTTGCATGGATACTCAATTTTTAAGATTCCCTTTCTATGCATTCAGTTCAATTCAAGCATTTATTAAACACCTCTATGCACGGGGCAGAGTAAAGAATTTCAAAGAAATATATAAGTGAAAAGAGATAACGGGCTGATCAGTTGACATGAGTGAAGAACAGCTGATAGGCAGCCCACATTATTCACTATTATCCTTGCAATGCCAAGAGCAAAAGAGAAGATTCCTACCATGCTGGGTATACCCTCTATGTTGAACCTGTGCCACAACCTACACAACAACTGCACAGGATGGGCACCCATGAGTGGGCTATAATCTGCACCAATAGAGCGAATATCACATTAATGAGTTCATAGATCCATGTGAGTATTTGCAAGATACAATGTTAGGTGAAGACAAGAATCAAAGTCCCTATCTTTGAGGAGTGTCTATTCCATTCTGGTGTTATAAAATCATGACCACAGAGTAACTCCAACAACTATTGTCATTTGAGGCTGCTATGCAACTTCATTATTAAGTCCCCACAGACCAAAGGCAAATGAAAGATATATAAAATGTCCAAGCTGTTAATAACATAAAGTGGTGTAGTAGACAGAATAATAGACTCAGTTGGAAAGACAAGGGCTCAGAACCCACCACTGTCTCTCGCTGTTTGGCCATAGACAGGTTATTTAAACTGTAAGTTTACTCCCCATTTACAAACCGAAAGTTAGTCTTCCTTGGTTGTAAAGCGGGGACAATATTACACCATCAATACCCACTTCCTGGTTGCGTCAAAGACAGGGCTCTGCAAACCTTAAATAGAACTTATTAGATCCAGTTATACCAATGGGGAGGAATCTTTGCCTCAGTTTCTTCCTCATCTATAAAATGAGGATATTAATATTTGTAGCACTTACCTCACAGGCTTGTTGTGAGGCTCAAATGAGATGATCATAAAGTGCTTTACAAACTTTAGAGCACTATGGAAATGCAAATTACTATATATTGTATAGATAATCAGTCTTGTTCCTTTATCATACCCAAATATTAAGAGACTTCGTTTGGGAGAGAATTTTGGAAAACTGATTGGAAAAATTGATTTGGAAAGTATGATTTGATAGATACCTTTTATGTATTTGATGTACTATACTGTTAAGAAGACATTGGCTTGGAATATACAAACATGGCAGTCAAGAAAGAAGCATTTCTAGCATGATTCCAGTCAACATTGATTTATTGAGGGCCTATTATGCTCAGCATTATGTTTGACAATGTAGGGGGGGTAGGAATTATGTGTACGCAACACGGTCCTTTTTCTCAAAGAGCTTAAAACCTTGTTAAGGAGACAAAGCTTACACATACGAAATAATTTATGAACAATGGAGAGGTATTGAACTGTAGTTCAAGAGCTAAGAGGGACCTTAGAGACCCAACTCCTCACTCTCTCTCATCCCCAAACCAATCTGTTGCCAAGTCCTGTCGATTTTACCTTCATAACATCTCTCTCACATGCCTCCTTTTCTCTTCTGACACTGCCATCATTTTGGTGCAGGCCCTCATCACCTCAAGCCTGGCCTACTTTTTCCTAAAGCACAGTTCTGACCATGTCAAACCTGTAGGAACTGCATTACCTCCAGGAACTAACATAAAATCCTCTCTTTGACTTTTAATCCATTCATAACTTGGTCCCTTTTTACCTGGACAGTCTTTTTATACCTCACTCCCTTTCAGTTACTCTCTGATCCAGTGACACTGACCTCTCTGCAGTTGTTCGAACAAGAAGCTCCTCTGCCCAACTGTGCATCTCCATTGCCCTCCTGGCTGTCCCACTCACACGGAATGTTCTTTCTTCTCTGACTTCAGGCTTCTCTGGCTTCCTGTAATCTACAGCTGAAGTCCCACCTTCTGCAAGAAGCCTTTCCCAGTCTCCTTCAATGCCAATGCCTTACCTTGACACTACTTTCAGTTTATCCTGTGTATGTCTTGTTCACACATAAATGTGAGCTCCTTCAAGGCAGAGATTGTTTTAGCCTTTCTTTGTATCCCCAGAACTTGGCACAGTATCTGGCACTTAGTAGGCTCTTAATAAATGCTCGTTGACTTGAGCTGACCCCAGAGACATAAAGTGATTCGTGTAGAAAGCGGCAGAACCAGGATTCAAACCTACTTCCTCTGCTGCCCAAACCTCTGTTCTCTGCTCCATGTTGGTGAGATCAATCTCCATGTTACTACTAAGGATTTCACTGAGGTAGCTTTGTCATGTTCCAAAGCCATACACAATTAATGCAGTGTGGACCGGAGATGGGAGCACTTGGAGAACCTTTCCAAAAGAGGCAAATCTCTGTTGTCTGGACTTTGCACAGGGCATCTTCCATGACAGTCATGAACACCGCTGATGAACATATATACTTGTTTTATATCTGACTTCATCGAGTAATCAAAAGATTATTAAGAAAAGTTATCATGGCAGAGTGGATAGAGCACTGGATCTAGAATGAGGAAGACCTGAATTCAAATGTAACCTCAGACATTTACTAGCCATATGACCCTAGGTAAATTGCTTAAACTCTGTCTGCCTTAGTTCCCTCACCCATAAAATGGGGATAATAAGAGTATCTCCCTCGCAGGGTTCTATGAGGATCAAATGAGTCATTATTTGTAGCACATTGCCTGGTACGTTATGGGCACTATACGAATGTTAGCTACAATTAGGAGGACAGGAGGAATGGGAGGAGAAGGAGTCAACTCTTGTTTTCAAGAAAAGGACCTTCAAGGATGCATTTGTTTCTAACAAGTCAAATACTTTTAAAAAATCACTAAGAAATGAACACTGCTGTAGTTTACATTTGACCTTTCAGTCAGCTGTATGATTATAAAGACCTAGTGTTTTGTAGAAAATCACCTGTGAATTTTGTGTCTTCATCAAGGGTATCCGGAATGAGACCCCGACGCCATCCTCACAGACAAGAACAATAAGAATAGCATATTCATAGAGCATTTGAAGATTGGCAAAGCAACCTCCACTTTCTCTTTTCTTCTCCACAACAGCCTTCTGAAACAGAAGCTATTAATGCCATTTTTTAGATAGGGAAACTGAGACCCGGAGAGGTTAAGTGACTTGCCCAACATCACACAGATGCTAAGTGTCTGAGAAAAAATTCTTCCAAGAAGCAAGTTCTTCCTGAATCTGAATCCAACATTCTCTCCACAATGCAACACTGCCTTCCCATATATTTCCTATCAATATTTCATAGACATGTAAGTTCAGTATGAGTCAGCAGTATGGTAAACAGCTAATGCAACCTTTTGCTGTATTAAGAGAAGCCATTTTTTTCTTCTTTTTAACTTCTGGTTCAGACATGATTTTGTTGAGGTAAAGAACACTTGGTAAGGAAATTCCCTCTACCAAAGATGATCAGCAATTTCTTTGAAACTTCTAGTCTTAGAGTTGCCTGATGGCACTGAGAAATTAAATGACTTAGTTGATAGTCCCACTGTGCTTTGCCCTGATCAGAACATATCAGGACTGCTGAGCTCAGTTCTGGTTTCCACATTGCAGAAAGGACTCTGATAAACTGAAGAGCATCCAGACATAGGTATCACCAGAAGGGTCAAGGGCCTCAAATCCATTCAAAATCACAATCAACTGAAGGAACAGGGAAGCTTGTCAGGGAAGAAAAGAAGTCTTACCGGGAGGGAGAGGGATGATAGCTATTTATAAGTCATTAAAAGGCTGCTAATCAATCAATCAGTAAACATTTATTAAGCACCTACTGTGTGCCAGACACACTGCTGGGGATGCAAAAAGAGACAAAAGACAGTCCCTGCCCTCAAGGAGTTTACAGTCTAATGGGAGAGACAACACGCAAACAAATATATACAAAGCAAGCCAGATACAGAACAGATAGGAAATAACAGAAGAAAGGCACTGGAATTTAGCCGAGTTTAGGGAAGGCATCCAGTAGAAGATGGGATTTTAGTTGGGACTTAAAAGAAGCCAGGGAGATCAATGGTCAGAGCAGAGGAGAGAAGGTGTTCTAGGCATGCGGAACAGCCAGAGAAAATGCCCAGAGCTAACATATGAGATGTCTTGTTGGTTGGTGGAACAGTCAAGGGGCCAGTGTCATTGAATCTAAGAGTGTGTGTTAGGAAGTAAGATGTAAGAAGCCTGAAAAGGATGGAGTGGGCTTTGAATGCCAAACAGAACATTTTGTATTTGATCCTGGAGGCAATAGGGAGGTACTAGAGTTTATGAGTAGAGGGAATGACATGATTGGACCTGCATTTTAGGAAAATCACTTTAGTGCCTGAGTAGGGGGATGGATTGGAGTGGGGAGAGACTTGAAGCAGACAGACCCACCAGCAGGCTAGTTCAATAATCCAAACACTGGAAGGGTGGCAGTGTCAGAGAAGAGAAATTAGCATTTTGGAAAGACATTGCAAAGGTGAAATCAACAGGCCTTGTCAGTACCTTGGATATGGGGCAGGATGGGGCTAAGAAATAGTGAGGAATTCAGGATGACCTTTAGATTTCCAGCTTGAGGGACTAGGAGGATGGCATTGCCCTCTACAGTTGTAGGGAAGGTAGAAGTTTGGGGAGAGTTTGGGAGGAAAGATAATAAGTTGTCTTGGACAAATTGAATTTAAAATGTCTACCCAACAGCCAATTTGAGATATTTGATATTTGGAGATTCAAGATTGGAGGTCAGCAGCACAGGTACATTTGAGAATCATCAGCATAGAGATGATAATTAAATCCATGAGAGCTGATTAGATCACCGAGTGAAGCAATATAGAGTGAAAAGAAAAGAAGATCCAGACAGAACCCCTAAAGACACCTGCAGTTAGAGGGCAGATCTGGATAGGGATCTAGCAAAGGAGACAGAAAGAGCAGTCAGATGAGTAGGAGGAAAAACAGGAGAGAGTAGAATCCCAAAAACCTGGAGAGAAGAGAGTATTAAGGAGGAGAGAGTGAAAAACAGTGTCAAAGGCTACAGAGAAGTCAAGGAGAATGGGGACTGAGAAAAGGTCATTGGATTTGACAATTAAGAGATCATTGGTAACTTTGCAGAGAGCAATTTAGTTGGAATGATAAAGTCAGAAACCAGATTGTAGGGGGTTAGGAAGACAATGAGAAGAGAGAAAGTGGAGGTAGATATTGTTGATAATCATTTGGAGGAGTTTAAGTACAAAGGGTGGAAGAGATATAGGACAATAGTCAGCAGGGATGGAAGGATCAAGTGAGGGGGTTTTTCAGGATAAGGGAGACATGGGCATGTTTGCAGGCAGCAGAAAATGAGCCAGTAGAGAAGGAGAGACTGGAAATAAGAAAGAGTCGTGATGACAGAAGGGGTGATCTGTTGGAGGAGACATAATAGAATAGGATCACTTAAACAAGGAGGAGTTAGCCTTGGTAAAGAATAAGACCTTCTCCTGGGAAAGATGCATTACACTTGTTCTATTTGGCCCCAGAGGGCAACACAAGAAGTGTAACTCAGATTTTAAGCCTGAGTGTTTGCATAAGATTCTGAGAGGAGGATAATCTAATGCTCTGTGCCTACGAGAGAGATAGAATGGACCAGAGCTTGGGAGAAGAGAGATTCCTTCTTCTAGTTTCTGGCTTTGAACTTCTGGTCACAAAAATAATCGGTAGAAACCACGAAAGGGCAATTTTAGTTTTGATATGATGAAACCTTCCTATCACTTAGAACTGTACAAAGGGGAAATGGCTTACCTCAGGAGGTAGTGAATTCCCCGTCTCTGAAAGGTAAATGATCACGTGTTAGTGTGTCGTAGTTTGAGTTTTTTTTTTTTTTGGTATAGGTTGGTTTAGATGGCACTGAGAACCTTTTTGATGATGAGATTTTCAGATTCTGTGAAAAAGGAAGCAAATAGGATGGTAGTTGGTGTACCTCCTTATTCACTCCCCCTCATAACTCTCTCACCTTTTTAAAATGAATTTTATTGTTCTTTTTGTTTTATATTACAGTCACTTCCAGCTGTACCCCCATCCCTCCTTTTGTTTTAATTGTAAAAACATCATCATGGTTTTGCCCATTCTCTTGGAATAAATACAATGTAACCAAGTTCCAAAATGTATGATAGAGATGTTGCAAAGTGTGACAGACAGGCAGAAGGAAAAACATTCTAGGAGTTTGAGGGGGAAGATTTCATGAAAAAGGTAGGATTAAGCAGGGTCAGGGAAGACCAGGAATGAAACTTGGAGTGGTCCCACAATATTTCAGGGAAGAGTAGCAGAAAGATTGAAAGCAACAGTCAGCGGGGAAGTGATGATCTGTTTTAAAACTAAGGGACAGTAGGAAGGATAAGACACGATAGAATATTTAATGAGATTATTGAAAATCTAGAATTTATCTGCACTCAGTAAGGGAGCCTTTACTGCTCACTTGTGGCCTCTTGATAAGTTCAACCTTTATCTTCTGAAGATAAATTCCAATATTATAATTATCGTTATGAGTTATTTGATATTTATAATACCCTAGAGTTACCTCCCTGCCACATTATTTTTCTACTATTGAAATACAATGGATACAGATGATGTACGTCGGATCCTGCCAACATTTATATTAATAGTAGAGACACAGAAATGTGATTTAGTCAACTAGAACTTCTCAGTCAAGCAATTCTCATTATCTGTGAAACTACTGTCCTGTAATGAAGTGGATTTCAACTGGTGGAGAAACATGGCAGGGTCAGATGCCAGTGGCAATCAATGGCATTGTCAACTCAAACCTGAACTGTTATTGGAGGAGAGAAGATAACCCATCCACAAGCCCCGAAACAAATGTCTTATATTTTACTATACAGACATTATATAAAAATGACAGATATTTAGACAAATATATAGAATTAGAATGGAAGGACCTTAGAGGTCACCGAGTCCAATACCCTCATTTCACAGATAAGGAAACTGAGGACTACAGAGGTATGCTGGTAAATGTCTAACAACTGGCTTACTGAAAAAAAAAAAGTATGTACAATACACTTTTAGGTTTAATCTACATTATTAATATTTTCTCCTTCACTTTCTGAAACCAAGATAAATCAACAGGACAATGAATTGAGCACTGATTTTTAGTGTTTGCAGATTTCTGAGGAATAAACCCTGTGAAAATTTAACAATTGGCTCTTGAGAGCTAGGTAGATATGGCGCTCTTTTAACTATAGAGATCAGTTATTTGCCCAAAGTCATACAGATAGTAATATAAGAATTGAGATATGATGAGATATGAGATACTCTGGCCCTTTTAACTCTAAATCCAGCACTGTTTGTAATATTAATTAAGGTGGGACTTTTTTTTACTGTTTTCTCTTTTGAAGTACTTATTTAATCAAGTGCCTTTGATGAGTCTGGCCTTTGTTTCTTTGATTAAATTAGGAGTCTTTGATGACCTCCTTGCCTCAAGGGAAAGCCTGGTTTGCACGGGTTTGAATGACATGTTTATAACGCTAGGGGCTTTTAGGTCACATGGATTTGAGTGGCACATTGTGACACCCTTTGACACTGAACAAGATATATTAACCCAGAGGTTGGTGTTCTCAGTCACTGGAAGAGTGGAGTGGGACTCTGGGCAGCCATTTTAAGAGCCCCCCGTGGCTCATGAACCCAGATGTTGATGCTTTCCTGGTAACTATGAATTGTGATTTGGTCTGTTTATATTGTGTATGTTTGTAATTTGTTTGTATTTGCTCTGAAGCTCGGGTTGCTGGCTTTTCCTCCTGAACTAAGTGAATGATATTTGTATGTCGGATTAAAGTAAGATTGTTAACCCCTTAACGTTGCTTTCCTTAGTAAAGCAGATCAAAATAACCTGTGCTGGCAGCTCTTGTTGTGGCTCTTGATGGGTCTTATATAGCCACCTAGCTGCTAGCATATTGTTGCTACAGTGTTTTAAGCTATTTGGGGTCAGGTACAATGTTCATTTAAGTCACTGATTAAAAAGAAAGCAACTCAGTGTAGATGTGACCACCTATAAGTAGCTGAATGAATGAATAAATGAACAAATGAATGAATGAAAAAATGAAAAAAAAACCATGTATTAAGTGTTATCTATGTGCAAAGCACTGTACTAAGAGCTAGGGATACAAACAGAAATGTTCTTGATTTCAAGGGACTCACATTCGAATGGAGGAGACAGCACATATAGAAGGTTTCAACCGTAATTCAGATGCAAAGCTCCCATAGTCCATAGGGTCCAGTAGCAAAGCAGATGGTAATGCATCTGATCTAAGTAAACTCGAGAGAATTTATGTTCCTTTCATCACAGAATAACAAGGTACATTTGAAAGAAAAAAATCACAAATTAAATTATGAAGGTCTGAGCTGGAAAAGACCTTAGAGATTATCAAATCTAATGCCCTCATTCTACAGATGAAGAAACTAAGGCTCAGAGAAGTTAGATGAGTTTTATTCAAATCACATAGCTAGTAGATACTCACTTCCTGAACCCTGATGAAACCTGAGAAGTAGAGGAACAAAGCTTTCTTCCTTGATGTTGTTACATCTTGGCCTGGTCAGGCTATATCTGGAGTATTGTATCTAGTTCTAAGCACAGCAGTTTCAGAAGGACATTAATAAGCTAGATGTCCAGAGGAGGGTAACCAGGGTGATGAGGAATTAGAGACTGCATGAGATGGGATGGTTGAAGAACTGGAGGTAGTCTAGAGAAAGGAATACTTAAGGGAAAAGGATTCAAAATTTACTTAACAAGAGTTTATTAAATACCTACAATATGTTGGGCACTATAGTTGATGCTAGAGATACAAAGAGAAAGTCAAGATTATCTTTGCTCTCAAGGAGCTTCTCATAATACTAGGAAAATACAATATATTCACAGACAATGAAGTATAGGTTATATTTTTTAAATACCCAAATATACAAGGGAGGGGTGATTAGGGAAGCCTCAGGTCAATTTGATGAGTTCTTCAAACAACTTGATGAGATTATAGGGTATGGATTGTTGTCTGAAGAGAACTTCCTATGAAAATAGACATGTGCACTGGTACCTTACTGAGAGGTCTTATGAACATCTCTGGTTTTCAGTGACTGGGGCTGCCTCGAAGATGATTGCTGATTGAAAATCAGGAGTAAGAGACTCATCTTGGAAGAGTTACCTGTGTTTTGTACAAAAAGGCTTTGCTTTTTTTGCGTACTTTTTTCCTCTTGAACTGCCAAACTGGTGCAAAACCAGAGGGAAAGGGAGTTTTTTCTCCTCCCATCCTTGTGAGCAGTAATGGTGATTTATGGGAAAAGCTTGGTAGTAGCCCCTACAGAAACAGGAAAATTGGGAGGAGAGGTAGGTTGATGGTGAAAAATAATGAGTTATGTATGGTTATGTTGAATTTAAGAAATCTATGATTCATCTAGGTGGACATGTCTAGAAGAGAGTTAGAAATGTGGACCAGGACTCAGGAGAGAGATGACGGTTGGATTTATAGATAAGGGAGTCATGTACATAGATATGATTGTTGAATAAATGGAAGCACACATTACTGAGAGTTCAAAAAGAGATAAAGAGATGTCTCAAAACAGTTCTAGGGTATCTCCATGCATAGACACCAGGAAATAGGTTATATACTGAAAGGAGACTAAAAATTATATCAGACAAGCACAAAGAAGCCCATAACAAAATGATGTCACAAAACTCCAGGTTGAAGAGAGCATTGTAGAAGGTGGAGGTATTCAGCAGTGTCAAATGCTTCAGAGAGGTAAAAAAGGATGAAAGGTGAGAAAAGGCCATTGGACTTTGCAATAAAGAGATTCTTGGTGACCCTGAAGGGAGCAGTTTCAGTGAAGTGGTGAGGACAGATGACAAACTGTAAAAGACTGAGAAGTTAGTGGAAGATGTGAGTGGAAATAATGAATGTAGACAGTTTTTTCTAGGAATTTAGCTATAACAGTGAAAAAAGATGTAGAATGGTGGCCTGAGAAGATAGTAGAATCAAGTAAAGGATTTATAAGAATGGAAATAATCTGGATTTAGATGCCATTCTGGGTAGCAATGGCTCTAATACCCTGGTTTACACAAGGAAAATTATCTGGATGAACATTTTTCCTTTCTGTTACAAGAATCTGTATGTGAAGCTCTACAAAGGTTGATGACCAATATTAGGGAAGCAACTCCTTGACAGCTAGGTGGCATAGCGGATAGAGTCTAAAAGTTGAAGTCAGGATGACCTGAATTCAAACCCGGCCTCAGACAGGCAGGACTGTGTGACTCTGGGCAAGTCACTTAAGCTCTTTAAGTCTCAGTTTTCTCTTCTATAAAATGGGGATAACAATAGCACCTACTTCATAGGACTGTTGTAAGAATTAAATGAATTAACATTCATAAAGTAGTTTGCAAACCTCAAAGCATTATAGGAATGCTATTGTTACCATTATAGTCGATGTCATCAACATCATCATCATCATTGTCATCCAAGGAACAATTTTCTATCGTTCAGAAATAGCTTTCTTCATTGATGGGGTGGCTGAGGTAACCTACCTTCTTTTTAATGTGCAGGTGATCTGAGAATGTCCCTGGCCATTGAAAATTCCCAGATATATAACTAAGACAAGGTGGCTTGCATTTTATCTGGCAGGATCCATTTAGAAAGCACCAGATTTGGAGGTTAGAGGAAGCTACAAGGCGGTCGACTGAGATTAACTGCTACCTCCTCTAACCAGCTAGGAAGATAGCTTTCTGTTCCCTTACTCAGCTTTTTATGCTGCTTATCTCCACGTGGTTTGTATTATTTGCCCCCAGTGCAAAATAATCAATAGGGCTGCAATTCTTGAAGTTGGGGAAAAACACAGAAAGTAATCAAGGGTGAACAACCCTGAATAGGTCATAAGTCATAGGATACGTATGGTGTCCTGGCTAAAACATGGGGATGACACAACCAAAGAGTGTTCATAAAGACACAGCAGTTCCTAGGGAGATGGTATGGACTCCTTTAAGAATTTCACACTATTTCAATCTGTCCTAAAGAATAAACATCTCTAGAAAGCCATCCTGTTTATAGATACTCTGTGTGTTGGATCTGTTTGACAAACACAACACCTTTGTTTACAACCATGGAAACATATGCTGCTTGCGCCTAATGTCATACCGTATGTGAGGAAATAAGATGCCTTCTCCATGTGACACCACTGGGTTTGCTTCCATCCCTTTAAGCAGAAAAAATATTCCATGGGACTGTGATCGACTCACCATGTCTTCTGGAAGAGTATTTACTCTCACAGTGGTGATCAGCTGCAAAAAGACACAACATTTTATGGCCTCTCATGCCGGCAAGGATAAGCACATACATCTGCTTTACAACTATAGTATTTCCTCGCTAGTGCCCAAGATTTGCTCTGGGCTCCAGCAGTTAAGAAGCCTCCACTCACTCTGTCTGATGGCTGCCGTTTGCATTCGGAATGTGAGCAGTGTTTGGGGGCAGGATGGGATTGTCTCAGTCAAACAGATGTCAGCTCCCCCAATAAACCTACCAGGCAGCTCTGTCTTACAACTGGCAAAGAAGTGAAGGGGTTCCCTTCCCGTAAGGGCTTTTATCTCTTTGGTTAATAGAAGATGATACTTAAAGGAGACAATTCTCTTGCCATAAATTCCGTCTGCCCGCAAAACAAGTGGAGAAGGAGGGAAATTACAACGTAGAAGTTTCCTTTGTTTACTATGTTTAATTGGAATTCCATACATGAATGAAGCTGAGAAGAAGGTTCACTCCCAGAGGAGCTGGGGGGGGGGGGGCGGGAATGATGGAGCTTTCTCTTTCAGTATCCTTTTTAATGTGAGAATTAGTGTGAGTCTTTCTCAACCAAGAAGGACTTACAGCTCTGAGGATAAGGCCAGTTACTTGGTGGATGCTCAGTAAATATTAATTAATAAACAAGATGATTTTCAAAGACTGGGCTTAACTCCCATCTACCCTTAAACACAGCATCCTAAACATTCACATCAAGGCTATCCTGCCTGGTAACTCTGGCAGCACAGCTTATCTGATTACCCAGCACATGCTTCTATGGTCTCACATCTATCCTTCAAACCTCAAACCTCAGAGCCAGGGTAGTGACTGGGACTTAGCTCCAGGAACAGAATGTCAAAGGGCTGCTCACTTTTGCAGTGTAGAACAGTGAGGGAACAAGAGAGCTTAATGAAGGCCAACTATATCTGAAGCCCGAGCACCTGGGTGTCACTTCCCAACTGTGTGACCTTGGGCAAGACAGGAAAACTTTCTGGGAATCAGTTTCCTCATCAGTATGAGGAAGTCAGACTAGATACTCTGTTATGCCCCTTCCAGCCCTAAATCTGTAATCCTATTGATCTAATTAGCATAAATTAATTAAAGTAAGAAACTACTAGATTGCAGGCTAGGCTGAATCCCCACTCCCCACATCCCAAAAGTCAGCTTCCCCATCTATGGGAATCTTCTTCCTGTAATTCTTGAAGAGCTCTCTGTCCGTCACTCCCCTCAACTGAGAACGAGCTTCAAGACACTTGTCCTGAATGTAGTTTTCAGAACTTGCCCCAGGAGCAAAAATTCCTCTGCCATCCCTCATCTGTATCTCTACAAAGCAACCCCCATTACTTTCTAAAGTCAGGGGAGACCAAGAGCAAGTGAAAAGAGTGGGGTTAAACAGTTTACTGGTAAGAAAAGACAGAATAAATCCATATAATTCCCACTTACCCTGCTTAAAGTCTCACTCGGCTTCCTCATGAAACTCTCCTTGCTGGCAGGAATGTAAAAAGGCATTGAGGTTGGAGAAATGTGTCAGGACTACAACACTGATCACGGTGGAAATTGGGTCAGTAGGTGAAGGTTGGGAGTTGATGTCAATATCCTGAGCTGATAGCAGCCCCTGTCCTCTTCCTCCTCCTATGGCCCTTATCACCATGACTACCACCAAAAGTGTTGTACATAATGCTCAGGCACTGATCTGACCAACTACCCTAAGTCTCTGAGCACCAGGTTGACACATTTTTCCTTCAGGACAGAATGGTGTATTGTATGAAATCTCCATTGTCATTTTTTTTTTTAAAGCAAGCTAAGCCATTTAGTACAGGGATAACTCCTTCAAGCTTAAAAAGAAGTCTTGTGATTCCGATTCTGACATAACCTGTCCAAAACAGGGCTAACGAACACCAATGATTAGAAAAATACCTGAAGCAGGGAAGAGCAACGCACATCTGGGGCTGAAGAAGCTGCCTTTAAATTGGGAAGAAAATAAATGTAAACTAAAAAGCCAGACTAGGCTAGCAACAAGATATCTAAGATCCAAGGACTGGAATGAGTACTAACTCCAGTTGCCAGACAAACTCATGAGTCTGTACAAGATCGACTTAAATATTCAAATGAATCCATGATCTCAATAACTTGCATGTTCTCTCCAGTCATACAAATTGCAACCTGTCCATGCCAGTTGATCCTGTACTACCCATACCTATGTTTTCCCACCAGTTCACCACAAGAGATCCACCCAACTTCTTACAGGACTTCCTTGTTTTCTCCTGATAGCCTAGTATAGTGCCTGGAACTAGTAGTCATTTAATAAATGTTCATCAATTGATACGTTATGTCAGAGCACTCTGCAAATAACTAATAGACACTAGTGGCTATCTTATATCCCTTTTCCTCACCATACGATCAGCCCATTTTCTCTTTCTTTTTCCATGTCTTTCAATTTCCATAATGATATCCTTTTTACTCCTTTGAAGTTCCTTATTTGTTATATGGCAGACTGCTACGTCCACCAGGACCCTGGCCTTTGCCTTTGGACGATACCTATTTTTAATTTTCTGAAAGCTGTTATGTTGAGTGTCTTGCTGCCATATGACGACACTGGTAGAGAATACTGGTATTGAAAGTGATAGGCTTTAATTTCTGGGAATCCATTAAGGGAATTTTGCAATTTTCTGAAGACGATCTATATTCAGCCTGCTCTGCTTCTCTACTTCCTCCTCCTATTATATTTCTGGACCCAACTCATTATCCATTTTTACTATCTGTCCCACTTGTGCATATATAAATATGCATGTATGTATATACATATATACACATACACACGTATATAAAGTATATAAATAATGTTTCATATATTTTACGTGTGTGTGTGTGTGTGTGTGTGTGTGTGTGTGTGTGTATGAGTGTGTAATGGTAATCGGAGCAGGATTTTTTGCTGTTCTCTTTTGGAATGCTAAGGCTGTCAAGTACCTTTAATGAGCCTGGCCTTGGTTTGAATGGGGCAGGTAAAGTGGGATCTTTTTTGTCTTGGAATGCTTCTCAGCACTGGAGTGGCTAAGTCATTGATTTGTATATAATGTGGTGCTGATGGTTGAGGAACTCTCCCACACCCTGGTTTCCCACACCCTAAATGCTAAGTTGATCCCAGCCCTCAGCCCTGAACAGGTATATGTGCTGGAAGGTTAGTGTTTGACTTTTGGGGGGTACATCCATTGAGTGATGAGACTCTGGGCAAGCCCTTGAAATAGCCCCACCCCCACCGCAGCTTTGAAACCCAGATGGTGCTTCTTTGGCAACTATTGTGATTTGATCAGACAAGGTCTGTCTATCGATCTGTTTGTAATGTCTTTTTGTATTTGCCCTGAAGATCGGGGGGCTGATCTTTTCCCCCTGAACTAAGTGAATGATATATGTACGTTTAATTAAACTGAGATTGTTAACCCTTAAAGTTGCTTTCCTTAAAAAAGCTGATCAAGGAACCTTTATTAGCAGCCCTTCTGTGGGCTGGTCTTGTTGGATCTTTCAGCCCAACAACAGCTGGTAGCAACATTGTTGTGAGAGTATGCTGGACAGGCTCTATAGGTTGTCCATCTAGCTACATGTCACAATCATAAAGGTATTTATGCCACCATGACGGAAGAGATCCAATATAGCATTTAAATGGAAGAAGAATTCCATATGAATGAGTTGGTATGAGGTTCTCCAGAAACTTCTTTTGCCAATGACAAGCCCCAGGACTTTGTAGAGCTGCTGCTCGGGAGAAATCTATAACCACTCAAAAGAATTTGGACTGACTAACCACATAGGAAAAACCAAGTGAATGAGGAATGTCTGTAACAAAAATTCATAGCACTCCAGGGAGTCAACTTTGACTCAACTCTATTCACCAAAGCCTTTTACTAATTTTACCTGCATCTGCTTTTATTCCCTTCTCTTCCCCTGTGCTGATATACTACCTTGGACATGGACAAGTCCCACCCATGGTCTTGCTTGAGCCACCTCCACTGACCACGGCCTCATACATTCATTTTTTCATAGTTTCCACATGAAAATCATTCAGTGTCATAGCTATTGGAAAAGAATAGCTCTAGGACTTCTTAATGATAACTGGCATATACATACATGTACAAGTATATTCTATGCATACACATATGCATATACATAATACACACACATATATACATGGGGTGTATCGGTGTTCCAGGAGAACTAGCTGTGAGGCTTGCTAAGCCCTTTTCAAGGCTGCTCATCCACCTTCTGTGTCTGCCTTTCACCCAACTCTCAGCTGTGGCTCCAAGAAGCCGTAGTATATGAAGTGGCCACACCCTGGTAAACTGTCTTGGCGGACAGACTAAACCAAGTTGAGGGTAATCAACGAGCTACAAAACCATCGGTGAGTTAGTGGAGTGTCCACCCCAGCATGTGAAGACTTCCTCTGGAGAATGGGAGGATGAAAACAATTTGTTCCAACAGCCATTAAGGAAGCTGAAGCAGGAGCTGTGGAGGGTCTAGAGCTTGGTAAGACATTGAAGATACCAAGGTCATCTGTTGTGCCCTGGGCTATCACCAGTCATCCTGACTTTCATTTTGCCGCTGGATGACTGTGGAAGAGGGAGTGAGGCTGATGACTTTGTGCAACTCTGCCTCACTTAAATCCAATTCAGGCACAAGTCAAGACATCAATCTGTGATGTCATTGGTTCTCGTCAAAAACAGAGGACAGAAAACAACATATACACATAGACATATCTATACATATACTTCACATGCATATGCACGTTTACATATACATGTATAAATATGCATATGTACATATTCACATATCACTTTAAAATTTGCAAAACACTATACATGCAGAGTGTTGTAAAAGTCAGTGCAGTTTTAACTTTAAAACTTGAGACTTTTGGAACGTTCTTTCTCTAATTTCATGAGATGAAGCTTATCCTCCTTTTACAGATAAGGAAACTGAAGTTCAGTGAGGTTAAGTGACTTACCCAGTGTCTCACAGATTTGAACCAATACTTTTCACAGCCAATTCTAGAGGTTGACCTACTATGATGTTTGCCTTCTTTCTTTCTAGGGCTTATCAGAGGTCATAGGCACTGTTCTAATAGCTCCAGAAAGGCCTGTGGGGAGAAGTCAGATAACCTGGAAAACTTTGGTCCATATTTGGTTTTTTCTTATTCTTCACATTTTCTCATCCTTCATTCACTGAAGCACTTGCTGAGCAAACCTTCTGAATAAAGATCAAACTCAGGTTAATTTCTATAACCAGGTGGCTCACTGATACAGAAAGTTAAGTATCCTAAAAAAAAGCCTCCAGTTTATTGAATAGAACTTCAATAAAGGATTTATGGGAGGACAAGGGTTGAAAAAATTAGAAGAAATGGATAGGTTACAACCTGCATCAGTGAAGGAAGCACCTGCATTGACGAGATCAAGAATCTATTTCTCTAATGAAGTATGTATGTATATGAAATGTTCCAAAAGTTTTGGTGCAGCTTTAAACTATTAAAGCTTGTGCTGTGAGTATTCAATCTAGTTTTTGACTAATGGATTTTTTTTAAAAAATTAATTACTTTTAGTTTTCAACATTCACTTCCATAAGATTTTGAGTTTTAAATTTTCTCCCCCCTCTCTTCCCCTTTCCCCAAGACAGCATGCACTCTGATATAGGCTCTACCTATACATTCATATTAAACATATTTTCACATTGTTGACTAATGGATTTTTAAAATTGCCCCTTCAAAGTAGGACTCTCCTATTTGACACTTAACAGCACCTCAGCAATGGCGTTAGTAAATATTGTCATTGTTCCTCCTTTGTTCTTAAAGAGGACCAATGACAGGAGGGTGATGTCTTGGCTCATGCACGAATTGGATTTAAGTGAGGCAGAGTTGTGCAAAGTCATCAGCCTCACTCTCTCTTCCAGTGGCAAGTCAAATCAAGATGGCTGATGATGGCTTGGGATGCAGTAGATGACCTTGGTGCCTTCAACGTCCAACTAACCTCTAAGCATTCCACAGAGCCTTCTTCAGTTCATGGCCGTTAGAACAAATTGTTCTTGTCTGCCCATTCCACCGACGGGAGTCTTCACATGTTTGCCATAGACATCCCCCTAACTCACCAACAGATCTGAGGCCTGTCAGTTACCCTCAACTGGGTTGAGCCTGTCTACTGAGAAAGTTTACAGAGTATGGCCTCTGCCATGCTACAGCTTCTTGTCCACAGGCGAGAGTCGGGTGACAGGAGGACCCCAAAGGTGGATAAGCAGCCCTGAAAAGGGCTTGGAAAGCCATATGAGAAGTGCCAGTTCGCCCTAAACACCCCCATATATTGCATACATACACTTTAGTGAATATCAGTATCCTGAAGAACTTCAAATTGATGACATCTTTTTTCACTATTATTGATAGAATCCTTACCTGCCTTCTGTCTACTTTCAGATTTTAGCATCAAGTTAATGCTACTGCAGTAATTCCTATTCTCCTCTCCAAAACCAAAATAAGAAATGAGAAAAAGAAAGGTCTTTTTAAATACGTGCTTCTGTTTATGTTGGTATTAATTTCATCCATTTTAGGATCATATAATCCTATTATTTTGTGCTTGAAGGGACCTTCAGGGTCATCTAGCTGAATTCCCTCATTTTATAGAGGAAGGAACCAAGGCCCTAGGAGAAGGGTGGACTTGCCCAAGGTCTCTTGAGGATGAAAATCTTGCACCATAGATAATAGGGATGGCTAAGATCTATATAGTGTTTATTGAAGTAATCAGTTAATAAAGATTAAATTATAATAATTATCATCTGCCTCATAACTACTATCAACATGATGAGTAATGACAAAGATCTGCAGGTACATCTAGAAGAGAGGACAGCGAGTACTGGTCACAAGAAAATAAGGTAACTTTTGGTGCTCGATGAGCAACTTGATGCTGAAGGGCAACAAGACAGCCAGATGTCAAGCTGACATAACCAATGAGGAGATAGGCTATTTCTTTCAAAGACATTATAATGACTTTCCAACAGGAGTAAACCGTGATGACCAATGCCTGCTCTTCCTGATTTGGGGGGGGGGGGCGCAGGGGGGATGATACAACCAGAAGGAACCTAGAAACCATCTGTAAGAACTATGAAGTCCTGGACAAGAAAGAAGGGCAGAGGTCATCAACTCATTACTGCTACTGTTAGAAGACAGTGGCGTCAGAAGTAAAAAATGAATAAGGAAAACAACCAACTAGTTAGGAAAATGGTGCCAGAGAATGGGAATGAAGTTTCTGGACAAGGGCATAAGATACAAGAGCTTAAAAGAGAGAGGGAGTGCATTCAATAGGGTTCAGGAAGAGTATATTTAACTATACGTTTGTAATTGATTCATAGTCTTTAAAGCGAAAATGTAATTCAAAGAAGTATACCTTCTATATGATCCATGAAGTCAAATATCACCCCCTCCCCCCCAAAAAGGATCAGACGTAACAAAAGGTGTATTTATCTGCCTTCATTTAGTTAAAGTCATCAGGACTACTGAACTCTATCCCCAATGTACAGAAGGAACTGGTAAACGAAAAATGGTAAATCTCTGAAAATTATGAGAACTGGGAGACGTACAGAAGAAACATAGCTGTGGAATGCTGTCTCAATTTCAGAAAGGGAAAGAAGGTGCATTTTTCCAATTATAATCTAGGGAGCTTGTGTTTGATTCCTGGTAAAATTTCAGAATAAATTATTATTTGCCTCTATCTCTGCCCACTGCCACCAATCTTGTTGAGGGCCTTACTACCACCTGCAAAAAAGCATTTTATTAGTCTCTCCTCTCTGAACCATTCTTCTTACCACAGCTAGAATAAGCTTTATTATGCAGAGATCTAGCCATGATAATGAGCATTTATAAAGAGACAACTGGTAATCACCATGAGCAACACAGGTTCATTTGTTACGTAATCTCAATTGCTCAAATCCTCAAATCCAGAAGAGGATTCTTATACTTATACTGGTAGATCAGGATAATGCTACAGGCAAGCTATACTCTAGTAGGAATTTGACTAAGTTTCTTGCAAATATCCTTCTGGATAAAATGAAAAGATATGAGCAAGATGATAGTACAATTAGGCAAATTAAAAACTAGTTGAATGCCTCAGCTGAAAGAATAGTGATTAATGGAGTGTTCAACCTTTACTCTTTCTTTCTCTGGGAGCACCATTCACTTGGACAAGGTTGATAACCTTGAGCTATTTTTTTTTTACTCCTCCCTTCCCTTTCACATCTGGTCAGTTACCAGGATCTGTTGATTCTGTCCCCAAAATACCTTTCACATCTTAACCTTTCTCTCTATTCCCACTGGCGCTTTCCTAGGTTAGGTCTTCACTACTCCTTCAATAGTCTTCTCACAAGTTGTTTACAAGTCCACTTCCCTCCTCCCCCATCCATCTTCCTATTATTGTTTGGTCAATTTTAGTTGCATCTGACTCTTTATAACCCCATCCATCTTCCTACCATTGCCATAATAATTTTCTTTATATGCAGATCTGGCCATGTCATTCCTTTGCTAAAAAATCTTCTGTGGCCTCCTTTTACCTACTGAATAAAATTCACACTCTTTTGCCCATCATTTGAGGCCCTGTACATACTGGCCTCATCTTACCTTTCCAGTTTTATTTCGTATTACTCCCCTCAGTGCATTCTATACTCTATCTAAATGAGACAACCCTCTGTCTCTCCTTCTCTGTCAATCCCCCCCAAAACAAAACAAACATACAAACAAAAAAATAGGCACTATGCTCTCATACCTCCATTCCTTTGCTCAGGTTGCTATGTGTGGAATGTCCTTCTTCCCTGTCTATGCCTGACATTTTACCCACCCTTTAAAGCCCAACCCAAATGCCACCTCCCCCAAAAAGCCTTGACTGGCCTCCTGGATTGATTTGCTCACCTCACAGAGTACTTTGCTTTATAAGTCTACGTTATACCTACCATGGACATTTCAATGGATCACAAGTTCGGTAAGAGTCAACAGTGAGATAGGGGAGGTAAACAAGCTAATGTAATCTTAAGGCCTTATTAATAAAGGCAGAATATGTAGAATAGTGAGGGATATTATCGTTCTGCTGTACTCTGTCCTGGTCAGGTCACATTTGGAATGCTGTGTTTGGCTCTAGACACCACATTTAAGGAAGGATGTTGACAAGTTCGAGTGAGTCCAGGATAGGGTTACCAGAAGGGAAAGGGGACTCAAAGCTACACTATGTAAGCATCAACTGAAAGGGAGAAGAATACAGCCTGGGGTGGAGAAGCACTGAGGGAGTGGGGAGGAGGGCCAATAATTGTCTTAAAGTATTTAAAGGGTCATTATGCAAAAGAGACACTGGATATGTTTTACTTGACCCCAGAGGACAAAAGTAGGTGCAAATAGTAGCAGTCACCAAGAAACAGATTTAAGCTTGAAGTGAACAACAAACTTCCCAACAATTAGAGCTCTCCAACAGAGGAATGAGAGATGGGGGTGCCTTGGGAAGTAGTGAATCTGTGTGGTCTACCATTGGTCAGGAATGTTGCAGAGGGGCATTTTTATTCAGTTGCTTGTTGGATTCAAGCACCTCTGAGCTCCCTTCCATTTCAGATTCTGGGATTCTAAGATCTTAGTCCTTTAACATTCCCCATAAAGTCCCTTGGAGAAGGGAGTTACCTAGCTGCTTTGATGCAAAAAGGGGCTGTGTACAGGGGTTTCTTTAGGGCTGGAGTTGAAATGTCCTTGAAGTCCCCTCTCCTCAGGAGTGAAGCTGTGAATGACATATGTTGGGATCCCCCCAGAAGCCAGGATGAGTCAGATAAACACATGGTTCTTTTGGGTAAGGTTTGATGATGCTCCTAATTATCTTCACTGTAGGGTAGTGATGAGAGTTTGCTTCCTTTATTGATTAGTCCCATTGAGTGACTGAATCTTTATTCTAGTCTGGCAAATAACCACCTGTCCTGGGCAAGAACAACTTAAAATGAGGAAACAGGAAAATATAAAAGTATACACACACACACATATGTATGTATATACATACATATATGCATATATATACATATATATGTGTATACATATATATATATACACACACATATATAATTTGATTACCTTTGTACTTCCTATGGAACAAATGAATAAAAAAAGAATGAATTTTAAAAAACATTAGGGGCTTACTATGAGCTAGGCATCATGCTAAAATGATCAGGCTAGTAAATTTTGAGGCTAAATTAGCCATATATGTATGTTTGTTTCAAGGATCCAGGATTTCATTGATAAGGATACCACTCCCACCAATGCTTAGCACAAATCCCTCTATACCTTTGCAGATAGTCTTTATAAGTTGGTGTGGTCAGATGGTGATGAACCCTCTGCTGATGTGTCTCTTAGCAGGATTAGTCCTCACACAATAAACTTACAACCCAATGCTGGACCCATACTCAAAGCTTTTCTAGCTTTGTATAATCTGCCAGAGTTTGTGGTCTGGTGGCATAGCTTTTGGAGAACCCAAGGCCACCTCCGTGCAACAATGTATTTGAAGGGCTGTCACCAGGAAGAGATGTCAGACTTGTTCTGTTTGGCTCCTGAGGGGCAAAAGGAGGAGCAAATGTTTCCTTGGTTTGTCTTTGTATTCTCAGCACTTAACATTGTTCCTCAGTAACTGTGCCTCAACATTGTGCTTGGTACAACATAGAAGCTTATTGACCTGAAGTTGCAAAAAGGCAAAAAAAAGGTGGTGGTGGGGGGGAGACACAAAACTTTTTAGCAATTAGAGCTGATCAAAAGTGGAATTGACTGCCTTGGAAGGTAGAGGATTCCTCCTCACAAGAGGTCTTCAAGCAAAGCTGAATGTTCACTTGTCAAAGATCTTACAGAAGGATTTCTTATCCTGGTAAGGGGTGGACTAGATAGCCAGGGAAGTGCCCTCCCGCTGTAAAATTCCATTGATTCCCCGAGGTTTCCAAGGAGGAAGACAAATTAGTCACAGATTTACAGTATCACACCAGTTGACACCAAATTTAAAAATCAGTAGCACGTAACTTCTCAGTAGGAGAGACTTTGTAGTAATGATGTGAGTGAATACTCAGTAGGCACCTTTCTAAGCCCATAGTGACTGTACCTAGCCTTAGTCAGAATATGGAAAGTCGCTTTCCGGTGTTGGCGGCCCAAGTGGAGGAGCAGAAATGGCACCTCGCAAGGGGAAGGAAAAGAAGGAAGAGCAGGTCATCAGCCTTGGACCTCAAGTTGCAGAAGGAGAGAATGTGTTTGGTGTCTGCCATATCTTTGCTTCCTTCAACGACACCTTTGTCCATGTGACTGATGTCTCTGGCAAAGAAACCATCTGCCGGGTGACTGGTGGAATGAAGGTCAAGGCTGACAGAGACGAATCTTCTCCCTATGCTGCTATGTTGGCCACTCAGGATGTTGCCCAGAGACGTAAAGAACTAGGCATCACTGCCCTTCACATCAAACTTCGGGCCACAGGGGGAAATAGGACTAAGACCCCTGGCCCTGGTGCACAGTCAGCCCTGAGAGCTCTGGCACTTCTGGAATGAAGATTGGGCGTATTGAGGATGTCACTCCAATCCCCTCTGACAGCACTCGCAGAAAGGGTGGTCGCCGTGGTCGCCGTCTGTGAATATCGCTGGTTGGATTATTTTTGTCAATAAAAGTGTCACGATGGTCAAAAAAAAAAAAAGAATATGGAAAGTCAGATAAGGCAGGAAAGAAAAATCCATACTCCTCTGTCTTGTGTTCTCACAGTGATTCCTGAAGAGTGTGGGCAGGAGAGAAAATTAAACAGGTCCCATTTGGCTTTCCTCCTTCTGCCTTTCTAGTCACAAGGTTCTAAGAGCCATGTTCTTTGGGAAAAGTCTATGGTAGCTTATGAAAAGCACAAGTCAAAATGAGCTTCCTCTTAGATATGACATGAATACTGGATCCTCAGTAGAACCTAAGTTCCTTGAAGGTAAGTTCTGGTTTTCATGATGTCTTTATGCTTCCAGCAGCTTAGTTCAATGCTGAATCATCATTCTCTCCCATCAGGTCAATGAATTCATTAGCGCGCGGTTCTCTGGATAACAAAATTCCCTACACTCTCCCAGATCTGTATCTCATCCATAATTTATAGCCTAATTTTTTTCTTTCATTTTATTTTCTTTTTCGATTAACAAGCATTTATTTTCTCTTCCTCTCACCCATCTCCCCAATTTGAAAGAAAATAAATGCAAAACCCTCGTAAGAAATAGGTATAGTCGAGCAAAATAAATTCTCATTAGCCACGTCTAAAATTGTACGTACGGTTCATTTTACCTCGAGTCCACCCCTTCCCTATAAGGAGGTGGGTAGTGTAGCAAAATTTATGTTCTTGGAAAGTCGGCCTACAGCACTGATTGGTGCTCACCTTGCTAGTGGGTGCCCGTGTGTGCATGGGAGGGGGTGGTCAGAGGGTGGACTTCAAACCCAAGTCTTTCCGCGTCTCAAGTCTGTTGTGTCTATTCACTAAGACCGTAATAATTTCAGGTCCTCAAGAATTAATTAAGAGGTACGTGCGCCCTACGTCATCGGCGTGTGTCCTGCGTCATCGGCGTGCTCCCACACAGCCGGCCTGCCGGTGGCCGCTGCGGTAGCGGCCGTGGCTACGACGGCGATGGCGGGAACAAGGCCGCTCCCGGGCGCTGGGGGTGCCGTGCCTTCCGGGCCGCGGCCCGGGAAGAGCGGGGAGGAGCGACTGAAAGAGATGGAGGCGGAGATGGCGCTGTTTGAGCAGGAGGTCTTGGGGGCTCCCATGTCTGGGATTCCGGCGCCCGTCGTACCCGCCGTGGAGCCTGCCCCCGTGATCCGCCCGATCATCGCCACCAACACCTACCAGCAGGTCCAGCAGAGCCTGGAGGCCCGGGCAGCGGCGGCAGCCACGGTTGCACCCCTCGTAGGTCCCTCCGGCCCCTTTGTGGGGCCTGTTGGATTTGGCCCCGGAGGAGACAGAGGGCATCTGGACAGCCCCGAGGCCCGGGATGCCGTGTTCCTTCGCCTGGCGGCTGGGGGCCCCCGACCCCTGGCTCTTCGGCTGCCACATCAGGCCCTGGTTGGGCCTCCCCTGCCAGGTCCCATCGGACCCCCCATGATGTCACTCATGGCCCGGGCCGCAGGACCCCCACTTGGCACAATGGCTACCCTGAAGCCTCTCCCAGAAGAGCCTGCAGCCCCCCCGGAGCTAGACCTGGGCCTGGGGCCGAAAGAGAAGAAGGAGGCAGCTGCTGCGGCTTCAGCTTCCGGCCTGGAAGACGCCGGTGTGGCGGTGGGGGGCCCAGGAGCCGCTGCAGTCATTGGGCCCAGCCTCTCCCTGCCCTTGGCCATGCCCTTGCCTGAGCCCGAGCCCCTGCCTCTCCCCCTGGAAGTCGTCAGGGGCCTGCTTCCACCCCTGCGAATCCCCGAGCTCCTGTCTCTCCGGCCCAGGCCGCGGCCCCGGCCCCAGCCGCCCCCGGGACTCATGGCCCTGGAGGTCCCAGAGCCCCTGGGCGAGGACAAGAAGAAAGGGAAGCCGGAGAAGCTAAAGCGCTGCATCCGAACCGCGGCCGGCAGCAGCTGGGAAGACCCCAGCCTCCTGGAGTGGGATGCGGACGACTTCCGGATCTTCTGCGGGGACCTGGGCAACGAAGTGAACGACGACATCCTGGCCCGAGCGTTCGGCCGATTCCCCTCCTTCCTCAAGGCCAAGGTTATCCGCGACAAGCGCTCCGGCAAGACCAAGGGCTACGGCTTTGTCAGTTTCAAGGACCCGGGGGACTACGTGCGGGCCATGAGGGAGACGAACGGCAAGTACGTGGGTTCGCGTCCTATCAAGCTCCGCAAGAGCGTGTGGAAGGACCGCAACCTGGATGTTGTGCGGAAAAAGCAAAAGGAGAAAAAGAAGCTGGGGCTTAGATAGCCCCGACCTCCGAGACCCCCCTTTATCCCGTGTGTGACCTTACCCCTGTCCCCGATCTGAATAAATTTGAATTCTTTAAAAAAAAAAAATTAAGAGCCTACTATGTGCCGGGCACAGGGCTAGGCACTGAGGATAAAATGAAATGAAACATGAAAAATGAAAGTCCTTTCACTCAAAGAGCTTATGTGTTCTATTGGGGAAGGGACTGGGAGAAGGAATATGTACCTAGATATATAAATACAAAAAAAATCCAAAGGAATTCCGATGGGGACTTACAACTGGGAGAATTACGAAATTTCCCTTGCAGGAGTTAGTAGTTGAGCTGAGCCTTTAGTTAGCACTTGAGAAGCCTGGGATTTTTAGAGACAGAAGTGAGGAGGGAGGGCTTTCCAGGTATGAGAAACAGCCTATTCAAAGGGATGGAGGAAGGACATAATATTATGTACCGGGAAAAGCAAGTGCTTTTTAATGGAAAGTAGGATGTATATTGAGTAATTACAAGAAATCAGTCTGGAAGGTTCAAGCTATATTGTGAAGGATATTTAATGCCAAAGGACATAGTAGCCACTTCATAAATGCTTGCTGAATGAATGGCATCCTTTTGATATCACTCATTATTGCTAGAAAATGGTGGGTTATGGGGATAGGAGGGGTAGTCTCTAGAAGGGACCTTAGATGTCATCTGGTCCTGTCCTCTAATTTTTCAGATGAAGAAACTGAGTCTGAGAAAAGCTTTCCCAAGCTCACAAAGGTAAGTGACAGAATCGGGATTTTGACCAGTGTTAATCTTTCAAATCCAGCATTCTTTCTACTGCAGGGATAGGCCTTGCTTTAAATGACAGAACTAACTACATTTTTTAAAAGGGACAAAAAGGATTTTTGAAAATTGCTTTAAACCCTGGCAATGCCTTATTGAAGCAGGCTTCCCTGCACTGTGAGATGACAGAAATAAACTGTTCTTTGGTGTTACAAAATGCAGGGATGGAGAGCCACTTACGGGCATAGTTTGAAACGAAAGAGCAAGTAATGATGGAAGAGAGCTTTCCCTTTAGGACCTGGTTACAGGGAGGCCACACTGAAGGGAGCTGCTCACCACACTGACTGTTGCCTGGAGCCCTGAATGACTCCACTTGCCAGACAACCAGTCAGAGCTGTAGTTCCTCCAGGTCACTGCCCAATAGAAAGGTTTGCCTCCTGTTTGGATCAAATTGGGGCAGGACTGAGAAGGGACGTCATTCCCCCAGCAGGACAGCACTGGATATGCCACGCACAAGAGTCCATGGCCTTCTGCCCAGGATATTAGAGTTTGTTTGTGTGAATTACCAATCGAGAGTTCAAGCTTAAAAAGAAACCACACTTGGTCTTTTGATGACAGAAAGGACTTGCTCCTTCAAGGGTTGATTGGTACTTTAAAGCAGGTCTCCACATTCTCCAATAGAAATGGTGACATTAACATACCCTATTTAAAGGATAGGAAATTGGAGAGAATTTGCCAGATTCAGGAGGGCCTCGTTCATCTGTGTTCTATCCAAGTTGAACATTCCATTTTTACAAGGACGCCTTTGTTGTCATGTTGATACACGGATTAATAAATGCTTGACCTTTTTCAGTGGTGAAGGAACAGTCTGTGCCTCAGCAGCACTATATTGCAAGAAGCTCAAATGTGGAGGAGCCAAGTGGGAACCCCCATGGGACAGATGGGCAAAATACTCAGATGCTAGAAACACATTAGGGGAGAACTGGGTGAGGGAAAAACAGGAAATAGAGACCTGGTAGGAGGAGTCCTGGACAGCTTCACAAATGTTTCGAGAGAGTTCTGTGGTCAGAGCTGTAACCAAGGTGGAGCTATTAGGGCTTTGCTGTGGGATACAGAAGCACAGAAATTTAGCCCATGTGTTCTTTCAGTAGAACAGAATCTGTAAGAATAGCTGATTCCTCCCCTCCCACTTAAGTAATAATTATTTTGTTTTGTTTTCTAACAAACTGCCAAGTTGATTTCATGCTGGATACCAAAATCTCTAGTTATGGATCAATCATTCTCTATCCTAGGTCCTCTTTTTTTTTTCTATATTCATACTTGGGGACCTCAGCAGTTCTCATAACTTTATTCTTTCTATCTCTGCAGACGACTCCCACATTTATAAATTCAACCCAACTTCTGAGCTCCAGTCTTATATCGCCAACTGCCTGTTGGATATTTCAAGCAGGTTTTTCATAGGCATTTTCAAACTCAACATGCCCGATAATGAATTCATTATCTTTCACCCCAAATCTACCCTTCTTCAAAACTTTGCTGTTTCTGTCACAGCCACAACCCTCCCTCTAGTAATCCAGATTTGCAACTCTACTGACGTTCTCAGCTCCTTATTTGTACTTACCCCACATGTCCAATCTATTGCCAAGTCTGGTCATTTCTAACTTCTCGACGTCTTTTGCATAAAGTTCTTCACAACCAGGATTCTTTCCCCATGTTCAGTCTTCTTATCAATTACTCATTCCCATCAAGTACTGAAGCCCAGCCATAATGACCTACTTGCTTTTGCACACACAAGCTGTTCTGTCCCCCATCTCTGACTTTGCATTGACATGTGATGCATGTCCTCTTCCCCTTTTCCTCTTGGAATCCCTGGATTTCTTCAAAACTTAGCTCAAGTGTCATCTTCTACATGAAGCCTTTCCTGACTTCTTTAACTGCTAGTACCTGCCTCCCAAAAGCAAAACATTAATTTTTGTATATTCTACATATATTGGTACATGTTCTCTTCCTTGTCAAAATGTAAGCTCCTTGAGGGTTTGGGTTCTTTTACTTTGTCTTTGTATTCCCTGTAGTTGGCTCAGTGACTGGCATATAATAGGCATTTAATAAATGGCTTCTTGATTGATGAATTTTGCAGATAAAGAAACTGAGCCTCAGAAAAGTAAAGTAATTTGCCCAAGGTCCCAAAGCTTGTTAGTGGAGATCACCAATTCCGACCTTTTTTCTGGTTTTCTTTACATAGCATACTGTTGTTCTTAGTTTGTTCTGAACAAGGATTGAAAGAAATATCCACTCCATCCTGAATAGGTTCAACTTCTTATTTCTTGGTCTTCAAGTTCACAGGATGTTTTGCTGTTTTAACCACTACTACATCATAAAATCAGTGATTTAGAGCTGAGATCATCCAGGCCAACCCCTTCATTTTACAGATGAGGAGACCAAGGCCCAGAGCACAGAACTGATTTGGGTCAAAAGGGTAGGTGGTAAATTGTGTACCTGGGACTCGAACTCAAGCTCTGACTTCAAATATGGTGCTTTTTCTGCTTTATTACTGTCTCATCTCCGTCCCCTCTTTTAGCTACTTTTCACTCTCTCCTAAACCTTTTTCCTGTATGTCCTTTCCTAGCCAAGAACTATTACTGACTTAGTAGATCATTCTAGAGTTCCCCATCCCCAAAGCCCTTTAAAAAAAATCTAAGGTGTCTATAGGAAGTACTGGAGTTGGTATCAGGGGACCACAGAGTTTTCACTAATAGTTCTGGCACATAGAGTAGGCATCACCAAATATAAAAAAATCACCTCAAAATAAACTTTAAAGGAAATTCAGTTGGGGGTTGGGAGAGAGAGACCTCAAACCTAGGAAGATGAGACCCCACGGAGAGAGAGGCAGAGACCCAGGAAACCAGCAATGGAGCTGCTACTGGGGAGGTCACCATTCGGTGGAAGCGGGGTGGGGAGAGAATAGAGATCAGGGAGGAGCTAAGTTGAGGAGCTCATCTTGGCCTCCAATACTTTCTTATTTTAACTAATCACTCTTGCTAACTAGATGTTAAGCTGGGCTTCTCTAGCTGCTGAGGAAATGTGAATACTGTCAGCACCCTCTAAATTTTGGCACCCAGGCTCAAAATCACCCCACCCTGATTATAGCACTATCTGACTTGGCTAAATACTAGCTGCATGATCTCGGGGAAGTCCCATTTCCCCCTCTAAATCCTGTGATTTTGTGACATAGTAGATACGAAAATAGTTCAAAATCCTTTGAGCCTGCAGATTGAGCAAAGAAAAGCTGTCATCTCTGGCAGGCCCAGAAGGAAGGTGGATCATATCTGGAGTAAGGCCTTTCCATTATTTCACTATTCCTGCGGGATAGTGGTATTGCTGACCCCTTGTTTTTCAAAAGCACTAGTGCTGGCTCCCATTTGTGCAGCATGTCTGATTTATAGAAGGCCGAGGAGTGCTGGGCTTTGATGCCTCAGTGGTTCATAGAAAAGCTGAGATGAAAAAGAGTTTGAAAGTAACTTCACTTTTGGTGCAGAACATCTCTTGTTTGGAAGGTCTGAGATCATCTGTGGAACCTGATACCCTGGTATAAGGGAAAGTGAAGAAATAAGTATCTGAAATGCACTGAAAAGAGGGAAGAGAGGCTGGGGAACTCAAAGTAATGGCAAACGATTGGTCTCTGGTGAGGCATAATGAGTGTGTCTACCTGAGCTCTGTGCTGCAGGAAGTAGTTGATGGGACCTAGGAGACCACTCTTAAAGAGAGAGCTAGAAAGTAGAAACCAGTAGGCACCAAGGCGCTCAAGGGCAGCACCAGCTTTGAAATCACATTCTCCACATCTTTTCACACAGGGCTGGAGGTAGTCAGAGCTTTGAAGGAGACAAAGTCTTGGGTCCTCCCAAGTTAGACTTTTCAGCCCTCTTTTCCCTCTTCCACGGGCTGACCTCCCCTGTTCCCAGGCAGTGGGTCCCTTGTGTTCTATTTCCTATTCCCCACTGAAGCTTGCTCTTGGAAGAAGATTTGATAACCTCAATGACAATCACATGTTAATGAATCCTAAAGATTTGAGGACTTTAGTTCAAACTTAAAGGAAAGTTCCTCAGTTTCCTCATCAGAAAAAATGAGAGATTTGGACCAAAAGACTTCCAAGAGTCCTTCCAACTATCAAGCTATGGCAGCCACTAGGAAGGCTGACTTTTTAGGATCATAGATTTAGAGCTGCAAGGTACCTGAGAAGTAATTTCAGAGATGAGGAAATTGAGGCCCACAGTGGTTGAGTAACTTGCCTATTAAATAGTAGAGCTTCTAAATTCAGCATTTCCCCAGCTTCTAAATCCAGCATTCTTTTCACTATTCTATTCTGCTCCCACAAACAAACGCCACCACACAATTTTGATCCTCCCAACAACTTTATGAGGTAAAATTTATTATTTATTGTGCCTACTTTACAGATGAGGAAACTGAGGCACAAAAAGATTGAGTGAATTATCCATGGTCATCTAGTTAGTATTTGGGGATGGATATTATTCCAGGTCCTTCTGATTCTAATCCCACTATTGTTTTCACTACATCACCTTACCTCTCAAGATACGGATAACATATGGACAATGATGAGAATAGCTAGCATTTATGCAGTGCTTACAAGAAAATTTTTAGAAGATTTAGGAGAACAAACCAAGATCTTCTACATTAGAAATGATCTCTCTCCCCCTTGGAATTTTCAAAGTATTTGGTCATACCTTCACTAGGCATTAATCACATTCTGCTTTGTATTGTTATTTGTGTGTGTAGTCTTTCAATCTCTGATATACTGTAAGCATCCTGTGGATAGAAACCATGTCTTACTCATCTTCATGTCTCTCTCAGGGATGAGTACAGTGTCTCACCTATGGTACATGCTCAATAAATGTTTGTAGAATTGAATTGAAGGTGTTGTACTTATTCAATCATGAGCCTGATTCTCTGGCTTTTGGATTAAAGCCCAGGATATGGGTTTTAGTCTATGCTGTGAAATTCTGTTCCAAATCCAGGCCTTCGGAAAGATGGAATTGATGAGCTGGGATAAAGGACAAGAAGTGCCAACCTTGCCACAATCAGGAGTAAACAAATGTTTAAATTCACTGGGCAGACACTACAGTGACTGTTCCTAGTAAGTTGGCCCTCAATAAATGTTTTCAGTGGTGAGAATTGTGATGACAATAATTATGCTGTATCCAGGAAACAACAGTCAAGATGGACAGCAAGATGGTCTCCAACAGATGGAAGATTAAGAGGCCAAGTGTGCCCCTTGAAAACCAGATAAAAAGAGATGCTTTACAGAGAGAGAAAGCTGAAGCTTCAAATTGCCAAACAAGATTATTGATGGTGCCAGTCTAGTATCTGCTGAATAAAAGTGGTGGGAGGGCGGAGTAATTGATAGTGTTTGGCAATGGGGAAATGGGAAATAAATGCATTATAGACTGAAAGAATCTTGCCGACAAAAAAACAAAAAAAAACAAAAACATGAAGTTACAAAATTGCTTTATGGAGCCTAATTTGAATAGAATGTCTTTTTCTGTTCCCTTTGAGCCTAACAATCCTAACTTTTTGACTTGGTACATAAATGACACATTTGAATCTCAACTGAACCCCAATTTGAATAGCAGAATCATAGATTTTTAAATCTGGAAAAAACCTTAGAAGCCATCAAATGTAATCCTCTTATTTTATAGATGAGAAAACTGAAGGCTGGTTAAATGGATCTCATCAGAGCCTTAGGAGTAAGTATCTAAGGCAGAATACAGGTCCATTGTCCTATCCACTATGCCATTTGTCCCTGGTCACCACTGATTTTCCTCTTGCCTTTGTTCCTTGAATTACTAGTGCTTTTTGGCCCTCTGGATACCCTCTGGGTAATCAACCCTAGTCTGGCTATGGTGTGGGGTCTTGACCCACAGTTTAAGAAGCACTGAAGGGATCATGAGTGGAAAAAGTTTAAGAAGCCCTGATTTGTACTATCTTACTCCTCAGTACACCCTCTTGCCGTCTTCCCTCAAGGCAAAATTTAGGCTTCCCCACCTAGATTTTTGCTTAGGTACTTGCACCTGTCACCTCTTCCTTCCCTTCTAATGCAATGTGAATATACACACGGTCACACCTCATTTATTTGGTATTGTCAAGAAATGCAGTTTTTCACATCCCAAATGTAGTTAATCTGTCTATGAGCTGAAATTTTTACATTTTTACCATTTTGAAAGAAACATTTCTGAAATGTATTGTGCACTTCTCTGTCTTGTTAAATAATGTCATTTGATCTTTTCTTGATGACTTATGGTCCTTAATATGAACAGCAACCATCATATTGGGCTGAAACACAGTGATGCCCTTAGGGTCTATGAAAGTGAACTGGCATCTATACAACACCCTGAAGTTTGCAAAGTGTTTTTCATATATTATTTCAATTGTATTTCATAAAGAGTAAGTAGGCACTAGGTCCATTATTATCCCAATTTTATAGCTAAGGAAATTGAAGGCCAGAAGCTTTAAGTGCTTTGTCCATGGCCACAGAGTAAATATCAGAGGTGGAATTTGAACCCAGGCCTTCTTGACTTCAGATACCACACTGCCTCGCTAAGTGTCAAGGATCAATTTTGCCCTTTTGCTGATTTCTCCTAACTGCTGTACTTTTCTAGTGCCATATTTAGTGATGCTTTTTCTTTCCTTTCAAATGAAATCATATCATCATATCAGGTAATATTTGCAAAAAAGTGATTAGCATAGTGCTCAGCATATAGTAGGTGCCGTATAAATGCTTATTCCTTTTTTTTTCCATCTTTCTGTCAACTATCACTTCTCAATCAGTTGATTTCTAGGAGCTCTTCCCATCCCTCAAGTCTCCTAATAAAATATTTCTTCTTTGTATCCTCAGCACCTAATACAGTGCCTTGAATATAGTAAGCACTTAAAAATGTATGAAGCAAGGAAGGGGGAGGGGGTGGAAGGAAGGAAAGAGGGAAAAGGATGAGAGAGAGAAGGAAAAGCTATAATCTAGGGAGAATTGGAGATTGTTGGGTAAAATTAAGTTTGATAAGTCAGACATTGATTTTTTACAATAACTATTATTGTGAGAACCTTCTCCTTGTACTTCCTCCATTCTAATACATCCTGCATAGTTATTAGATTAATATTCCTAGAATGTTTCCTTTCCTAGATCATTTCCCCCATCAAAAACCTGTAGCTCCCCAATCTATTCCAAATTACTTAGTCTAACATTTAAGACACTCCCCCATTACTTGGACCCAATATATTTTTCCAGCTTTATCATCCCCTACTCTCCTACTGTACCAAAAAAAGCTTCAACCACACTAGACAGCTTTCTATTCCCTATATACTCCCATACACTTTCCTTTCTCCCTGACTGCTCACAGTTTCCTCTGCCCAGAATATATTCTTGTCACCAACATATGCACTTACTGAAATTCTACTCATCCTTCAAGGTCAAGCCCAAATGCCACCTTCTCCATGAATTCTTCCATAATTACTATCTAGGAATTGGAATTCATTTTGTAAGAAAAGAGGGAGCTAGAAGAAAGAGATCTTAGACATCGAACTGAGATCTATTCAGAACACAGAAGAGGCTTCTTTGTGGTACAGAAAAAAGGGTACAAGATTCAAGATCAGAAGATCTAGGTTCAGATTCTGACTTTTACCTTTCGCTTTTTGTGTGACTTTGGGTGAGCCATTTAACTTATCTGGGGCTTGGTCTTCTAAAGTGAGGGACCTCTGAGGTTCCTTTCAACCTAAATACATGATCCGATACCTTATTTCTAGAATTTTTTTGTTTTGAAGATCAGGAGTTGAAGAGGCTGATCAAATTGCTGATACAGAATACACATGGATATTCTTGCAGATGGCTAGCAATAGCTAGACAGAAGATCCGATAACATCAGAAAGGGGAAATGAGACTCCTGAAAACACTCTAGCAAGCTAGGAATCTTGTTGCTTCTCACAATTAGCTAGAGATGAACACCCTAAATTACCTTCAAAGAGGTTTCCAAAAAGAAAACTTTGTCGTTTGAGGGAACCTTGATTTTAGGTGCAGGAGGTCAAAGGTCTGACCATATCAGTTCTTTGCTCAAGACCATTCCTAGCTCCTTCTTGCCTCTAGAAGCAAATACAAAATCCTGTTTAATATTTAAAGCCCTTCACAATATGGTACGAGCTTATCTGTTCAAGCTGATTAATCACTCTTCTTTATGGGCTCTATATTCCAGCCAAACCAGCCTTCTCAGCGTGCCCAGTGCACAACATTCCATCTCCAGTAGTCATTCTTTTGCTTACGCTGTGAACACTCCCCTCTACCCTTCCCTCTTGAAACCTCTGGTTCTCAAAAAGTTTACCTCAAGTGCAACCTCCTGCAAACAAGCAAGAAACAAAACACTTGCATACACCCTCAAAATACCCCAGCTGTTAGCAGGCCCTCTCTCATTCAAAATCACTTTAGATTTCTATCATATATATTTTGTGCCTATTTTACCTGTGTATAATGTCATTTCCCCCCAGCACAATGCAAGTTCTTTTGTCAGGACTTTGTTTTATTTTCATCCTTGTCTCCCCAGTGCTTAGTACAGTGCCTGCCACCTAGTAGTAACTCAATAAATGCTTATCAAATTGAATTGAGAGGATTCCTTGATCACATTAGAACTCCTTTTCCTTTCTCGATGAAGCAGCTTGCTGGTTGAGATTTTTGGCAGTCAGAAGTATGCTACCTTCTCCCTCCTCTCCAAAACTGTGAGCATGATCCTTGATTAAAGATTAAAATCCTACCTCAGATGCTTACTAGCTGTGGGACCCTGGGCAAGTAACCTAACCTCTCTGGGCCTCAGTTTCCTCATCTGTAAAACGAGACAGTTGGGTTCAATGACTTCTAAGATCCCTTTCAACCCTAAAGCTATGATTCTTTAAGTCAGGCCAACAATGTTCTCATGCCAATGAAATTGAGACTTTTAGTAGTCGGATGTGGGCCGTGTCTCATTCCCACCAACCCTCGCCTCTAGGCTACAGCCCAGACTTTCTCTACCATTCTTAAATTCACTCAGTCCCCTTCACCCCTGTGACCTTTCCTTTTAATTGGACGGCTTCTCCCAGAACCTCGTTTTTTTTTTTTTTTTTTAAGCCAGCCTTTACATTCTTCTCTACTCTCTAAAACTATCAGTTGTGAACTATTATGGTGGTTAGGGTGGGACATTTTTACTGTTTTCTCCTTTGGAATGCTGAGGTAATCAAGTACCTTTGATGAGTTTTGCTTTTCAAAAGAATAGCAAGCAAGATGGACTTTTTGTTGTCTTTGTTTTGGAGAGCCTCTCAGCACTAAGGAATCTTTGATGGAATCAGGAGTCTTTGATGACCTGCTTATGTCAAGGGAAGGCCTAAGTCACCCGAGTTTGAGTCCCATGATTGTGATGCCTTTTGACCCTGAAGAAGTGTATACAAACTCAGAGGTTAGCGTTTTTTGCCTTTGGGGGCTCACTCATTGGAAGAGTGTTGGTGTGGAGACTCTGGGTAGCCATTAAGGAGCCCCCCAGCTTTGAAAACCAGATGTTGGACAGACAGCTAGAAGCCTGTCTACTGGTTTGTATTATTTGCTTTGTTTATATTTTTTTCTGTGTTTGTAATTTCTGTTTGTATTTGCTCTGAAGGTCAGGATGCTGGCTTTTCCCCCTGAAATAAGTGAATGATAAATGTATGTTTGATTAAAGTAAGATTATAAACCCCTTAAAGTTGCTTTCCTTAGAAAAGCAGATGAAAGGATCTGTGCTAGCAGCCCTCCTGTGTGCTGGTGTTACTGGCCTTACACCTCCGCAGCAGCTGCTAGCAACGTTGTCACATCGACTTTATGTTAGATGAAGGAATTTGCACACTAGGGGTTCTCCACATAGACAAGGTAACTGGTCTGGGACAAAAAAATACTAAGTAACAAAACCTGAAAAGCTCCAAACCCACTCCACCCCAGGGAAGTTATATAATGCTTAAAACCTTTTTTTTTTAGTACCTTCAATATTTTCAATGTCCTGTTTTCTTTTCATATCACTAAAGTATGTAACTGACAGTAGTTTGAAGTTTGTTTACATCTATTGTCTCACTTGATCCCTACGACCAATCTTCAAGGAAGGAAGAGAAAACTGATTCTCAGACTAAGTGACTTCTTTAGCGTCATCCAGCTAGCAGGATTTGAACCCATGATGCCAAGTACAATACACTATCTATTCTCCCATTGTCTGTACCTATAACTCCCCCACTTCCAACCATAGAACATGCTAATAGAATTCAAGAAGAGTTAGAATGAATGAAACCCCATCCATGACAAAGAAGCAACCTACTATGTTGCCAGATGGCTCAGTTTACATGTGTTAATCTCTCTTTGTTTGTTTTTAAATGGGTAGAAGACTTTGTGAGTGTTTCTGATTATTTTTTTCTTTCCCCCAGTTTGGTTCGCCTGGCTGTTAAGCTTTGTTTCAGAGCTGCTGTGACCCCCGGTTGGCTAAATTCGCCACAGGGCTTGCTCAAGGAAACCACTGTTGACATGTGGTAGATCAGAGCCGAATTATTCCATATTGCTGGTCCCTTTCGCAGCATTGTCCTTCATACTGTCAGTATCATCGTTAGTGAATTTGGCTGACGAAGCTTGAAGCAGACGAGAGTCTTGTCTCCTCCTCCTCGATAGCTATATTGGCTCGGTCTGTGCTAAAGTCTGATTTTCATCAAAGGCACACAGGGAGCAGACATGCTGAGGAAGAAGATGCTATTTTTACATAGTGACTTTTACAACCAAAACCACATGATAATACTACGTTGTTGGAATGATCTTAAGCATGCTGAGTTAGCTGAACAAACAAGACGCTTGGGTGGGTCAAAGCAAGAACTGGAAGAGTCAGATTCGTAGTCATCAGCTTAGAGCGGAAAGGGACCTTAGAGAGCTAGTCCAACCCCCTCATTTTACAGGTGAGGAAACAGAGGCTTGTAGAGGAGAATGGATTTGCCCAAGGTCACCTAGTGGAAGTCAAGACAGTGCATTTGAGACTTTTATTATGATAAAGTAGAAATAACACTGTATTAAGAGTCAGAAATATAGAGGTCCTAACCATATCCTATGGTTAGAAGTAGGGAAGATTATAGATACAGAATGGCATAATGGATAGTATGCTATACTTGGAGTTATGGGTTCAAATCCTGCCTGACACCTGCTAGCTGAGTGACACTAAGGAAGTTACTTAATCTGAGACTCACTTTCCTTTTCCTTCCTTGAAAAGTGTTTTTGAGTCTTAAATGAGATAATATATGTAAGCAAACTTTAAAACACTGTTACTAGTGCAACTTTAGGCAATTCATTTCTCTGGGCCTCAGTTTATTTTTTCTGGAAAATGAGGGAGTTAGAGACGATGCCCTTTAAGATTCCTTCTACCTGTAAGTCTATGATTTTTTTTTTTGCTCTTCTGCTAAGTCTTTGAGACCTCCCCTAGAATACTGGAGAGGCAGAGAAGCTCTCTGATTCTTCCCTTTCATTCAGCTCTCTATCCTTATCTCTACCAGTTGCCAACTCCCATTGGTTCTATGTCCACCGCGCCATTTACATCTTGTGACCACTCAAAAGGCCACCATCATATCGAATTCAGTCCCTCACCACCCCTCTCCAGGACCATTGTAATAAGCTCCTAACCATTTTTTGTGCCTCCAGTCTCTCCCCTTTCAAATCCATCCTTCACACAGCTGATAATTTAATTTCTTTAATGCATAATCTGTCCATGTCACCCTACTCTACTACATTTTGGCTCAAAAAATTTTAGTGATTCCCAGTTGTTTATGCAGTAAAATTTACATTCAGACTGGTATTTAAGTCCCTTCCACACACTGGATTCAGACTTTCCAGTCTTTTTTCCTCACTACTCTTCTTTATAGACTCTATGCTCTAGCCAAACTCAACCTGACCTTGATATGCTACCTCAATGCTTTCTTGCAGGTTGCACCCTATTCCTGTAATCTATTCCCTCCTCATCTGTACCTACTGACCTTCTTTTCCTTTAAGACCTAACTCAGAGGCTTGTTCTTACTCCCTCACCTGACTCACCCCTGCTGAAACTAGTCTCTGCTTCATGTAGTTTTCCTAGAGGACTTTGTCTGGATCCCTTCTTTGTTCTTATCACACTCTATCTCAAAGGTTCTTAATTTTTTTTTTTGTTAAGGCTTCTGATGGAGCCTATAGATCCCTTCTCAGAATAATGTTTTTAAAAGCATAGAATAAGATGCATAGTGTTGAGAGGCAACCAATAAGTTTATCAAAATATTCTTTTAAAAGTTTATAAATATTTTTGCACATGTAGATCCTTCCCCCTTTTTATGATATCTTTGGGATACAGACATAGTAATGGTATTACTGGATCAAAAAGTTTGCACAGTTTGGTTGCCCTTTGGGCATAGTTCCAAATTGCCTTCTATAATGGTTGGATCACTTCAAAACTCCACCAACAATGCATTTTCCCACATCTTCTCCAATATTTGTCATTTTCCTTTTTTGTAATATTTATATCAACATTTTTCGTGGTGGCAAAATACTGGAAATTGAAGGGATAACCATCAATTGGCCAATGGCTGAATAAGCTGTGGTAGATGAATGTAACAAAATACTATTGGTCAATAAGAAATGATGAACAAGCAGATTTCAGAAAAAACCTGGAAAGACTTGAACAAACTGATGCAAAGTGAAATGAGCAGAACCAGGAAAACACTGTCAGAGTATCGGGCAACATTGTGTGATGATCAACTATGAATGACTCAGTTCTTCTCAGCAGCACAATGATCCAAGACAAGTACAAAGGACTAACAAAGGAAAATGCCATCCACATTCAGATAAAGAATTGCTGGAATCTGAATGCAGATGGAAGTATGTATTTTTCACTTATTTTGTTCTTTTTCATGGTTTTTTCCTTTTGATCTGTTTCTTCTCTCACAACTGTGACTAATATGGAAATATGTTTTATATGATAGCATATGTATAACCTATATCAAATTGTCTACCATTTTCAGAAGAGGGGAGGGGAGACAGTGAGGGAGAAAAATTGGGAACTCAAAATCTTATAAAAATGAATATTTAAAATTGTCTTGACATGTACTTGGGGAAAAAATAGAATATTATTAAAAATAAAAAGAAATTTAAAGCCCCAGCTTAAGAAACTGAAACTCATAGAGAAGAAGTGAATTGTCCAAGGTTACACAACTACTAAATCACAGAGCTGGGATTAGAAACTAGATCCTCCCACTGGAAACTTAACAGTCACTACTTTTTTTCAATTCCTTGCAGAAATGTTTGGGGAGGATATGGGGATGCCTTTTGTGCCATTGGCCATACTGCTACTGAGGTCATCCAAGCTTGCCTGAAAGACATCCTAGCCTCCTAACAGGAGGACTCCAACCCGATACTGGAAAATTTCTATAGCTTAGAAGCTTGAGATGGCAAATATAGACAATCTGACCCTTTCTTTGTTAAAACATTTGGAAGCTGCAATAACTATTCTGGGTCACTAGGGAACCATTTAGTTTTTCAGAACAGTGATCTTAAAGGAATGATTGGTAAATTTTTCAGTTCCCATCAGGAAGACTCTTAGCAATTAGGACAGTCTGACTCAGGATGCCCTTTCGGTGTGGATCTTCTCCCTTCCGTGATGAAATCAATGTACATATGCAGACTGCCAAACAGACATTATTTTATCTTGTGGTAGCTCTCTTTCTTCATCCTCTGAGAAAAAGTGGCATTTTTTCTCCTTGGACCTTGAACTTGGATGGATGAGAGCTTTTGGATCTGGGCCATGGCTGGCCTTGTGATCTCAAATGCATTGTGAAGCCAATATAACTACAGCAGAAATTTGTTGTGGGTGCAGGAGGAATAGCTATTAGCTCATTCATCTCAGAATCTAAGCTGCCAAGTTCTATGCCCACTAACGTATTTGGGGTTGGCCTTACCCAATAACTTCCTTCTTTTTGGTGATACTTCATATCCTACTGGGTTGGTGACTAAATAAGAAGCCATGACCATTAAGCTTGGTAACCACCATGGCACAGTGAATAAGTTCTGGATTTATAGTTGAGATCAATTCCTGCTTCAGGTCCTTAGTCTGTAACCCTGGGTGATAATAACAAATGCTTAAAACACAATAGCTGCATTTATGAAGTACTTTATATTTTTGTAAAATATATATAATATCTCATTTAATCTTCACAACAACCCTATTATAACCATTTTACAGAAAAGGAAACTGAGAATGAAAGAGGTTTTCATTTACTCAGGGTCACACCAATAGTAAATGTCTAAGGTAGGATTTGAACTCCGGCTTTTTAGAATCCAAGTCCAGCCCACTATATGACCCAGAAGCCCTAGCAGGCAAGTCACTGAGCCTCTGTCATTTATAAAAGGAGAATGATGATGGTAGCATCTATTTCACAGGGTGGTTGGGAGGATTGAATGAAAAAAGTACATAAAGGAATCAATGAACCTTAAATGCTCAGATGGATCTGAGTTCTTCTCAATGGGGATATTCCCTCCCATGATTCAGACTGTAACTGACTCATGCATGCCTGTGTACAATTCTCAGAGATGTCCTCCCAGAAATTTGCCACAAGGAGTCCCTCCAATGTGCTGGGGGCTTTCCTCTCTTTTTCTTGACATGGTCTGTCAGTTGCTCATTCTTTACTCTTGCCATGTGATCAACCCATTTCTTTTTGCTAAAACATTTCTCTAGTGATATCCTTTACTTCATTTTTCACCTCTTAGAATCCCCAATTTCCTTCGAGACTCATTTCAAGCATGAGGGGAAGACCAAGGACAAGAATGTGATTCAGGGGGAACACAGGAAATTGGGGACCTTTCCTGCCCTCCCCCAAGATGCTAGTCTCTTCCTCTTTGAGGTTACCTTGTATCTGCTTGGGTCTTTTCCCATACCTATGTATGTGCAGGGAGACTCTTCTATTAGAATAAAAGTTCCCTGAGGGCAGAGACTGTTTTGCTTTTGTTTTTGTATCCCTTCGGCTGGCATTGTATATAGCAGGGGCTTAATAAATGCTTAATTGATTGATTTCTCCTTCATAATCCCTTATTTGTAATATGTTCCTGCCTGCTCATTTCTACCACATCCTATTTTGCCCTTTAAATGATTCTCAATTGTCATTCTTTAGAAATAGTAGCAGAGCAGGAGCTATAGAGGCACAACAGGAAATTGGGAGCCTTTCCTGCCCCCCTCAAGATGCTAGTACCTTCCCCTAAAAGGTTACCTAGGTGGTGCAGGGAATAGAGTATTGGGCCTGGGGTTAGGAAGATCTGAGTTCAAATTTTACTTCAAACACCAACAAATTGTGTGACCTTAGGCAAGTCACTTAACTTGTCTGCCTCAGTTTCCTCACCTGTAAAATGAAGATAATAATAGCACCTATATCTCAGTGTTGTTGTGAGGATCAAATGAGATAATATTTGCAAAGCACTTAGCACAGTGCCTAGCACATAGTAGGTGCTATAGAAATGCTAGCTGTTATCTTTACTGTAAGCTTCTATAATTCAATTATCCCATAGTAATGGGAAAAAAATAACCTTAAAATATTTTATGTCAGCTATGATGATGGTACAGCAGAGTTTCCAAAAGGGTGGCCTATTTCCTTATTGACAAAAAGCACGCGATGGCTGGGGATGCCGGCTGTTGGAACATTGAGGTTTGGTGACCATTTTTGTTGCCTGGAAGAGTCTGGGAACAGGGCATCGGTATGGGATCTGTAGGAAGGTAAAGATATTGGGTTAAATAGTGTTTGCTTTTCAATCTAGCCTGCAGCCACTGCAGCAAGAAAACTGGAGCTGTTGCAGAAGAATCTCTTCAATATCTGTGTTTCTTAGCACCCCTTAAGGGTTGGAGCCATGGCCTTGTTCATGGTGTCTGGCAATCCGTATGGTTTGGTAGAAAAGCATTCATTAAATATTCATTAAAGCATAAATGGATCTTCAGTGGTCATTCACCCACCTACCCCTCTGTCCCCCAAATACCTGCTCTTCCCTTACATCACATCGTTCCCCTTTGCCTTTTTCTTTCTAGTTAACATGGTGTGCTAGAGAGCTTCCATTTAGCGCCGACGATGCCAGGCCACCATGAGTGAAGGATTGGGGCTGTCTACCTTCTACCACAGGTGGTCTATTCCTGGCAGGTTCACACCACCTGCAGGGAGCTGATTAATTTTCTCTCTGCTGCCCAAGATGGAGTCTCCAAATCAGCTAAAACATAGCAGTTGCTCAGCATACTTTGTATTCATTAGGCAGCTCTGACTGCCGTAAAGTATTTGTTGGGTTCAAGTGGAAGATACAAATATTGGCATGTAGACAGTTTATCTCCTCTGACAGCTCCCTCGTCCTCTCTTGGTCTGAATGGCATGGCCCGTCGCTGGGATGGAAAATTCAATCCCCTAAGCAAAGGCTGCAATTTGACTCCAGGATCTTTTCCCAGGCTCTGGTCTCTAGTCACAACTTGTTTTTTTCAGTTCTCTGACACTGCATTCTAGCCTGCTGGTTCCCGACATTTTTGGGCAGCTGCTCCCTTTTGCTGGCTCACAGCCTCAGTCATACCCGCCAGTGCCTTCTCCCGCCTACTCAGCCAGGCCGTCTTTCCTCTATTATTGAGCCAGAGATCTTCAGGATCACCAGATAGGGGGCTAAAGCATCCTATGGCTCTGACCACATCCACTTCAGTTTCACTCAGGCAGGGGAACAGGAACAAACAGTAGGAGTAGGTGAGTATCAAAGCCCAGGGTAGAAGTTGTTGTCAAAATGAGTATGGAGGAGAGGTGGGTATGGGGGATAAGTAAGTCATGGAAACTTCAAAATCCAACAGGAGAAATAAGCTCCCCTAAATAACAATGCTTTTGTGAGACAGAGTGATATGAGAGGAAGAGAATTTTACAATTTGTAATGTCCTTTGTTTAATTGACCCAGTAGCATTAATAACTACTTACCATCTGTGTCTTGTTCAACAGAAAGGATCAGTCTCTGGGAGCTCCTAGACTTTCACCTTGGGGGTTATACACATCTACCCTGCTGGAAGAAATACAGAGTTCACTGTGGTTCTCAGAGAGTGGATAACCTACTCTTCGGCTCCACCTCTATCTGTGGGACAGCACTGACTACCCTTCTCCCTCATCTAAGGGATGTGGATCTGTGAGCCTTTACTTTTGGCAAGTCCTACCTTTTCACTAAACTCTGTACATCAGTGATCCTCAGTCATGGGACCTTGGCATAATGGAGTAGTTCCCTGGCACATAGTAAGGGCTGAATGAGTAATTGCTGACTGAATGATTGATTGAATGAACGAATGGCAGAATAAGCCTGGATACCGTATACAGCATTTGCTCTTGGCAAAGTGTCAATAAAAAACAAATAAACAACACATAATAGCAATAAAAGCAATGGAAAATACATTATTGACTATTTGACTGTGTTCCTGGTTATCCTTATAGAGTACATAAGTTCCTTTTGGACCAGGGATTGTAGGAAATGCATAATTCAGCTTTCTTTGTCCCCATTGTCTCTCCTTCTTCAAATGGGCAAAGGGACATAGATATCATAACAGAGTTCCTAATTAATATTCAACTTATACATCTAGTAGGACTGGTCATCATGTGAAAATCGAAGAATTCTGGATTAGAGGCCTCTTCCGTCAAGAGTCAGAGAACTGGATCCTCTGCTAATTAGAACTCCTAAAGGTTGGTTGATTCTCCTGGCCTTGACTGTCCTGTTGCTGGCAGGAATCTCCAACCAATTTTCACCACAGTTCATTATAGATGAGGATGAGTGGACCCAAAGGCCATCCCCAGGAAGTAAACCTGCAGTCCACATGCTGCCCCAGCATCTCTCTGACCTTTGGACTTCTGTTCTTCCTCCTGTAATATACTTCCTTTCTGCAATCAAAACTTGAACACTGAGCAGCTGGGAAGAAAAGAAAAGCTAGGGTGCTACAAGAGGGGGGCTACATTCGAATAACACTGACACTCAGCAATGAATTGCAGAGACTCTCATCCCCACAGGGACAGGAACCAGCTGGCACCTCGAGCACAGGGAGACCTGTTTTTCTTGGCTCCTCTCTTTGGGTCTTGTCATTATGCTAGCATAATCCTGGATTGGCTAAACTTTGCTCCAGTCTGTTCTGGTGAGTGATTTGGAGACATTCCTAGTCACCTGAATCAGGGCTGGCAGCAGGGCCTCCTGGAATGAGCAATGACCTTGGAGTTAGAAAACTTGGGTTTGAAGTACAGCTCTGTTACTCGCTACCTCTGTGCCATGGGCAAAGTCATTTGCTCTCTTTCAGGCTCTGTTTCTTAATTTGTGAGAATGGAGAGAATGGTGTCTGTATTGCCCACCTCAAAGGGTTGTTGTGTGGTTCAAACAAGACAATGAATATAAAGTACTTTGTAAACTTTACAATGCCAGGTATTTTTCAAATGTCAGTTATTATTGTTATTAATTTATAATTATAATTAATTATTATTTATTATTATTACTACTTTATAACCTTAGACAAGTCATATCCTTTCTCTGGCTTTAGTTTCCTCCCCTGTAAAATAAGGAAATTACATGATCTATAAAGTTCATTCCAGCTCAAGTCCTTACATTTTACCCAGAGATAGGGCTTGAACTAGAAGGAAAAATCTATGTTTTCATTACATAGATTTGATTTTTTTTATTATAAACTTAATAACCATCCACAAAAGACTCATATCAGTATATAAAACAATGGGTAAATTCTTACATAAACCTCTTGAATTTAACAAGATAAAGCCAAAAGAATGAATTATAAACAACTGAAAGGAAATGCTTTTTTTTTTCCTGTCTCCCTCTAGATCTGTCTAAAGTTTTGCCTCTTCAGGCTTTGGGCCATTGACTTTGACTTGAATCTGCCAGAAAAGGGAGGGGGCAGAGGAGAGGGGAGTTGGAGAGCAGCATCAATCTGGGAGCCAAGCAGTGAACTTCATCAATTCCTCAGTCATGCTGCAATGAGAGACTTGAGCTGATATCAGGTCAATTTTTAACTGTATTTCATTCTTGAGTAGTTTCAGTGCCTCCTAGGTTCGGTAGAAGACCTCTACATTCCCTCACGAAGATTCTGCATGGTAGGCCATTCCTGTTGTTTTGAAAGGAAACAGTGGGATATTGACTAGCCCTCAGCTGCCTTTATTACTTTGTCAAAGGCATGGCAGGACTGGTTAAGCTTAGTATCAAACTATATCGAAAGTACAGTGTCTGTCCATTTGATGCTTCTGGGCATCATGCTTTAAGGAGAACAATGACAGACCAGAAAATGTCTCTGGAGCTTTTCAGTCCAGAAAACATTGGGAGATGGGGAAGGGGACTTAATAACTGACCTCAAATATTTGAGAACTGTTATATGGAACAGAGGATAGACATTATGCATTGCTTCAAAGAGAAGAACTACAATCAATGGGAAGAAGTTACAGAGAGGAAAATTTTGACCCAATGTGAGGAGGAGTCGCCTAACAATTGCTCTAAAATGCTTTTGGATGTCTGGTTAGATAGCTTGCTCTTAGACACTGAAGTGATGTTACAGTCTGTGTAAGTACATTTTTTTTCTCATTAGAGTTTCTCCGGCCTGTTTCTCAGCATGCACTAAGAGAAGAAGACAGCATCTGTTACATACCAAGCCCTAGGACAGATCTGTGGGTCAGTGGGGGTACTGTCTGTTTTTAAGAAATGGGTAGATTTTGAACCCAGGAGATAAAAACACTGCCAACTACAGAAACCCTCCATCACTCTATTATTGTCACCCCTTCAAAAAAAAGGAAGGGAGATGGAGTGGGGGAGGAGAAGAGAAAGTAGAGTTTTGTTAATAGAAAAAAATAAAATAGATTATATTCCAGTGGAAACTTAGAAAAGCATTGTTATCCCTCCCCTTCCCCCTATTCTAAAGAGCTAGAAGATAATGAGATGTTAATCTGTGATTAGTTAATAATTAAAGTATTACCAAGGATACTTAAGTAGGCAGGATCCTAACACTAGATGACCATCTGTTGAAGATAGTGTGGTGGTCATTGCTACACTAGGAGGTAAGATGGACTAAAGCAGGGCTTCTTAAACTTTTTTCCACTCTTGACCCCTATCAGCATCCACAGTTTAAGAAGTGCCAGACTAGAGGATGAGTAGTATTCCTTTAATAAGCTAAGATTCTGTGATCCAAGTATAGAGAGCCTTTTAGGAAGAGGACAGTGGGAATAGCACCGATCTTTGGGAAAAGATGAATGTTGATTGTAGACAATGCCACTGCACTCATGGGTGGCCCTTTGACTCAGTTCAACCCAACAAACATCAATCAATTAAGCATCTCCAACGTGTGAGGCATTGGCTCCAAGTGTTCTCCGCCTCTCAGTACAGGTGAAATGAACTAACCTAGGTTAGTGAGTACTATTCTAGCCCTAAACAAGTTCAGATTGATTTGGGAGGCAGGGTGTAGAAAAGAAAGGGCACAAATTAGGTCTCAGGGTACTTGGGTTCAGGTCCGGGATGTCACTTACTATTAGGCATATCTTAAATTCAGGACCTCAGTTTTTTTGTTTGTAAATAGAGGGAATTGGACTCTAACTTCTACGGTCCCACTCAGCTCTAAGCACATGATCTTCAGATCAATTTAGAATCTTGGAGCTGAGAAGGGTCTCCAGAGACATTCAGACCATGGGGCTCTTTTCTGTAACCAAGGATCTGTATACAAACTCTCTATTGAGCATATACCTGGGGAATAGCACCACCCTAAAGCAGCAACCCTTCCTCCAGATAGTCACTGAAGGATTTCACAGTTGATAAGGGATTAAATAATTAACAGTAGTCAGCCTAAGGGAGAAAAAACTCACTGGATTCACCTCCAGCCTGCTCTGTGTGCTTCCTTCTCCTTTCTTAGGTTCCTGTCCATTTGCATTACTCAAAGCAGCTGAGTCAGGGAGCAAGAAGGAAGAAAATAAGCCAACTCTAAGCTTTCCATTTAAACCAGATGGAAAGGTGGGGTTTTTAAGAGTATTTAAAGAGGAAAATGAGACCGTCAGTTAAAAATAAACTCCAGGGATTATGTGCCTCAAGCAAATTAGGAATTGCAAAAGATACATATGTAACCTGTGGCTCACTTTGATTTAATTTAGCAAGCATTTATCAAGAAGTCATCATGTGCCCAGAACAGAAAGAGGTGATGGGGCGACAACAACATAAATTAAAATAGTCCCTGTCCTTGAGGGGCTTACATTCTACTATTATTCAGAATCTCAGCTCTGGGCTCACATGAATCAAGTCTAATCTTGGGAGCGTTTCTCTGATAACAAACATCTGCCTCCTTCCTTTCCCCCAAATGAACATTGGGAATATCCAAATTGGTCTTATATCTAATGCTTTAGGTCCCTCAATCCCCTGCAAGCACTCCAGGCCAATAAAAACATTTAAATGTTGAATAGGTTTATTTAGAACCATAAGAAACTTGCATTTGAGCCCATTTAATTTAGTAAAGGAAAGCTACAGTTTGACAAAACTCTTCGCCCCTCGAGGTAGACAAAACCCTGTGATCCAAGCATAGTGAATCTGTTAATAAAAAATCAGGGGGAAGAGCACTTATCTCTGGGAAAAGATAATGTTATTAAACATGCCGCCATACTTGCTGACTCCAACTCAACTTACTTGAACGGTCCCAGGGCCAGTCCTGCACCAGCCCTCTTCTTCCTTCTCTCTGGATTGTGTATTCTTCTGCTCCTCACCAGCTGTCCCAGGTCCTGGGAGCCACTCCCCTCTCATAATAACCAGGGCTTTCTTGTCTCCTAGCACTGCTCCAGTCATCTCAGCTCCTAGCTGGCTCCAGAAACTACTTGACACTCTCTCAGCAGCCACTGCCAATATGTCAGAAGCTCAGCCTCTCAGAATATTTCTCCCTCCCCTGCTGAGTGCCCTAAGCTATTTGCGGTGGGAGCAATCAAAGCACAACTTCCATGTGGTTGGCAACCTGGTAGCTCTGCTCTTCTATATGCCTATATCTGACACTTATGGCACCATAGGAAAAGGAACACTTGACCCTTCTGGGACTTATTTTGGGGCCTAGGGTATGCCTAGCTACTCATCAGTCTGAGCCTCCAATTTCCCTTCAGCCATTTCCTCATGGCTTCTATGTCTCTGACTCCTTGTTGGTATATGTCCCCATCTGCCACTGGTTCCTTAATACACTCAATCACTAGAGGAGTCTTAGAATGGTTGTTCAGGCCTCTCTCAAGGAAAGCAAGTGTATTCTTCACTCAACCAATTTATTTTTCTCTGTGTTTTCCTGTCTGACTTCCCCTGTTTCAGTCTAACCTCCCAGGGGTTTAGCTTAGGTGAGTGAACCAAGATTGTGAAGCTGAGTCAGTGGCCAAAGACAGTTCTCACCAGTGTGGCAAGAGATCTCTGGGGTCAGGAGAGTTATCACCTTGACTAGGGAATTCAACCCTTATCAAAGAGGCAGAAGACAGAGGAAGACCTTGCCTACCTCCTTTTGGAGCAAGCCTAAGCATGCCTGCTATTCATGAAATACAACACAAAATAGATGTAAACTGTAATTTCTTATTCCCTTAAAACCCAATGAGTCTGTTTCATTCATTCTAGGGACTCTTAGTAAATAGATCATGCTTTCTGTGTTTCAGTCCTATTTAGTGCTTAGTGTTCTACATTAAGTTCCCATTCTTCTCCCCAGGATCAATGGGATGCAACTTAATGAGACAGATCACTGGACTCGATGGGCAAAACCACAGAATTTCACATTTGGAAGGGACTTCATTGTCTCTCTAGTCCATCTCATAATTGAAAAAGAATCTCCTCCACAACCATCCCAACAAGTGATCCTCTCGCCTTTGTTGGAAGATCTCTGGTAAAGGGGGAAAGCCCACAACTTCACCACGGTGCTATTCCTTTCTGGATAATTCTAATTGTTGTAAAGTTTTCACTTACAAGAAAGTTGGGTTCAAATTCTAGCTCTGATATTCTCTAGCTGGGTAACCTGGGTAAGATAATCCAATCTTCCGGACCTCAGTTTTCTCATGTGCAAAATTAGCATAATTGTACAGCCCTGCATCCCATGATCTGGGCTAATACTGACCAGATCCAGTTCTTTATGTTATTTTGCCTCCATCCACAGTTGCTTCTGAGAAGTCTCATAAAATAATTCAAATGTAGCTTGGGTCTAGCTCCGCAAAGATGTCAGTAAAGGGGTTCCCAGGTCCTGTACAAATAACAAAAGTAACAATGGTACAAGGTGTAGAAAAGCTTTTATTTTACTCTATAGGAAAATACAGAAAACATACTAACACATGAGCACCTCAAAAATAACCAGTGCAATTCTGTTCCCTCTTTTCTTTGGGGTTCTATCCAGTTCCCTTGACAGCTAGCAATATCCTTTGGTTTCAACACCTTTACAAGGAAAACTAACTTAGGGTTACTGAAAAGCGACTCATCTGACATTCCTTCCAGTGGGTCCCAGTTTTCCTCCCAAAGACTTAGATAGACCTCTAACTTTATGGTACTACTCTAATAATTTGGATCCCCTGTGTACAGTATACAGATTTGGGGTTGTTGGAGAAGCAAACTCCTCATCATGGCAACAGCTTTCAGGGTAGGGGAGCCTGTGAACGTACAGGCTTCCCTCCCCATCCTAGTACCACAGAACCCAGGTCCACTCTTATCTCTTTTGTTTTCTGGTGATATAGAGATTTGGACTTGTAGTCAAAAAAATTACATTCAAATCTGACTTCAGCAACTTGCTAGCTATGTGATCCTGGGTAAGTCATTCTGTGCCTCAGTTTCCTCATATGAAGGGGATTTACTTGATGTCCCATAAATTATCTTTCTGCTCTAAATCTATAATCCTGTTGTTCTCTCTGAAAGAGGACCCCCCCTCCAAAGAGAGAGAGAAAGACAAAGGGGGAGAGAGAGAGAGAGAGAGAGAGAGAGAGAGAGAGAGAGGAGAAAGAGAGAGAAAGAAAGGAAGGAAGGAAGGAAGGAAGGAAGGAAGGAAGGAAGGAAGGAAGGAAGGAAGGAAGGAAGGAAAGAAGGAAGGAAGGAAGGAAAAAAGAAAGGAAGAAAGGAAGAAAGAAAGGAAGAAAGAAAGGAAGAAAGAGGTTGAGTCTGTAATGAGAATTCCCTTTTATGGGCCTAGCATAAAGGTCTGACTGATCCTGCAACAATCCAAGCCAATACAATCATCTGCAATCTTTGAAACTTAATCATTCATCCTCAGTAAAGTTGGACCAGGTCCAACAGTGTTAATGGGCAGAATGGGCAAGCCCCATACCCTCACCACCATGAAAGTTCATTAAGTTGATCCTCCTAGAACAGGGATTCTGAAGTTTAAGGGATTTATGGATAGATTTCAGGGGATCTATAAACTTGGATGGGAATATATATATATATATATATATTTGCAACAGTTGTTGCAAATGTCTCAAAATATCACTTATATCTATCACTACTCTAAAATTACTGTAGTTATTAGACCCAACACTAGATTGCACATAATCACAGTTTCCCTGTGTATGATAGAGTCTATTGAATATTATTGATTTCTTTTGGAAACCAATGGATTTGCAAATCCATTGTAATCCAATGGGTTTTATTTAATATATTTAAAAATGTGATTCTGACAAAAATATTTATAGCAACTCTTTTTGTGGTGGCAAAGAATTGGAAAGTGAGAAGATGCCCATAAATTGGTGAATGATTGAACAATTTATTTTATTTGTTTTTAACATTCTTTTTTTATTGTGAGTTTTTGATTTTTTCCTTCCCTATAGCCCCTCCCCCACCTATTGAGAAGGCAAGCAATTTGAAATCAGTTATACGTGTGAAATCATGCAAAACATGTTTCCATATTAGCCATATAACCAAAAAGCAAGAAAAAATTTAAAAGTGAAAAAATACATACTTCAATTTGCATTTTGAGTTCATCAGTTCTCCCTCTGGAAGTGGATAGCATTTTTTCCTAAAGAGTCCTTTGTAATTGTCTTAGATTATTTTATTGATCAAAGTAGCTAAGCCTTTCACAATTGATCATCATTACAATATTGGGGTTACTATGTACAATAATCTTATGGTTCTGCTCTGGGGCTCATATTCACTCTATATCAATTTGTATATGTCTTTTCAAGTTTTTTTTTCCAAAACCATCTCCCTGGTCATTTTTAGCACAATAATATTCTATCAAAATCATAAATCACAACTTGTTCAGGCATTCTTCAGTTGATGAACATCCCCTCAATTCCCAATTCTTTGCTACCACAAAAAGGGCTGCTATGAATATTTTTGCACATATAGGTCCTTTACTCTCTTGTGGGGTAGTGGGTGTAGTTCCCACTTGTTTTCCACAATGGTTGGACCAGTTCACAATTCCATAAACAGTACATTAGTATGCCAATTTTTTTTCTTCTCTTCCAGCATTTGCCATTTTCCTGTTCTGTCATACTAGCTAATCTGATAGGTGTGAAATGGTACCTTACAGACGCTTTAAATTGTACTTCTCTAACCAATAGTGATTTAGAGCATTTTTTTATGTACCTATTGATAGCTTTGATTTCTATTTTGAAAACTTCCTGGTCATATCCTTTGACTATTTATCAATTGGGAAATAGCTCTTATTTTTGCAAATTTGACTCAGTTCCATGTATTTTTGAGAAATGAGGCCTTTGTCAGAGAAATTTGCTGCAAAAATTTTTATATTATTTTGCTGTGTATGGTACCTTTTAGCAAAACATAGTTTCCCTGATTATCTCTTTTAACTAAATCTGTTTTTTTATTTTGCTCTGAGATCCTGATTGCTACCCCAGCCTTTTTCACTTCTGCTGAAGGGTAATAGATTCTAATCCAGTACCTTATTTTAACTCAGCATGTGTCTTTCAGTTTCAAGTATGTTTCTTGTAAATAACATATTGTTGGATTCTGATTTCTACTCCATTCTGCTATCTACTTCCTTTTTATGGGTAAGTTCATCCCATTCATATTTACAGTTATGAATATTGTATTTCCCTCCATCCTATTTTCTTCTATTTATCATTCTCTCTTTCTTTTTGCCCTCTTCAAAAGTCAGTTTTGCTTCTGACCACTGCCTCCCTTAATCTCTTTTATCACACACCCCATTCTCTCATCCCATTCTTCTCCTACTTCCCTGTTGGGTAAGATAGATTTCTATAGCCTTCTGAGTGTGTATATATTCTTCTCTCTTTGAATGAGTTCTGCTGAGAGTGAGGTTCAAACATTGCCTGCCACCACCCTCCCTCATTTTTACCTCCATTGTGAAAGTTCTTCCATATGTGACTTTTATGCAAGATAATTTTCCCTCTTCTTCCTCACTCTTCTTCCTTTTGGAAGAATAGTGCATCCCTCCTTCTCACTCCATAATTTTTTGAGATCATCACAATATAACTGACTAATACCTGTGCCCTCTGTCTATGTAGACTTCTTCTAATTGCCTTAATAATGATAAAATTCCTCCAAAAGACTCATGATGGAAAATGCTATCCACATCCAGAGAAAGAACTATGGAATCTGAATGCAGATCAAAGCCGACTATTTTCTCTTCTTTTTTTGTTTGTTTTGTTTTGTTTCTTCTTTCTCATGGTTCCTCACATTGGCTCTAATTCTTCTTTACAACATGACTAATGTGAAAATATGTTTAATATGAATGTATATGTCCAGCCTATATTAGATTGCAGGCTGCCTTGGGGAGGGGGGAAAAGAGGAAGGGGAGAAAATTTAAAACTCAAAATCTTACAAAAATGAATGTTGAAAACTAAAAAATAAATTAATTTTAAAAAGTAAAACAAGATAAAATTCATAGGAGTTACATATATGATCTTCCCATAGAAAAATGTAAGCAATTTAACTATACTAAGTCCCTTATGATTTCTCTTTCAAATTTATCTTTTTATGCTTCTCTCAAGTCTTGTGTTTGAAGGTCAAATTTTCTGTTTAATTCTGGTCTTTTTATCAGTAATGCTTGAACATCCTCTATTTCATTAAATATCCATTTTTTTCTCCTGATAGATAATACTCAGTTTTTTCTGGGTGAGTTATTCTTAGTTCTGTGGGAATTACATTTTCCTTCTGGAATTTCATATTCCAAGCCTGTTGCTCTTTTAATGTGGAAGTTGTTAAATTTTGTATGACCCTGACTGTGGCTCCATGATATTTGAATTGTTTCTTTCTGGCTGCTTGCAATAATTTTTCCTTCAGAAGGTTTTTGTGAGGAAAAAACTTTCTAAACTTTAAAAGCATTATACAAATGGGTAGGAGTTCTTAACCTATTTTGTGTCCTAAACCCCTTTGCCAGTCGGGTGAAGTCTATAGATCCCTTTTCAGAATAATATTTTAAAATGCATAAAATAAAATATGAAGGATTTAAAGAAACCAATTATATGGAAATAAAAATGCAATTTCTTTTCCCACACAAGTTCAAGGCCCCATTAAATCTGTCCACTAGGGTCCTGGTCCCTAGGCTAAGAACCCCTGCTTCGGGAGGAATGATGAGTTAGACCAATTGACCATTGCAATGACTTAGCTCAGAGATGTCAAACATGTGGCCTGTGAGCCCATGGAAGTGCAGCCCCAGCCAAATTAAAATGTAATTGGGAAATATTTAACAAAATAATTGAAAATGCAATAGAACATAGATGAAGTTAATATATGGTTCTCTAGATCAATATGTGGTCTGGATGGATCCTTGCATATGGTTTAGTGGCCCTGATTCTATTTAAGTTTCATACCACTGCCTTAGCTGATAACAGCAGCCAGTCAGCCACCCCTGAACCCTAGATTTAACATTAAGCAGGTTAGGTTTTGAGCTCTGGATCTGCCCCATTATGATATAGCAGATAGAGGGCAGGACTTGGAGTCAAGAAGACCTAAGTTCGAATCTCAACCTGTGATATTTAACTGACTATGTGATCACAGGAAGTCACTTAGCCTAGCTCAGCTTTAGTTTCCTCATATATGAGATAGCCTCTGAGATCCCTTCCAGCTCTAAATCTATGATTCTTCTTAGCTATGTGGACAAGCAACTGGACCTCTCTAATCTTCTAAGCCTCAGTTTCCTCCCCTGTAAAATGGGGATAATAATTCTTGTATTCTCTACCTCCCCCTTGAGAGGAACCTGTTAATAGACATGTGGACTATTTTTTATTCTCGGTCCAGGAAAAATAAAAACCCTTTATCTGAGACTATTACTATCTGTGAGTGAAATGGCTTTGGGGTTTCATGGAGCTGCAGCTTAGTGTAGTGGAAAGAGAATTGAACCTTGAGTTAGGAGAGACTTGGATTCAAATCCTACCTCTGATACTGACTACCTGTGAGACCCTGGGCAAGTCCCTTCAACTCTCTGAGCCTCAAAGATAATTGTACCTATGGGCTCAGATGTATGTTGAGGTCTGTATTTATGTTAAGGTCTCTATCCCTGGCTTCCTATAAGTTCCCATGAAAATCCCACATTCAATGAGAAATCTTTCTTGAGCCTCCTTAATGCTAATGTCTTCCATCTGTTGATTATCTTCATTTATCCTAAGTATCCTATGCCTGTGAGATCCTTGAGAGCAGGGAATGTTTTTTGTGTTTTCTTTGTATTACCAGATCTTAGTATAGGGCTTGGCAAATAGTAGGTGCCTAATAAGTGTATATTGATTGACCATTAAGCAGAGCAGATGAAAGTGTTCCTACCTGGAAGGAAAACATTGCAGCCAACAGGACAGTTTTCTGCATTCACCTTAAAAAAAAGTTTTAAAGAGAAAAGAAAAGAAAGGAAGGAAGAGAAGAGAAAGGAAGGGGAGGGAAGGCAAAGGAAGGGGAGGGGAAAGGAAAAAAAAGACCCAGACATACATACCTGAAAAACTCTTCCTGAGGAATCATTTACCAGATGACTTTGTTTGCATTCTAATGCATTTGGAGCTGAAAGAGACCTTAGAAGTCATTGAGTTCAACTTCCTCATTTTACGGATGAGGAAGCTGAAGCCTAAAGAGGTTAGGTGATGTGTCCAGGGTTGCAGGTTTTGAACTCAATTCTTCTTAATTTCAAGTTCAGCACTCTATATTCACCCTATATCTTAAAATAAAAAGTTTTAGTAATGAATTTGGTGCTTTGAGGCATAACCCCAAGTCACTCCATACACTTCCTCCTCCTTTTCCATCTTTCTCTCCCAGAAGGAAAGAGTAAAACAAATGCTACAGCTACTTCTCTCTGGCTCCTGTGGAGAGAAGGGAGGGAAATGGGGCTTGGGGCTTAAGGCAAGAGCATGATCTGTCTTGAGGATCTGGAAGCAACAGTGGGATGAATTCGAGCTTCTGGGAGGAAAACCAGATTATCTAGTACTGTTGGCAGAAAACTATGGCTGTCTGCAGGGAAGAGTGTGACTGCATGGCAAAGGAAGCGTCAAGCTTGGCATAGACCCGAGGCAGGGAGTGAGGAAGAAGAAAAACTGAATTTCAAGGGTTGATTTGAAGCTCATGAGAGTTAAAGAGGTATTGCTCTCCACGGGGATCCAAAGGGATCCATCCTATCCCATCTTTACTGTAAACCTGGACTGAAGTAGAATTAATCCAATACTTTTCCCCAACAGGTTGCCACAAAAACTTTACATGGAGTCTGTGGCTTGTGGTTGGGTGTTTCTCAACAGTGCCAATTAACAGCTCGTAAACGGCTTTCTAGCCAGCAGGAAGACTCACATAACTTCAGGGGCCTAGACAGGTATTTTTGGCAGTGTCTGGACGTTATGGAAGTAAGACTTCATAGCACACAGTTCTATAGCACTCTCCCTACAACATTTCTGTCGATAGCTGGTGCAAGTATTCGCATCATCCCCCCGTTTTCCAAAACTCAGAGGCTCCGGAAGCTTGTGATTTGTCAAGGATTACACAAGTAGTGTAAGTGACAAAGCCACAATTTGGAGCTGGCTGTGCTGACTCGAAGTCCCACACTGATAGCATCATAGATCTCAGAGGTTATCCAAGGTCCAAACCCCTTCATTGCGCAGATGAGAAAACTGAGGCCCAGAGAAGTTAAGTGACTCGCCCAAGGTCACACAAGTAGTAAGTAGCAGAGGTGAAAGTCAAACTCAGGGCCTACATCTCCAAATTCAGCACTTGTTCCACTTTACCATATGGCTTCCCTCTTTTCACTATAACACCCAGTTTCCCCTGGGACCCATTTGAGGCTCAGTTACTTGTCCACATAGTTAAGAAGAATCATAGATTTAAAGCTGGAGGGGATCTTAGAGGCTATCTCATATATGAGGAAACTAAAGCTAAGCTAGGCTAAGAGACTTGCCTGTGATCACACAGTCAGTTAAATATCACAGGTATGATTCAAACTCAGGGCTTTCTGGCTCCAAGTCCTGCCCTCTATCCAATCTATCATTAATGGACCCAATAAAGATTTTGGGCAGACTTCATCATTTTCTTTTCCCTTTCTCTTGATTTTATGTGTTATCAATTAGAATATGATTGAGAATAGGGACTAGGTTTGGGGTTTTGGTTTTGTCTGGGTTTTGGTTTTGGTTTTGTCTTTATACCCCTAGTGCCTAACACAGTGCTTTACACATATTAGATGTATAATCAGTGTTTGCTGAATTAAACTATCTGTTCTTTCTCCTCTCCCTCAGTATCTTTTGTTCATTCTGGACTCCCTTTCCCATTCATCAGCTCTAGGCTGATGTTCAAATCCCAGGCTACCCCCAAGCCAACTATTTCAGAAAGGGCATCCTTCCCTTTGGATGAGGGGAGGTAAGATGTTGGAAAGCACACTGGTCTTGGGGTCAAGAGATTTATGTTCAAGACTATCTGTGTGACCTTGGGCCAATCACTTTCCCTCTTTGGGTCTAGACTAATCTAGCTCTCAAGGCCAGAATTCTTTATCTGTGGTCTGTGAACTTGGTATATATCTATGTATGTATGTATTTAAGTTTATTTGTGTGTGTATACACAAACCTACATATAACTCTATTTTAATATAATTTATTTACTTTGTAATTATATATATTTTAATTTATTTGTTTAAAAAGAAGGGGTGCATAGGTATCAGCAGAGCATCAAAACCATCTGTGACATACACAAAAATTCAATTCAATTCATTAAGTGCCAGGCACTGTATTAAGCTCTCTGCTCTAGGGTCTTTTTGAGCTCTAACATTCTATACTTTTGTTGACTGTTAAAGGGGAGCATTAACACTTATACAATTTCCTTTGCAAGATTGTTGTAAAAGGCTTGGCGAATCTTAAAGTTCCACATAACTGTAAGTTGTTAGGAACCATAGCAAAATAAATGGCTTCCAGGGAAGAGGGCTCTTCCCTCAATGTCAGGGATGCTTGGGGAGTCTTTTCAATTGGTAGCAGGGGTTATATCTATGCCCCATCTGATGAGCAAGGGAGTTTGGGGTCGGCCTTGTCCATAAACCTCCCGCTGCTATTCTAAGAGCCAAGGAGCTGGGGCAGCAATAATATTGGGGCAGCTAGCATGCGAACATTAGGAGAAGGACAGGCAAAAGGAAGGCAAGATGGTGTAAGCATAAAGCAAACCTGCTTTTGGTTTATAGGTGTTATAATGTGAGGAGACCAAGATAACAAGAGAGCTTCTGAGCAGGAGCAAGATCATGAATGAAACATAAGGAAAGAGAGGCAGGGAGGTCTGATTAGAGGAAAGCAACCTGCATCAAGGAAAAACAACCATAGAAGGAATCAGCATTCAAATTCATGTTGCCAGTGGTTGCCCTTGAGAAGACAGAAATTATGTGTCTAATCCTAACCTTTACCAGCCCAGTATCCCAGAACATGGTGTACCATCGACCTTCCTAATGGGTGAACAAAAGAATGGCATTTTAGAATGGTTTATTCACTCCTGGTTCAAGTAGCTGAGCACCTAAAATGTGTATGGAAATTCTCAGGTTTGGAGCAGACCAACTGAGTAGGCAGCTAGGTGGTAGTGGATAGAACGCTAGGCCTGGAGTCGGGAAGACCTGAGTTCAAATCTGTCCTCGGATATTTACTGGCAGTGTGGCCTTGGGTATGTCACTTAATGCTGTTTGCATCAGTTTCCTAATTTGTAAAATGATCTGGAAAAGGAAATGGCAAACCACTCTAGTATCTTTGCCAAGAAAACTACACATGGGGTCTCAAAGAGTCAGACACAGCTGAAATGACTGGACGACAACAACATAGACAGATCTCATGAGGACTGCCTAGGTTTGCTAGAGGCTGCATAGCACACAAGGTAGTTGTTTCAATATATTTTTATTTATTGATTGATTGAATCTGTTGAATCCTTTGGCCGTAAGTAAAAACAAATATGTAGCTTAGCCCTGCCAGGCAGAAAGCATGGATGCAGGCATAGCAATGTTGGGAAAGATTCGATATGGGAGATGAAAGAAGGCATTAAGACAATTCTTTCCCCATCAACTTTGACTCCCACTGTCTCAACCATTCTTCCCACCCTTGAATCTGTCACTTTGGGTTACAGAAAGAAGGCAAGAGAAGAAGAATAAAAAGAAAATGGGGGAGCACCGGCCCTGGAGTCAGGAGGACATGAGTTCAGCCTCAGACACTTGACATACTTACTAGCTGTGTGACCTTGGGTAAGTCACTTAACCCCAATTGCCCTGCCTTCCTCCCTCCAAAAAAAAGAAAATCAACTTCAGGGACAAACCAAAGCCCATCTGATGATTTGCTAAATGCAGAAACATGAGGTCAAACAGGATTTAGGAATAAAATGGTTATCTTCATTAAGTAGGTGGTAGAATGGATTTCCCACCACTCAGAACTTATAGACACAGGACACATACCCAACGGACAACGATGGATAGATTCAATCAATTAATCAGTAAGCATTTGGTAAGTGCTTACTATGTGTCAGGCACTGCACTAAGGCTGGGCAAACTACAGTCTCTGCTCTCAAGGAGTTCACAATCTAATGGACACAACCCATTTTATTTTGTCTAGAGGCAGTGATATCAAACTAAAATAGAAATGGTGGCCACTAATCCGTATAGAAAGATTCCTGTGGGCCATATATTGAGTTAGTTTTAAAATGTAATATTAGCTTATGTTTTATTGTTTTTAGCTATTTTGTTAAATATGTCCCAATTACATTTTAATCTGGTTACAGTTAAATCTAGTAATTTTAATCACAGCCCACAAGCAACATGTTTGACACCTTGGGTCTAGAATATGCGTGGTCAGATGGATAACCTATAAGCCTTGTCAATCAGCATATATTTTCAGACAGACATTGCAAACAGACAAGTCGAGCCCAGAATTAAAGAGGAGGAGAAGCACGGGATAAATTGCTTTTGAGAAATCACAAAGCTCCTTTAATATCCTCATACTTCTCCCATAAACAAAGGCCTGTCTTTTTTAATACCAATAGTCTTCTGCTATTTTTATATATCTTTGAAACAGAGAATGCTGCAGTCTCTGAAGAATTAAAAATGAATATCACTCATAGGGCAATGGAGAGGTGTCGGTAGGTTACATATATAACATAACAAAAAAAAGGATCTAAGCGAAAAAACTGGAGTCAATGATATCATCAAAGACAGGTATGGTTGAAAAAGAAGGTGGGTTGGTCCTGTGGTGAGAGTGAGCACCAGGTAACCAGTGAATGACAGTGTCTGTGCTCCCTTGGTGAGCTCTAGATGTCAAAAACAGGAAAGGTTGCTTCTAGTAAGATTACAGGAGGACATGGACAGAAGTTGTCCAGGATAGATCTACATGAGTGGTTTGTGATTTACATCTTTGGGAACATCCACATCAATGAGGTCACACATGCATTTGAGTGTCTATTTCCAGTGGTTTGTCTTTCTTCCTTGTATTTCTTTTAAAAGTTTTTTTTTTACGTTTTTGTCTTTTATATCCCTGTAATCTCTAGTTATAATTTTCTTCAGTCCCAATGCCCTTCCTTGTAACAAAGAAAGATAATTAAGCAAAAATCATGGATATGTGGTTATGTCTGATCATGTATGCGACATTCTGCCCCAATAGTCCTTCACCTCTCTGCCAAGTGAAGGACGCTGTGTTTTATTATTCATTCTATGAAATCAAAGCTAGTTATTAAGTTTACTTATAGTTTGGCTTCCTTTTAGTCTGAGAGTGAAGTGGTGCGGTGGAGAGAGCACTGGGCCTGAAGTCAGGAATACCCGAGTTCAAATTCAACCTCAGAAACTTACTAGCAGTGAGATATTGGTCAAGTCATTTAACCTTTATTTGCCTCAGTTTCCCTAACTGTAAAATGGGAATACTTGCACCTACTTTTCAAGGCTGTTATGAGGATCGAACGAGATAATATTTGAAAAACCACTTTAGCACAACGTCTGAAGCCTAGCATGTACTGGATACTCATTCCCTTCTCTTTTCTCCTTTTTTGTCTTCCTTTTATTTACATTTTTGTAATCACACATATTGTTCCACTGATTCTTCTTATTTCTCTCCACCTCAGTTCATACAGATCTTGCCATCTGACAGTTTCATTTAATAGATGATAATTCACAACAATGCACTCCTGTTTCTTCATAGCACGTGTCTCTCAATGGTCCTCGTGGCCGAAGAGTCGGAAGGAAAAGGGAGAAGAGCTGATATTTTGACTCTTGGGGGATGGTTTTCATTCTGTCCTGTATCCTTTTGAACGGAAAATCAGAATGTGGGATTAAGAGCTGCCGTTCAAAGAGGTGGAAGTGACTTGCCCAAGGTCACACAGTCAGGCAGTAACAGAGCCAGAATTCAAACCTCGGCCTTCTTACAACAGATCTAGCGGTTTGTCCACTGCACCAAGATACCTCTCGATCCCCCTGCCTTCGCTTCCCTCTGTTCTTCTCCCTCTCTGTTCTTTTTTTTCCTTTGTTCTTCCTCCACTACAGAAGATTCAGGTGGCAGATACAAAGGGTGAGGGAAAGTGGGGACTAAGATAATTACTTTTATTCCTTTCCTCAGCAACCATGTCAACTTCTTCCTAATGTACATAAATGTACATATCTTTATCTATCTTTTTGGCCTTTTCATAGGCCAATATCTATGCTTCTGAATCTAGTTAATACCCAACTAACCACTTAGGGAAGGCCATATCATCAGTATAAATGTAAGATGTTTGTGCCCATGTGAGATGTGTGTGTCCACGTTAATTCTGTAAATGGAGCTCATAATCTGGCTAACCCCTTTCCTGGGGAGGTTATGATCTCCACCTTGAGGGCAACAGAATAAGGGCTGAAACTCAATGCTCACTTCTTCCCTTGCCAGTCTCCAATAGGGGTATGCAACTAGAATTGTATCCTTCCCCTGATAATATTGTTGGTCTAGAGCAGTGATGTCAAACTTAAAATAGAAAAAGGTGCCACTAAACTATATATAAAGATCCCTGAGGGCCACATAGTGACTTAGAAAATCACATATTCTGTTGTATTTTCATTTATTTTCTTAAATATTCCCCAATTACATTTTAATCTGATTCAGTCAGCACTCTAGGAAGCAAAGAATTTCCCCTGTCCCACTCATCCTAGGTGGGAGCATACCTAAATATAAAATATCATATACTATCATACCACACATAATAACATATTGATGCAGTATACTGGATAGAAAACTGGGCTCGGACTCAGAAAAATATGGATTCAAGGTCTGCCTCTCCTAGACTGGCTATGTGATCATGGTCAAGTCACTTAACCTTTCTATATATTAGAAAGCTATGAGACTATAAGAGGCAGTAAAGGTACCAACCTGCATTGGTGAGGAAGCTGCTCACCACAAGTCCCCTATACCAATGAAATCATAGGTCCAATCAATATAATATAATGTAATAAATATAACATGATAATAAGATATAATATATCATGATATAACATGGTATAATATGATATGATATATAAACTATACCATACAACATAATACCTGTTTTTCACCCAGCTGCTTTTCTGAACTTCATATCTTCAGAAACTCATCATTCGACAATATAAAATCAACTCAGAAACTCATACTTCCTCAGCATCCCCTGGCCCTGGGGTCCCTCCTTCCCTCTGACTGGAGAGGGTACAGCAAGGGTGGGGAACTTGCGCCCTCGAGGCCACATGTGGCCTTTCAGGATTTTGGATGTGGCCTTTTGACTGAGTCCAAGCTTTACAAAACAAAACCTTTTGTTGAGGGGATTTGTTCTGTGAAGTTTGGATTCAGTCAAAGGGCTGCACTTGAGGACCTAGAGGGCCACATGTGGCCTTCAGGCCATAGGGACCCCACCCCTGGGGTAGAACATGGACATTAGAGAGCTCCTCTCAAATGGACCATCATTTAGGAACACGCAACAAAAAGGAAATTCTCATCATTTCTAACTGGGCTGTTTTCCAGGACTTAATCATCTCCAGAAATTCATTATTCTGCAAGATGAAATCAACTTAGAAACTCACCTCCTCAGATCACTCTGGCTGGAAGACTTCATTGTTCCCCATAGTAGGGTAACCTTCCTCCTTCTTTTCTGTTTCTTTCTATGTGTTGTCTCCCCCATTAGATTATGAGCTCCTTAAAGACAAGAACTGTCTTGCGCCTCTTTTTGTATCCCCAGAGCTTTCCACAGTGCCTGACACACAGTAGGTATCTAAGAAATGTTTATTGACTGTAATCCTAACTCTGACTCTGCAGTATGACATAATACAACATAAGATAATGTAACTTAATATAATAAGATAGGATAGAATAAAATATAAACTAGTCTGCCCACTCTGTTCCTCACACATAACACCTCATCTCTGTGTTTTTGTACTGGCTGTCTGTCCCCCATGCCCTCCCTCCTCATCTCAGCCTCAAAGAATCTCTTCTTTCAAGATGTAGTTCAAACACCACCTCCTACATGAAGCCTTCCCTGATCCCCCACCCCTGTCCTTCCCAAACTAACTTGTATTTATTGCCTTCGTATTTATTTGTTTATTCTGTATATATTTATATACGTCCTTGTTTTTTCCCCACTGGACTATAAGCTCCTTGAGAACAGGGATTGTTCCATTTTTTTTGTAGCCATATGCTCAATGCCTAGCACAGTTCCAGGCACATAGTAGCTGCTTAATAAATGCTTATCCATTGATATATCAATCAACTGGGAATGGATCTCACTGAGACATGATATACGTCACAATTAAAATATAGCAAGATTTTTATCTCACTATCTGTTAAAAAGGAACAGGTTAAGTAAGAGGGATATTGTCTATCAAGAAAACAGAACATGGTTTATAAGGTAGGTATTAAGCTATGTAGAAATCTATGAACCCAAGGGAGAAAGCATCATGGAACATGTTTGGTTGAAGATCAGAGATGATAGAAACAGAAGCAATAGCATGGCGGAGTTGGCAACGGCCTGCTCAGTTAGCTCGAGGATGTGTATGAGGGATTCACAGGATCAATGCATCACTCACTCAATCACCAAGTGTTTATTAAGTGCCTGCTTCTTAGTAGTCATTTAATGAATTCCTGTTGACTTGTCTTGCCTTGCCTGCTGTCTGCCAGGCAGGTAAATGTAAGGTAATTTGGAGGTGGGGGGAGGGATACTAATAGCTGGGAGAGTCAGGAAAAGCTTCCCATTAAAGATGGCATTTGAGCTGAAATTTGAAGGGAGCTAGGAGAGGCAGAAGTGAGGAAGGAGGGCATTGTGGGCATGAAGGACAGCCTATGCAAAGGCATGGTGAGATGGTGAGAAACAGTAGGCCAGTTGGCCTAGAACCTAGAGCATATAAAGGGAAGTCATGGGCAATAAGATTGGAAAGATAGGTTGGAGCTGGCTTGTGAAGGACTATAAATAACAGACAGGGGAGTTTTAATTTTATTATAGAGGCAGTTGGATACCTCAAGAGAGGAGCTACAGCAGGGTAACATGGTCAGACCTATCCCTTAGGAATACTCTTTTGGTAGTGTAAGGAAGATAAGTAGAGAGGAGAGAAACTTGAGACAAAGACCATTTAGAATTCTACTGATGCTTGTGGTATGAATTCAGAGGAGATGGATGCGAGCAATGTGGTGGTAGAATTGATAAGACCTGGCAACTCATTGCCAGGAGGGGAATGGAGAGTGAACAGTGAAGAATTACTCCAAAGTTGACCTGAGTACCCTCAGTAGAAATAAAGAACATAAGAAGAAATTGTGTTGTGGGGGAGGGGAGATGGTGTGACAAGTTCTGTTTGGGAAAGGTTGCATTTGAGATGCCTATGGGACATCCATTTGGCATAGTTTGATAGGTAGTTGTTGATGTGGGACTGGACCTGAGGAGAGAGAGAAGTGCTAGTTATATAGTTCTGGGAGTCATCTGCATAGAGGTAACAACTGGACCCCTGGGACTTGATGAGGTCACTGAGAGAGAGTAGAAGAAGAAAGAAGAGGCCTAGGACAAAGTCTTAGAGTACACCCAACAGTTATAGAGTAGAGACATGGGTGATGACCTGATGGAGAAAATCAAGGGGGAGAAAATCAGGAGAAGAAATAAGAGAGAGCAGTGTCATGAAAACCCCAAAAAGAGAAAATATCTATGATAGTGATCCTTAACCTTTTCTGTGTCATTGTCCCCTTTGATGATCTGGTGAAGTCTATGGACCCCTTCCCAAAATATTCTTTTTAAATGTATAAAATAAAATAAAATATGAATGATCACAAAGGGAATTAAATATATTGAAATGCAGTTATCAAGATATTTTTAAAACTATTAGTTCATAAATCGCAGGTTCTTAACTTAGAGAACCTCCCCCCCAACACGTTAAGTAGAATGAGAGATGATTGATGAGAGATCATCGTTAAGAATCACACTAGGTTAGAAGGCATGGATAGGTTGTCATCTGTACCATGTGCAGATAGGAGCTGAGATAGCCCATCTTTCTCCCCTCTATATCAGATATAAGGGAATCTCAGGGTAAACCCATAGGAAGCACCAAGATATTTAAATGTGTAGTGAAATAAACACAGGGCAGATCAGATGAATGGATGCAGAAACACAGCTGAGTCTTGTACCAAGAGGGCCAGGAGAGTTAAAGCTCAGAATAAGCTGAGGCTGACAAGGAGAACCTTAGAGATCATCAAGTCTAGGAGTCTTAATATTTTGTGTGTATTTCTGAGACCCCTTCGACAGTCTTGTGAAGACCTCTTCTCAGGATAATGTTTTAATGCACAAAATAAAATACATAGGATTACAAAGAAAGACAATTATATTGAAATTTAGTTATCAAAATATTTAAAAACAGTAAGTTCATGCATACCAGGTTAAGAACCTCTGAATTCTAGTCAAATATTTTCATTTTTCAAATAGAGATTTTGAGGTCCAGGGAGAAATGGTTTGTATAGAGTCGCACAGCTAAGAAGTGGCAGAGCTGAGACAAGACCTTATCTCCTCTCAACCTGAAACCACTAAATGATCATTCTAGCTGTTCCTTGTACATAAGATTTCATCTTCTACAGCCATTCCTTTGTAGGTGGGTATCCACATATGGAACACTTTCCCTTCTGCTGACAGCTTTAGTCAATAGGCATTTACCAAGTGCCTAATTCATGCCTGGCACTGAGCTAAACATGAGGGCTACAAAAAAAGGCAAAAGACAGTGGCTGCCATCAAGGAGCTCCCAGTCTAATAGGGGGAGACAACTTGCAAGCAATTATGGGACTCAAGCTTTTTGGTTTTTTTAGATTTGTAACTGGGCTTGTGCTCTCCACATAGGAACTGAGCTAAACTATAAACTTAATCCTCTTCCCCTCCTCCAAGACTGAGATGGTACAGGGGGAAGGGGTGTTATGTCTACCACATATTAGGGGGAATAAATTTGCCTATTGATGATTCTACCTCTCCAAGTAGATATTCCTTTGTAAACAATCCCATGTGTTAACATGTCTAAAGTTTTTATTTGCTTCTCCCTCCCTGTGCACCTTGTGTCCACTCAGTAGATTGTAAACTCCTTGAAGGTAGATAATGTTTCATTCTGTCTTGGAATTCCCAGTAGTTAATACAGTATCTGGCACATGTAAGGATTAATTAATTGTTGGTTAATGGGATTGGTTTGGATTGGAATAGATTGGGTTAGGTTGGTTTGGCTTGGATAGGATTGAACTGAATTCCACTGAAGCAACCAGGCCTGAGCTCTTGATGTTCAAGGCTTAGCAAATCCTGCAGCTAATTAGAATAGTGTTCCCAAGTGAGTAAAATGATACAGCTGCTGTTTTTAACTCAGGCACAGGATTAAAAAAAAAAAACAGCAGCCTCTACCACCAGCACCTTCCTGTCTCTCTGTGCTCCCTCAGCCTTCCCCCCCACCCTCCACCCAAAGCACGTCCCCTTTAAACTTTTGAAGGTCCTACTGGCAAAGTATTCCAGTGTCCCTGGAGGAATGTCAAAGGCCTAATTTAAGGATGAAGGAAGGAGTAGTTTAGATGCGCTATCCAGGTTTTACAAAGGCTCTCTGGAGGGGGTTTGATCTTACTGCTACAAGGAAATAAAAATCGAGACAGAAGTGATCAGAACTTATTAGTAGTCAGGAGGGTAATGAGATGTGAAGGCCTCAGACGAATAATAACAGTAATGCCTTGCAATTCTAATCCTTTTTACTTTTCAAAGTTTTTCTCTGCATAGCTATCTTCTATTTTTAACAGTAGTTCATATGTCACGCTTTAGAGCACATACAGGGATTGCCATACCACCATTATGCAAAGTGTTGGGGATTGTTTTGTGTGTAAGGGTTTTATTCGTTTGCTTGCTCGTTAGTTTGTTTGTTTGTTTAGAACCTTTGATTTTGAAGTACAGGGCAGTCCAGGTTAGGGGACTCCTCTACCAATGAATACAGTCAACTATTGTTTTTGTGTGTGTGAGAGAGAAAGAGAGTCAGACAGACACTGAGACAGAGAAAGAGAGGGAGAGGGAGAGAGAAGTAGGGATGTAGAGAGACAGAGGGAAAGAATCATTTCAACATTTACTATGTGCTAGGAACTATGCTAAGTGCTGGAAAGTCAGTATTTAGGCAGTCCCTACCCTCAAGGAGCTAACATTCTAACGGAGGAAGACACATAAAAGGGAGATGCAAAGCAGGGTGGGGAGAAGGCACAGAATTAGGGCAACATGGAGGGCTGGTTTGGGGTGTCATGGGCTGGTCTAGGTTTGAAGAGAACGAGATGTCTGGTGTGAGTGCTTCCTCAAATGGAGCATTAGGGAGGAACTCACCATAGAGGGGAGGAAGCCAGAAAGGAGTGAAAGCCTTGCCAAGGTGGGACAAGGCTGCTGGGCAGAGGCTGGAGATGTGGTCTGAGATGTTAAGTGACTTAGTGTCCCACAATGGTTACAGATCAGAGATGGGATTTGAACCCAGGTCTTCCTGATACTGAGGCAGGCACCCTATCTGCTATTCCAAGCCTGCACTCTTGTTGATCATTCTGCTCAGGTAGTACTTATTACCATGCCCACTTTTCACAGGAGCCAGCTTGGGGTGGTGGAACCCATCACTGGCCTTAGAATCAAGAGAAACCAAGGATGCTATGTGACTCCAGGCAAATCAATTAACCTCTCAGAGCTTCTTTTCCTCATCTGTAAAATGGATAGAGTATCTCTCATACTTACCTCATGGAGCTGTGAGAATAGATGACAAGAGATAATCTTTACAAAGTATGTTGTAAGCAACAACATTGGTATCATTATCACACTGATGATGAAGCTGGACCAGAAGAGGTTAAAATCCATCAACTCTCATTTGCTGGAGGAGAAGACCAAGGCTCTAAGGAATGAAGGGATTTGTCCATCTATGTTATAAACTAAATGGCCAAATAGGGATTTAAATCTACTTCTTCTGACTCCAAATCCAAGAATCTTTCCTCTATTCAGGAATTCTTAGCCAGACCTTTATCAACTTATTTTTTTAAATGTGCGTAATTATATTTCAATATTGTTTCTTTTGTAATACATGTTTTATTTTTATACATTAAAAATTATTGTGAAAAAAGGGTCCACAGGCTTAACCATACTGCCAAAGAGGTTCCATGGTACAAAAATGGTTAAGAACCCCTGCATGAGAAACTGAGCATGCATGCCATTTACCAAGCTACGGTCAAAAGGGATACATGACATAGATATAAAGAGAGATTTTACGAGAAAATTAGGACATGCAACACATTAATTATCAGATTTATGAATAGGTAAGCAATTTAATAATAAGCAAGAGATAGAGAGCAAAATTAGGTACAAAATGGATAATTTTGATTACATTAAATTAAAAAGATTTTGTACAAATAAAACAAATACAGCCAAGATTAGAAGGAAAGCAGAAAATTGGGGGGGGGGAGGGAGGATTTTTATAGACGGTTTATCAGACAAATGTGCCATATCAAAAAGGTACAAAGAACTTTGTCGAAGCTACAAGAATATGAAGTCATTCCCCCATTGATAAATGGTCAAAGGATATGAACAGGCAGTTTCCAATGAAAAAAATCAAAACAACTTATAGTCATTAAAAATGCTCTAAATCATTATTGATTGGAGAAATGCAGATTAAAACAGCTTTAAGAAATAGTTTTATACCTACCAGGTTGGCTAAAATGGTAGAAGAAGAAAGTGACAAATATTGGAGACGGTGTGGAAAAATTGGGACACTAATTCATTGTTGGTGGAATTGTAAAATGATCCAGCCATTTTGGAGAGCAATCTGGATTTATGCCCAAAGAGTTATTAAACTACCTATACCTTTTGATCTAGCAATACAACTACTTGGTCTATTTTCAAAGATGATTAAGGAAAAAAGAAAAGAAAGGATAAGTTCTAAAATTTACAGCAGCTCTCTTTTTGGTAGCAAAGAAATGGAATTTCAGGGATGCCCATCAATTGGGGAATGGTTGAACAAGTTGTGGCATGTGATTGTGATGGTGTACTACTGAGCTATAAGAAATGATAAATTCAATGATTTTAGAAAAATATGGAAATACTTGCACAAAATAATGAAGAGAGAAATGAGCAGAAGCAAGAGAACATTGTATATAGTGACAGCAATATTCTTCAAAGAACATCTTTAAGTGAAGAAGTTATTTTGTCTGTTACAAATAGCTGAATTAACTAAAAAGGACATATGAAGAAACACACTATCTGCATCCAGAGAAAGAACTGATAAATAGAAATATGTATAGAATAATTTTACATACATACACAGATACATATACATGTGTATATGTATATATACACATGTATATACATACATACATACATACATATATACATATATATAGTCTAATGGTAGCCATCTCTAGGGTGGGGGGAGCAAAGAAAAAAAGAAATTTACATGATAATTTTGTTATATTTTTGAAAGGAATAGCAAGTTACGCATAGTAGATTTGCAGTTTCATGTATAACCACCTCTTTTATTATATTATACTATGGAAATACTTGTTATGTTCCATAAATTTAAAAAAATTTAAATTAAAAAATTTTAAACAAAGAACCCCTGCATAGATGCCTACATCATATCAAGTGAATCTGTGAATGTTTGGATTCCTGACTTCATGTTTTCCCCATTAGACCAGGCTAAAGAAATGATGACTCAGCAATCTGCATGGCTCTAATTGGACTTCAGTGACGCCATTCAAGATTGGTCTTGAGTAATCTCTAGGCAATCTAGCCTGCTTACTTTTGTGTTGCCTCTCCAAGAAGATCTTGAGATGAATATATTTCTCCCTCAGATTGCTGGTGCTGGGTAACTCCAGAGTTACTCTACAGAAATCCTTTAGCCTTTGCTTTGCTTGGCCTGGACCTATCTTGGAAATTAACTGGTTGGTTTTGGGGTCATGCACATGACCTAGCAATGCTGGCATTCCAGGCTGGTGTCCTCTGGGCCAGGAGAGAGCTTCTGTCCTTCTTCCCACTCCCTCTGTTTCCCAATGGCTCCCTCTAGCCCCAAACAAACACCCAGGAAAAAGATGTGGTTCCTTTGACATATGCTACCGATACCACCACCTGCCCTGTCCCGCCCCCCACCCCCTCCCCACAGAGTAAATCAGAAATATGCCCAGTGGCCACTTGACTTCAGTCTTTTTTGTTGTTATATTTTTGCTTTGAAGAAGGAAAAAGCAAAAAACTTCATGGCATAAAAGTAGAAATGACAAGATGGCAAACCAATTATAGAACTGAAGTCTGGAGAAAAGCCCCAGACATGGAAGGGCTTAAAAAACATTGTAGAAAGCTGTTTTTCTAAAAACAGGTTTTGTGGCACTGATTTACGAGGCTTGAAATTTCTTCTTTTAAAAAAAAAATAAGTGCATTAAAATTTTTTTCTTCCTTTGATTTTGATCAGTTGTCTTAAAGACTCCAAGGGAAAACCCTTTGGGAATGAAGGCTGTAAAATGGTGATGAGAGACTGCAATGACAAGATAAAAAAGGAAGCTTCAATCCCCACAACACAGAAAGCAGCTGCACATAGGCATACAAGTTGGTAGCCTCCCCGAACATCATTACCCATTACCCAGGAGTTAGAGATGAAAGACGGTGCCATTTGTAACATGGGCTTTTAATCCTACGTTGACTTCAAAAGCCAAAAAGGAAAACGAGGGAGAAAAAACAAACAACCTTCCACCCAACCTTATCATTCCAAACCTCTCTCCCAGAGGAAAAATTTCAAGAATAAACTTCAGGCTAATTGTACAATACTTCAAAATTACTGCGATGTCAGCCATGTTGGTATTCTCACCATTGACAAAGTTCACAACCTCCCAAGTCACAGTAAATGATTGTTCGTGAATCATTGTGCCTCCACCACAAATTGGCCAACCTTTTGGTAATGAGCCTTTAGTCACTGCTCTTTTCACTGATCCTCAGATGGCAGACATCAGGTACATTGTCAAGCCGATACTGGAAGCTTTTCCACTTCAGTAGGACTTAGTGAAATTTGCCCTAATTCACCTCCTTTTTAAGCTGTGATGAGACCTCAGAGGACAACATTAATAGACAAATTAGATATAGCCTTCAAAAGATAGTTCTTCCACTTTAGTGTCTCCTTACTGTTGAAAGGTACCTTGGTGGGCACCATGCTGACTTATTGGCAATTTGTGCCAAGGAATGATTCAAATTATTTTCTTTTCATTTTAAAACTTTTGAAGGCCCAATCCTTTGGAGTTTGACTAGTCTTATTGGTCGTATCAGAAGCCAGTTGACAGGGAATGCTCTATCTATAGTTATATGAAAAAATGCTCTAAATCACTATTGATTAGAGAAATGCAAATCAAAATAACTCTGTGGTACCACATCACATCTACCAGGTTGGCTAACATGACAAAACAGGAAAGTGAAAAATTCTGGAGAAGATGCGAGAAAGTTGGAACACTAATTCATTGTTGGTGGAGTTCTGAGCTGATCCAGCCATTCTGGAGAACAATTTGAAACTATGTCCAGGGGGCTATAAAAATGTGCATACCCTTTGACCCAGTAATACCACTTCTAGGGCTACATCCCAAAGAGATCATAAAAATGGGGAAAGGTCCCAGATGTACAAAAATATTTATAGCAGCTCTTTTTGTGGTGGCCAAGAACTGGAAATCAAGGGGATGCCCATCAATTGGGAAATAGCTGAACAAGTTGTGCTATACAAATGTAATGGAATACTACTGTGCTATAAGAAATGATGAGCAGGCGGACTTGGGGAAAATCTGGAAAGACTTATATGAACTGATGCTGAGTGAAGTGAGCAGAACCAGGAGAACATTGTATACAGTAACAGCCACACTGTGTGAGGACTGATTTTGATAGAATTAGCCTTTCTCAGCAACTCAAGGACTTAAAACTTTTCCAGAGGACTCATGATGGAAAGTGCCATCCACATCCGGAGAAAGAACTCTGGAGTTGGAATGCAGAGTGAAGCAGACTCTTTTCTCATTTGTTTTATTTTGTTTTCTTTCTCATGGTTTCTCCCATTCATTACAATTCTTCTATGCAACATGACTAATGTGAAAATGTATTTAATAGGAAGGTATGTGTAGAGCACATATTGGATTGCAAGCCGTCTTGGGGAGGGAAGGAGAGGGAGAAAATTTAAAACTTATGGAAATGAATGTTGAAAACTGAAAATAAATTAAATATTAAAATTAAATAAAATGGTATTTCTGAATATAGTTCAAATGAAAAAAAGAAAGAAAGAAAAAGAAAGGGAGTCCTGCTTCATTCTTGGAAATCTAAAATGTGATTGGACTCTAGCCTAGAGCTCTAACTAGGAATTTTTATACCTAGGGAAAAACTCAACTGAATGATTGGGTTTGGGTAAGAATGTGTATAGAGGATAGTCTGCTTCATGGGCTCTTATACCAAAAATAGTTAGACCATCCCCAGAAAGAACTGTGCCTACATAGCACAGTCCTTGGTCCTTACCCCACCTCCACTCCCAGAAGCAGGAATAGGAATGCTTAAGGGGTTTGAGTAAGGGGAAAGGCAAACTCCACGGCATTACAATGATAAGACCTTTGGGGCACTGACCCAAGATTAGGTACTATGTAAGTGGAAGAGAAAACATGTACCACTGATGTTGGTAGACTAGGCCAAGGTCCTGATCACCTCACCCAAGTTGTATCTCTGTCCTGGACGATGTCTGTAAATTGGCTAAGATTGCAATTTTAGAGAATTTAACTGTTTTCATTTGGCTCCACAGTCACACCTCTACTCTAACTAATGAGCTGGACAAGGATGTCGACATGACATATTCCTCTGAATTAGGGATAGCCATTTCTTTTAACTTCATGTCTGTCCACCCAGCAATACTATGTAAACACATTAACGTTTGTGTATGCATTTGTGTGAAGCAGCCTTCCAGTGGTTAGTACTATATCAATCCAACCTAACCCAAAAAGCATTTATTAAATACTTGCTATGTGCCAGGAACTGTGCTAGGTCCTGGGCCATAAAGGCAAGCCCAAAGTACTCCCTGATCCGCAGGGGCTTACATTCTGATGGAAGGATATGACATGTAAACAGGTAAGTACATATATGATCATTTGAGGAGAGAAAGAACACAAAGCCAGGTTTCTAGAATGTCAATGACATATTAACATCATCTGTAGAAAGGGAAGCTCAGAAAATCTCTTTGAGAAAGCATTAAGCAGACCACAAAGTCTTGAGACAGGTCGCCTTTCCTCAGCATGCTGGTCCTGCTGGGTGTACATCGCTTTTCAGTTCTACCTGTACTCATGCTACAGACACTGGGTATGGTTATCTCATCAAACACAAAGGAAAAGGGACATATTTGAATCAACAGAAAAATCCTAGTGACATACCAAGTCTGCTTCCTTGGGCACAACCCAAGGATTTAGGATCACAGGGAACTCAGAAGGCATCTAGCTAATCTAAGGCCTTTATTTTATAGCTCCTTTGTCATAATGAAACTGATTTAGGGGTTGTTATTAGGGCAACCCTCTGACATTCTGGTAAGTCCCTTTTCCTTACACAGTCCTACACAGAAATCCAAGACTTCTACTATCAATCTGTGGTTTAGATTCCTACTGAAGGTAAATATACTTTGTGAGCCGCTGAACAAACAGTTCACCTTGTGATAGGACTCATGCTGTCAAAGTAACTCACCAGTTTTACTTTCTAAGTAGGATGCCACTCAGGAACTTTGGGAAAGTTTCTGTCAGAGAGGATAGTTCATGGACAAAGTTCATGAGCCATTAATTCTTGGGTGGAGAAAAAGGAATTTTGGATTCCTTAAGCATTGTTATTCTGGACTTCTAATCAGAGAAAGAAAAGTTCCTGCGCAATGTCACTCTGAGGGGTTGCTTCTTGGGTAACCCCAAGTTTGTGAACTCATTGATAAGACTTCCCAGAGAAGGAAGGGCATTTCCTGATGTAGTATGCTTCTTCCACATCCTTCTCTAAAGTTATCAATGTACCCAAATCTGCCATCTCAATGGCTTGGATACAATCCAAGGATACAATCCCAATCTTGGGATTGTTCCTCTTAGACCACCTGAAAGTACATGCAACTCCCACATGCTTTCCATTTCTTGGGTGGGGAGGTGGAGAAGAAAAAATCTCCTATTTCCCTACCATCACACCACCTTTGCTACACCCTAAAAGAAAGTCTCAAAGGAAAAGGTAAAAGATTCCAAAAGAGAAAATGAACTGTTCTACCATCTTGCTTTTATAGGCCATGGAGAGGGACAGCTCATCTCCTGAATTCAAGCCAGGCAGTCATCAAGTGTTCCACATGTTCCATAGCCCATAGAGAGGTATCCTCACATACCTCCAAACAAATGCTCTATAATCTCATCAAATTGATTGGGAGAGACTACCACATTGATCGGGAATTCCCAACTTCTTTTTCAGTAGGTTGAGCAAAACCTGTGTGAACAAAAGTCTCTGGAAAATCTCTGAATTCCGTCACCCACTAAAGTAAAATTTCCTTAGTAGGTCCAATTCCAAGAAGACTATATATTCTGCAGCTACCAGGTTCTGGGTTTGGCAAGCTCTGCCCAGCTTATCTAGTGAAGCTTTAAAGGACCATGATACTCTCTCAAAAACAACATTCTATAAAAATGTGTTCATCCATTTTGGTGAGTCTGTTCATTAAGAGTTTCTTGAAGTATGAAGGAAGAGCATATGTTAGGGTTTTAAATGAGAACTCAAAGACTGCAAGATTTAGAGTTGGATGAGTCCTTTGAGATCATGGAACCCAACCAATGAGAAGACTTAGGAGGGGCTTGCCCCAAATCACTCCGGTAGTATCGCCATGTAAACTCCAGTCCAGGTCTCCTGAAACCCAATCCACTTAATATTTGTTTTTATTCCATTTGGCAGAGCAAGATACTCAGCCAGAGAGGAATGTCATGTTATATTAACTCCCTTTCTTTTACTTCTCTCCCCAGGAAGATTTCAGATCTGTTTATCTGTTGTATTCACAACAACTAGAGCCTATTTTAATTGCTCAAGTTCCTTCTTTCTCTGTCTCTCTCAACATGCCTAACTTTGTTCTCTGGAAAGCAATAGAGTTGTAAAGGGGTTCATCATTTGGAGGATGCAAGGGTACCTTTTGACAGGTGGATCCCACATCAACTGTAGCTTTCTCTGGGTATAGACTAGGTTGCATAGAGACAGAGGTAAACTTCAGAACTACTGAACAATAGGACTTGACGAGAGAGAGGAAAAGAAACATTAATAAGTAGTGTAAACCCTTCGACAGTATGGATTGTTTCATTGTGGTCCTTGTATCCCCAATGTCTAGCACAGTTCCTGGAATATAAGAAGTATTTCATAAATGGGTGTTCATTGAGTGGTTGAATCCTCTATCAAAGCTGCCACACAATTGATCGCAAGACTCTTAGGGACTGTAATACTGAAGTTGGAGCTGTCATAGTATCTCAGAGCTAGAAGGGACCTCAGTGGCCCCATACTAGAACAAGCATCCCTTATACAAACAACTCTACACCTGGTCAAGTTGTAGCCTGTGCTTGAAGAATCTCCAGTGAGGAGGAATCCAGTATGTCCCAATGCCACTAATTTCACTTTGGGATGTCCCTAACTAATAAAAGGGCTTTTTCCCCCTACATCATCAAATCTAAATTTGCCAATTTACATCTTCTACCCATTGCTTCTAACTTCTTTGTCTAAGAAGAAAATGTTTATCTCTCTTCCATATAGCAGCCTTTCAAATAGTCGAAGGCATCTGTTATGTATCCTTCAAATTTCTTCTTCTCCCAGCAGAGCATCCCCAGTTCCTTCAACTCATTCTTATTTGTTGTAAACTTATGAGCTTTTACCATACTGGCTGCCCTCCTCTATATTCTTTCCAGTTTATCAGTCTCCCTCAAATGTGGCACCCACAATGAAATGTGATATTCCAGATATGGTCTGAGTAGAGAACAGTAAAGCAGGGAGTATCATCTCCCTAGTCTTGACCATCATTCTTTTTTTAAAATGATCGTAGATTGTCAGATATGGGTCAAGAGGACTAGGGCTTAGTTCAGAAGCTGAGGAACACCACCAGTTCTCTGTCTGAGTTCCACATAGTTCTTTCTGAAGGGATCATTTCATTTTCATGAGCAATAAAACTCATCAGACACATTTTTCGAATGAAAAGAACATGGCATTTTGCATGTAATTGCAGAGTAGGCTAGACATGCAAATTTAAAGAGAAAATAAAATCGTCCTTGCTTTCAAAATAAATTGTCACGACAGAAGCATAAAGCCTTATTTCCTGAAAGCAAAGGGCCATTGAGAAAAGAGCACTCATATGTCCATCATCTACCTGTGTGGCAATACGTGTGGACAGGAATAATTCAAGAGCTAAGAAAATCAGACTGGGTAATGCAGGGTTTCTGAGCCATGGAGTAGCTAAGATTCTGTGGTGATGGAAGAATTTTCTTTTCAGTTTTTCTTCTTTCATATATTCTCATGTTAGTAACCCTGCCTCTTTTAGTCAGTGGTTTATTCCATTACTGTATACCTTCTAAAGGAATTCTCAGGGGGCATGGGGAGAGAGAAATATCACTCTTCCTTGTAAATCGGACCAAGTTTCTTTCATCAGATGAAGCTTTTGAACCTGCAAACACTTAATGTATCAGGAAAATCCTGTCATAATCAAGTAATCAACACATACTTCTTAAGTACCTCCTATGTAGCAGGCACTGTACTCTGCTAGGGATACAAATGAAAAAGCAAGACAATCCTTGCCTTTGAGGAGGTTACATCCTATGCAGTTCACAAATTAGTAAATATAGACTACATACAAATAAATACCAAGAGATGGGGAGGGGAGAGATTAATAACTGAGGGAACCAGAAAAGGTAACTTAAAGGAGGTAACCCCCAAACTGGACGCCTTAGGCAGCGAAGAGTTGTGAGAGGTAGATGTGAAGAGAGACTTCCAGGAACAGGAAAAAGCCTGTCATTTGGTTTGTATCATCACTGTTTAACACAGTGCCTGGCACTGAGTAAGTACTTGACAAATGCTTATTGATTGCTCTTCTGACTGGAAGATGAGAGACGGAATGTCACGTATGGGGCACAAAAAAAGTAAGACAGTTTGGCTGAAGGATGACGTGCGTGAGGAAGAGTAATATGTAAATAATCTGGAAAGATAGTCAATCCAGATTGTGAAAGGCTTTGAATGCCAAGCAGAAGACGTAGTATTTTATTCAAAAGGCAATAGAAAGTTACTGAAGCTTCTTGAGGAGGGGAATTAATTGGTCAGATCTTGTACTTTATGAATACCAGTTTGGCAGCTGTGTGGAGGATATGCAGAGGACAGGTTGGAGAGAGGAGAGATTAGCGCATGGAGTTCAAGCAAGAGGCCATTGCAATAGTCCAGACCTAGAGTGGTTGTGACCTGAGATGGATAGGAGAGAAAAGGAGGAGGTAGAGTCAACAAGATTTGGCAACATGTGGGATTCAGAGGGTAGAATAAGAGTGAAGAGTCAAAAATGATTCTTCAATTGCGAACCTCGGTGACTAGAAGAATGATCATTGATCTTGACAGAAGTAGGGAAGTTAATAAAAGGAGTGCCTTTAGGGAGAAAGATAATGAATTCTGTTTTGAACATGATGAATTATAGATGGCTATGGAACATGAAGGTAGAGAGGTCCCCCTTGGAGTTAGACTTATACACTAGAGTTCAGAAGAGAGATGAGGGCTGCATATTTAGGTCTGGGTGTCATTAGCATAGATAGGATAGTAAAATCCATAGGAGATGATGAGATCACTGAGAGCATAGGGAGACAGAAGAGGCTTGTGGTATATTCATAGTTAGTAGGTGGGCCTTGGTTGAAAATCTTGCAAAGTACAAAGAGAAGGATCACTCACACATGTTGCTTGGTTGTTCTCAAAGAGGACCAAAATGACATCACTATGCTAGAGTCAAGTTTTAGTGTGTCAGACTGTAGCTGATCGGACCAATGTGAGCTCAGAATATTCTACCACACGTTGGGCACAAATAGTGCAGTGAACATTTGGGGTGGATTCTCTAAATTTGCTCCTCTTATGTTTCTCCTGAGCTATTTCAATTCTGCTTTACTCATAGAGCCAGCACCTTCTCTGATGTAGGCACACCATGCTGAGTGGTCCTGTGCCAGTGTCTCCCATGTCACACAATCAATTCCTAAGTCAGACAGGTAAGAAGAGAACCAAGAAAGAGCAGTGCCACAAAACCCCAATGAGGAAAGTATTCAGAAGAGAAGGTGGTAAACAATGCCCAAAAGCTATAGAAGAATCATAAAGAATAGACAAAGGTCATTAGATACAGCAATAACAAGAATGATAGTGACTTTGTAGAGAGTTGCTTCAGTTGAGTGGTTGCAACAGAAGTCAATCAGAATGCTGGGGACTGATAAGTGTATGGGAGGTGAGACTATGGAAGCAATGAATACTGAACCATTTTTCTAGATGTTGGCTATGAAAAGGAAGAAAGATTGGATGCACGCTTAAGGAGTTAATAAGGACAAGTGATGGTTTTTTCAAGGACGGAGATCTGATCATATTTGTTGGCAACAGAGAAAGAGTCATGTTTCTTGCTTGGCCATGTAAAGTGATCTCTACCCTCTAACTTCCTCTAAATTTGCAATTGCTGCACAAAGCTTCCCCCCACCATCTGCATGCTCTCCATGATAATGGCCTTTTTTTAAGTGGTGGAGGACACATGACTGGCTTTTTCTTCTGGGAACAGGTGTCATATTTAGAGTGGAAAGTGAAGAAGGGAGTGAATGCTTGTCAAATTTGCAACACCGGGAGAAAAGCTAAGACATTAGTATCTATCATAGTGTCAAGCATGTATTAGGCACTTAATAAATCCTTGTTGATTAATTGATTAAATTACATATTCCAGCTACAAAAACGTTCTTGACAGACTAGATGGATGAGCCTAATCTAATAGGATACAATTTAATAAGAACAAATGTAAAATGTGCACTTTGGTTCTGAAAGTCAACTTCACAAGATTGGGGTATATGACTAGGCAACAATTCCTTTAAAAAAGATCTGGGAACTTTAATGGATTCCAAGATCAAGATAAGTCAGCTGCATGATATGAAAGGAAAAATAGCTAATAATCTTGAACTATATATTAAATAATTCCTAGTGACCAGAATGCAGAAAGGAATAATCATGGTATACTGTGTCCTGGTTGATGGCTTAAGGCTCCACATGCTAAGAAGGATCTAGATAAACTAGAGAGCATCAAGAAAAAAGCAACCATGATGGTTAGATCACTAATGAACTTGTCTTATGAGGATCTGTTGAAGGAACTGGGGATTTTGAAGACTGGAAAGAGAAGACTTAGTGGGGCATATGAGAGCTATTTTCAGTATTTAAGGGATTATCATGTAGAATAGACAGGCTTGTTCTACTGGGTCTCTAGAAGCATTGGGAAGAAGTGGTAAAGGTTTAAATTTAGGTATGATATAAGGAAAAACTTCTTACCAACTAAAGGTGTCAAAAGTGGAATGGTTTGTCACTGGAGAAATGGTGGGTTCATCCTCCTTGGAGCACTTCAAGCTAAGGCTGGATGACAGATTGTTGAATATATTGTGCATGGGGTTCATAGTCAATCCAATCACTAAACAGTAATTTAGTGCCAACCAAATGACAGGCACTGCACTAAAAGATGGGGATACAAAAAAAAAGAGTCCTTGCCTTTAAGGAGCTTACAATCTAGTTGGGGAAAAAAACATGCAAACAAATATATACGAAGCACGCTATATACAGCATAAATAGGAAATGATTGAGGGGTTAGGGCATGTTTCCCGTAGAAGGTAAGATTTTAATTGGGACTTAAAAAGAAACCAGGGAGGTTAGTAGTCAGAGCAGTGGAGGGAGAATGTTCTCTGCATGAGAGATAGCCAGAGAAAATGACCAGTGCTGAATGGCTGAACAAGTTGTGGTATGTAAATATAATGGAATACTGTTGTGCTATAAAAACTGATGAGAAAGCAGATTTCAGAAAAACCTGGAGTTATATGAACTGATGCTGAAGTGAGCAGAACCAGGAAAACATTGTACACAGTAACAGCAACATTGTGCGACAATCACATATGATGGACTTAGTGAGCTCTTCTCAGCAATACAATGATCCAAGACAGTTCCAAAAGACTCATGATAGAAAATGCTGTCTATATCCAGAGAAAGAACTATGGAGTCTGAATGCAGATTGAAGCATAGTATTTTCACTTTGGGGTTTTTTTCTCATGGTTTTCTCTTTTGCTCTGTTTCTTCTTTCACAACATGACTAACATGGAAATATGTTTAACATGATTGCACATGTATAACCCATATCAGATTGCTTGCCACCTTGGGGGTGGTGAAGGGAGAGAGGGAAAAAATTTGGAACTCAAAATCTTATTAAAAAAACGAATGTTGAAAACTATCTTTACATGTAATTGGAAAAAATAAAATACTATGAAAGAAAGAGGAAGGAAGGAAGGGAGAAAGGAAGAAAGGAAGGAAGGAAGGGAGGAAGGAAGGCAGGGAGGGAGGGAGGGAGGGAGGGAGGAAAGTACTGAAAGATAAAATGTGTTGTGCTTGGAACAGCCAGGAAATCAGTACCACTGGATCAAAGAGTACATATTGGTGAGTAAAGTGGAAAGTAGGAGGGGGCTAGATAATGAAAGACTGAATGCCAAACAGAGCATTTTGTATTTGATCCTAGAAGCAACAGAGAGCTGCTAGAGTTTATTGAGAGGAGGGTGACATGATTAGACCTACACTTTAGGAAAATCACTTTAGTGGCTGAAGAGAGGATGGATTGGAATAGGGAGAGACTTAAGGCAAGCAAACCACCAGGAGGCTATTACAGTAGTCCAGGCTTGAGATAATGAGGGCCTAGACCAGAGTTAGTATCAGAGGAGGGAAAGGGGAATATTCAAGAGAAATTGCAAAGGTGAAATGGACAGGCTTTATCTATGGCTTGTATATGGGAGGCTGGTGGGAGGTGAGAGATAGTGAGGAATTTAGTATGACTCCTAGGTTTTGAGTTTGAGGTCCTGGAAAGATGGTGTTCCTCTATGGTAATAGGGAAGGTAGGACAGGGGAAACGGTTTTTGGGGGGAAGATGAGTTCTGTTTTGGACATACTGAGTTTACTCTGTCTACTAGACATCCAGTTGGAGACAACTCAAAGGAAAAGCAGGAAAGGTGAAAAGCGAATAGAATATGTGCAGATAAGGGGATTTCAGAATTCTCGAACATAGAAGTGGGACATCTGACAAATTCAGATACGATGACTAGATGACCTCTGAGGTCTGTCTTGACTCTATGATTCTGTGTTTCTATGAAAGAATAACAGCTCTGTGAATGTAGCATAAGGAGAAAAAAGCTAAATTCCTCTGTTCTCCCCTTCCCCATAATAATAATAATAATTATTGCAATTAATAATGATAATCATTATCATTGTTAATTATAATTACTAATCATCATTATTATCATTACTGTTATAGCTAGCTTTTATGCAGGGTACTCCAAAAGTTTTAGGTTTATTTTAAGCTTATTGCATTTTGTGAAAGCTTAAAATGGTCCTAAGATCTTTGAGACACTCTGTATATAGCTTTAAGTTTTGCAGAGCATTTTATAAACATTATCTTATTGACTCTTAACAATAACTCTGGGAAGTAGGTGCTATGATTATCCCATTTTACAGATGAGGAAACTGAGGTAGAAAGTAGTTAAGCAACTTGCTCAGAGTCTCAGAGTTAATAAGAGTCAAACAGCAAACAATCAGGTACTTTATTTTAAAGGAGCTATTGGGCCATGGACAAGAACCAGAGAAAACAGTTTTTGTACAGAAGAATCTGTTGTAGGCAATTTGATATTACCAGATAAACAAAGCACTGATTCATCCGCTAAGACATGAACATATTTCTTTGTTATATAGAATGATTCTTGATGATGTTATGTTGTAACTATACCTGCTTTTATTTTGGAGCTAAAACTATGCCTTCACAGCATCTTTACAATTACTTTGGCTGATATGGGAATGTCTGGGCTGTGAGTTTTATATTTGGAAAAGTGTCCAAGTCTAAAAAAAGTGATTCACTCAAAAAATGTATTTCCTGGTATCAGTGTCTTCATATGAGAATCTTGAATGACTTAAACAAACACCAAGCACCATATCTCCCCTCAAGTCTTTTCTATAAGCCTCATTATCCTTATTTTTCCCCTGATCATAGAATTTTTAGACACGGAAGGAATCTAGTAAATATCTTCGTTTTACAGACTAGGAAACTGAGATCCAGACATATTAACTGACTTGCCCAAGGTCATCAGCTGCTTAGTGGTTGTCCCAGAAGCTGAGCTGTGATATCCGGTCTTCCAGTCTGATACTCTCTAGTACACCTCACTGATATCTTATATTACAATTTTGGAAATGCTTTATTTATTTTAATTTAACAAATTTTGTGGATGACACTAACATTTAGACCCATTAATCTCAGGTACGAAAAAGATCATTTCTTCTTTATTGTAGGTGCTTTGCTTGCAATTAGAGTAAGATGTCAGTAGGTTGTAGGATCAATAATTTAGAGTTAAAAGGGCCCTTAAAGGTCATCCTGTCTGACCCTCTCATTTTACAGAAAAGGAAACTGACCCTTGGAAAGATGAAGTAACTTGTTCAAGGTCACACAAATAGGAAATGGCAGAACCAAGATTTAAATCCACACCCTCCAACCCCAAAACCAGAGTTCTTTCTACTTCACATACTTTCTGCTTCATGTTCCAATCCCACACTTGTCATCCACACTGGTCATTGCCTTCTGTGTAACATCGGCTCTCCTCTACATACTGCCCCCAGTCCGAAGAGGAGACTGAACCTACAGATGGAGCTCTGTAGCAGTAATTAAAGTGTTACATCACCCATCACTAAGAAGACCAATGCAAACTTTTTCAGTAACAATTGTGTCTCTACTACTGATTACCAATAACTAGTTTTACCAACTTTTTTTCTCTATTTCTACTCATAATGACATCATTCTGGTGGCAGATGATTACTCTTGGGGAGATAGAGGACCTCCAGGCTAAACAAAACAAAACAAAAAACAAACCAGATTTGCTCACTGCATAACCAGACTTGCATGGGAGGTGGGGTAGGAATGGGATGGGGTAGGGTAATTACTGAGTTGGGGAAGCCTTACAGATCAAGTGCAATTCAATTCAATAAATATTTATTAATTGCCCTCGAGAATCTTACAATCTAATTGGAGAAGACAACCACAAAAGGAATCTGGAAAGCTGGGGTGGGGGACCACCAGTGGGTACGCTGTGAAGGGAGGGGCATGATTTCCTGTGAAGTCACCAAGATGAGCTCCTGATGGAACATGAAGAATTACCTAGAAATTTCTGAGTCCTCTATATAGGAAGCCTTCAGAAGGAATTTATTGCTCTACCCTCCCGTCCTCCAATGAGAGGAATTCCAACAGTGTTGAGAATCAAAACTGAGTCAATCTGTAAGGTGGTGAGTTTTCAGGTGATCAGTCTGTCCTGTTCCATGGTGGAATGGGAAACTAAATTGAACTGCTGATGGAAAATGGACAGTCTGGTTAACCACCTGAAACTTCTGCACAGACCACTCCCGAAAAAAAATTGGCTGACCAGACAATCAACCCATTCCTAGAAGAAAGGATAATCAATTTTTTTTGCCAGATTAAGCTACCAGTTTCCTTTGTATTTATACTATTTTCTTACTCTGTCTGGATTGTCTGGAGTTTGACCTACATCTACCACAGCTATGCCCTTCTCCAGTGATGAACGAACTAGAAGTGTGCATGGCATCCAGGAATAAAGTGATGGTGATGCCTTTATTACCTGGGAGGTAGGTGCTATTATCATACAATTGAGAAAACTGAGGCAGACAGGTTAGGTGACTTGCCCAGGATCACACAGCTAGTAACTATCTGAGGCTGACTCAGGTCTTCCTGACTTCAAGCCCAGAGTGCCATCTAGCTGTACCTCTCATGGGAGGTTAAGGCAACAGCCACCTGTCCCATTCCTCCAGAGTCTCCATTAGTCCTGACATGCTTGGCAGACAAGGAGGGGAAAAGGTGAGAAATAGGGAAAGCATATTGGGGTGGGGGAAAGAGAGAGAGCAAGAGACAGAGAGAGAGAGAGAGAGAGAGAGAGAGAGAGAGAGAGAGAGAGAAACTGAGATAGGGAGGGAGAGAGAGAACTGAATCAGTGGGCCTTCCTGCTATCAAGGGGATTGCTTTGTTATTTCAAAACATCAAACCCTTTCAATATTGAGCCACCCACATCCCTGGAAGCTGCTAGGGCATGCTCTGTGGGGTGGCCCCTGTAGGCATGCACAATAGAGTGAAGTCTCCACTATGAAAAAAGCAAGATTAAGAAAGGATCTAGGCATAATGTGGTACCTTATTCATTAATTCTTAATGTAACAATTGCCTTGTGCAGTACTTTTTATAATACTGCTTTCCCTTGCCTTCAGGACAGGTTATTGTCAATCACCCACGCTTGCCCCCTTCCTCCTGTGTCCTGGGCTCTTTTGTCTAGGACAAGGATTCTTAACTTTTTGTGGGTCATGGACAAAGTTCGGTGAAACCTATGGGCCCCTTCCCAGAATCATATCTTTAAACGCATAAAACATGTGGAATTGCAAAGGGAACCAATTACATTCAATTATAGTTTTCAAACAATTTTTTAAACAAGTTTACAGACCTCAAGTTAAGAAACCCAGTCCAGGGAACACCTGTCAGCACGACTTGCCACTCATCTTGGCCCCCACCCACTGGCCACACCTATTTCTTCTACACTCATTGTGTTGTTTCAGTCATTTAAGCCTCAAGGTTATAGTTAAACAAACATTAGATTAGTGAAAACATGGTAAAAATCAAGTATTAGTCACTTAAATCATAAAATGTAATGTTCCAAACACTTCCCAGCTCTAACCTCCAGGCATACTCTACTCAAATTCGAATCTGTTTCTACCCTCTTTACTTTCCTAGGCTGTGAAGAAGAAAGAGAATGAGGAAGTTTATTTTTTTCAGGCAAAACAAAACAAAACTCCCATATCCACCCAATGAAGGAGCAGAGAATTAAAATAGTCATGCTAGTGAACTTATAAACAGCACCTGTAACTTAAGAGTCCCATTTTGTTCTTGTTGGGGCAGGTAGCATATGCAGGTCGCTGCAGGTCACCCCTATAAGCCACTTTCTTTTCCACTGGCCACATGGTTTGTTTGGCCTACCCACCTCCATGGCCCAGTTTATATTCGTGTACCTGTAAAGGGTTAGTGGGACAAGGGAATTCTTAGACCCATGCTATAAACTCTGGATCAGAGAGATGCTCCATTGCCACCAAGTTTCTGTGTCTCTGTCTGTATTTCATCTTCAATCTCTGTGCATCCAAAGAATGTTGGAAGTCATTTTCAGGGTGTACACACTCTTTGCCCTAAAGTATTCCACGAGCCGTAGTCTGGAGGGAGAACACTTGCCTACATACATACAAGTCAGCCCTAAAGTTTTCTGGGAAGCTCAAGTTCATTGCATTAAACTACTGCTTAATCTACCTCTCATTTTCTTTCTGGATTCAATTAGATTGCTTCCTTATAACTAACCTTGAGCTCTTAGGAGTCATATTCCTCCCAAAACAATCATGAGACTTCAGGGCAACTTAGCATCAAAAGTTTTTCTCGGTTGTTTTTCTTCAACTTCTAGCAAATTTTCTCTGGCACAACCACAAGTAAAGTACCTACCCTGCTAAAATGATAGATTAAAGTGATGGCCCAGTCATTTCCTTTGGCTCATCTGTTCTCTCTTGCTTTTTTTTTTAATGAAAGAAGGACATTATAGTAATACAGCTACATCCCCAAGCTCCTGTGACCCTGAATGACTATTTTTTCCTAAAAACAAAACAAACAACGTTCCTGACAGTGCAGCAGATTCCTTTCTCCTATTTCCCGCAGATGGGAGCTCCAGTTGTGCTCTGGGCCATGATTATTGCTCCCCCCACCCCTCCTCTCTCTCTGAATTCCTACCACCAGCCACTATATTCATCATATGACATCACGTTGCAGTGGTGAAAAGGTACAATTTACTTAAAACAGAAAACAAAGTAAATGGCAAGGAAGTCAAGTTGGACGATTCTATCAAACCATTTTCCCAAACTACCTCCTCTCATGCTTCCAATAAATATAGTTTGTGAGACCTCAGCTTCTGCTTTTCAAGCCAGTACCAAAAACTAGAAGAAGAAAAATAAAACAAGTTCATGAGGCCACATGCCCCCACTCCCTGAGCAGGCTCATCAACATGGCAAGGAGGGTATTGGAGTGGCATCTGAAGCAACCACAATGGTGCACTGGATCGCTCATCTGTGAGATCTGATAATGGATCACAGAAACCCTGGCTCTAGGGAACACTAGGAAGCTCAGGATCTTCATATACCTTCCTTTCTCTCTCCTGACACATCTCTACGCCATTTCTCCTTTATTGCTTCCCCATAGTCTAACTCTCAGCTTCCCCCAGTGTTCCTTTCAAAACTTCATACCTTAGAGGAGTTCCCAAGCTATGTGCCCATTCATGCCTTCCTGAGGCACAACATCCCTAATCCCAAAGGCTTGTGGAAATGTGGCAGACTTCTGGAAAGGCCCCTTCCACTTTTTAAACTCTTAGTAAATAGGGTCTAAATGCCCATGCCTTCCCATAAGTGTTTGAGTCCCTTAGCTGTGTTTTGTATAATCTGGAATTTGTATATAATTTTACCAATGTCTCTTAATGTAGCATTGAGCAAGAACATGCTTCTGATTTATTATTATTAATTATTTTATCATCACTATTATCATCATTATATCAGTGTATAGAATGCTGGATCTGGACACTTGCTAGCTTTGTGATTTGGGGCCTCAGATTCCTCAAATGTAAAAAGAGGATAATAACGGCACCTGCCACACGGGGTTGTGAGGGTCAAATGAGATAATAATTATAGAGCACTTAGTATGGCGCCTGGCACATAGTAGGTACTACGTAAATGCTAGTCGCCATCATCATCATCGTCAATGTCATCATTATTTATTACACCTGTAGGTGACTGACAATCCCCTCTACCAGACACTCAACAACCTATTATCCAACCTTTGCCTGAAGACCTCCAGTGAGGGGAAACCTACTCTCTGAATAGGTAGCCCCCTTTTATTTTAGGATAGCGTTCATTCTCAGGAAGTTTTTCCTTACGTGAAATCTTAATTTGTCCCTTAATTTGCTCTCTGGCAGTTCCAACCCCCTGTGAAGCTTCGGTGCTATTAGAAGAGACTCAATTGATCAATCAATTGATAGATACACGGACACATATACATATACACATACACGTATGCACATATACATGTATATGTATGTATGTATGACCAGAAATAAGGACTGAACCTATGATTTTGTCGCTCTATAGAATTTCAAAGAGAAATCTTTCTCTACTAAGCTAAGTTGGCACCTAGTCTTAGAGAGCAGGCCAGAGCAGTGAGAGCCAGTCACTATGTGTCAGAGGCAGGACTTTTAACTCAGACCTTGAGTACAAAGCCGGGTCTTCTACCACTACTGTGCAGTCTCTTACAATAAATATATACAAAATAAATACATGGTAATTTTTGAGAGATGATTCTAGCAAGGTGGCAGAGGCCTCCCGTTGAAGTGAGCACTAAAACTGAGTTTTGAAGGAAACTAGGGATTTTAAGAAGTGAAGAAATAATTGATCCTGGGCCTAAAGGACAGCCCCATTACCTACCTGTTCCAATTTTGTGTCATTGTGTCAGGGCCTTTAGGTCACCTTGTTTGTTATCCATACACTGTAAATTTGTACACAAACATCTGAAGTCATGGTATTTATAGATAACTCCTTTCCTGGATTTTGTCCCCTGTGAGGTAATGGGCCCAGTGTTACAGCCACTGTTCTCTATGTATCCAGCTTGATAGCTACATGAAAGCCGTTGTCTTTCTTTCCCTCCCATCTCATTTAATTCCCCCTTGATTAGATTTGCAAGCCTACCAGCAAATACACCTTCAACAGCCCTTCTTAAGTCCACTCCAACCCTGGCCGAGGACCCATCATTCCTAATGATTCCACTTTAATCTGTGCCCTAGAAACTCAAATCCTGTTCTAAGGGAACATCCTCTTAATGTGCTGTTCATTTTCTAAATTTGCCTATATTTTCTGAAGTTCCTGCCTTTGATCAGTAGGTGTGATGAAAAACAACAACAAAAAACCATCTATAACTGTAAGCTTTCTGTATTTTTTTTGCCCAGGACTGCATATATAATTCTTAATGATGATGTCTAGGTTCCATTTAAAAGAGGAGAATAAGTTGTTTTTATAGCACCTACTACAAGCCAGGTGCTTTGCAAATATGATCTTATTTAATCCTTACAACAAGCCTGGAGTTTAGGTGCTGTTATTATCCCCATTTTACAGTTGAAGAAACTGAGGCACACAGGTTAAGTGACTTGCCCAGAATTACATAGCTGGTAAGTGTCTGAGACCAGATTAGAACTCAGATCTTCCTGATTCCAGGTCCAGCCTGCTATCTACCACTATATGTCTCCATGTGAATGACCAGAAATAGACAATAATCATCAGGAAAATTTAGGAAAATAATATATCACATTCCAGACACATACTTCAAAGAGATAATAGGGCTCAACAGGTCAAGAAATAGATGCCTCTAAACCTCTCAGAGTGGAGTAAACAACTACCACCATTTGCCTCTTATTATTTTGAATATTACAGGGTGATCTTTCTCCCATCGGCATATGCAGAAACATCATTCCTTAGAATGAAAATAACTGCTTTCTCCTCAGAGAACTCAGCTCACCCCTCCTTTAAGAAGCATCTCATAACTATTCCTTAACCCCGTTTGTTCAGGGGTTCATCTTCTCTTCCTCCTCCTAGTCACATTCTTCTCTTCTCTAACTTCCTGCCATAGGTCAGTTAGTCAGTAAACATTTATTAAGCACCTACTACATGCCAGGCACTGTGCCAAGCACTACGGATACAGAGAAAGGCAAAAAACAAAAGCCCATAACCATTGCTCCCAAGAAACTCCTGGTCTAATGGGGAAAACAAAATGAAAACAACTGTGTAAGAATGAAATATATACAGGATCAATAGAAAATAATCCACAGAGGTCAGAATTCAATTCTACCTCTTTGGATCCTTTTGCTTTAACATGAAACTCTTTTTTTTCCACTTTTGAAAAGAAGGTATTTAATCTTTTCTGATAACCTGGAGACTGGAGAAGCATTCATCTAAGTAAAACCTTATCTGCTTCTAGGAGGAAGACCAATCTGCCCTTTGAACATAGATAGCAGTTGTTACCTATGGCAGAAAGACAAACACTACACATTATACAGGCCTCTGCAAAACATTCCTTGTTTTCTACATTTCCTGGAAGCCAACTTTCAGTCTTCAGTCCACTTATTCCTGGTGGTAGACCTTGATGGCTAACCCTCATAGGGAGCTGCTGTGGCAAACTCTATAGGCCATATTTGTTCTTCTTAGGGACTAATTCACTGGCTTGATCTATTTATAGTGGTCCTCTTGCCTTTTCCTGCAAATGAAGCCAACTGGCTGGATGGCCTTTGACTGACAATTAGCAACTTCCTGTCAAAAGACCAATGCAAAAAATAAATGAATATAGGTATAAGTACATATACACACATACATAACCTCTGTGGATTTGGGCAAATCATTGTTCAGAGTCTGTTTTCTCATCTCTAATTGAGGGGATTTGAGTTTGATTTCTAAAGGCTTTTCCATCTTGAAATATAGGATTCAATTAGTTACTTTATAATGGCAAGCATTATTCTCTGGCCAATTTAGCAAATGTGGATTTTTGGTTGTCACTCATAGCTGCCATTTATAGAGCACTTTAAGGTCTGCAGAGTATTTTACATATATTAATTAGCTCGTTCAATCTTTGCACCAGTCCTTTAAGGCAAAGTTTAGCTATTGATATTTCTGTTTTACAGATGAGACAGTTGAGACTCAGAGAGGTCAGATGACTTGCCCGTGGCTAGGCTACTAAAATGCTCCTAGATTCCACATCTAGCCCTCTTTCCACTGTACCGTAAAAACTGAGAAAGTTGTGTTTTCTTAAAGTGATTTATACCTGATGTCTGCTTATTAGGTTTACAGGAAAGGAAAACTAGCTGGTTATTCCTGGTTTCTCTATGTCCCTTGCTGACATAATCATCGTTTAGCTTCTGTATTTCAATTCAGTTCAATCACTATTCATTAGGCACCCACGATATGCAAGGCACTGGCTAGATGCTAGAGACAAAAAACAAAACAAAACAAAAAAAAATCCCTGCTGCTATTGCTAAGGCACAGTACTTGGCTCACAGTAGGCATTTTATACATGCTTCTTCTTGTTGTTCATCAAGTTGCTCCTAGAAAAGTATTTTGTAAACCTTAAAATATTATATAAAGGGCACGCGGAACAGATGGAGTAATAGGCTTGGAGTCAGGAAGTCCTGAGTTCAGATCTGGCTTCTGACACTCACTAGCTGTGTCACATCGCTGAGTCATTCTTCCTCGATGTACTTTATTTTCCTTATCTGTAAAATGGCAATAGTCCCTATATTACAGGATAGTTATAAGTCTCATATCAGATAATGAAGATAAAGTGCTTTGCAAATTTGAAGGCACTGTATATGTCAGTTATTATCATTACACAAACACGCTCTTCCTTTCTTCAACCACATCTGAGAGACACGTGTAATTCTGAGGAACCACCTGGACTACCTTTGGGACGAGATAATCAATTAGTTCCTCTCTATTAAAACTCTTTTTAAAGGTCAGTTATAATCAAGAGGTTAAAGCTATTGACTAAAACGAGGTTTGTGAATTTCATCTTATTTCTTATCACTCCTCATTATTGAGAGTGTATCAGACCCCTGGACATGCAGTCTATACAGGTCCTCTGGTCCTGGCCCCAGAGTACAAATTGGAAATTGATAACCCTGAGGATCTGAAAGTTTATTTGTTTTGTTTTATTTTAATTTTTAAGTGTTACTGATGCCTCTGCTTTTATACCAGTCATTTCATTATCATCAGCACCTCAGACATATACTAGATGTGTGACCTTGGGCGAGTCACTTAACCTCTGCTTCAATTTCTCCAACTGTAAAATGGGGATACTAATAGCACCTACATCCCAGGGTTGTTGGGAAGATTAAATGAGATACTTATAAAGTGCATAGCCCAGTGTCTGTCACCTAGGAAGCTCTATATAAATACTGGCTATTATCATCATCATCATTATTATTACTGTAATCTCATTTTACATTTGAAGAAATTGAGGCAAACAGAGGCTAAGTGACTTGTCCAAGATCACACATCTAGTATACATCTAAGTTAAGATTTTGAACTCGGGTCTCATGTTTCCCTCTGTCCCGCATAAGAAAGAAAAACAGTTAAACGATACTGATAAAAAAAAACGGTATCTGATAGTCTATCCCCTATAGTCCCCTCACACCGCTACTGAAAAGAAAGGAATGTTTCATCATCTGTTTGTTCTCTAGAACTGAGGCTGGTTATCACAGCTCATCAGAGTCCAGCGGTCTTTTAGCATTTCCATTTAGATTACTACAGCCATTGCATATGTTGTTTTCTACTGGCTCTGTTCTGCATCGTTTCATGCAAGTCTTCCCTTGTTTCTCTGAGGGAGTAGGTTATTAGTGCCCAAACTCATTTGACACAAGGACTCAGCACAGCGTCAACGTCTAGTTGCTAGGCCAGAGACGAAGCTATTTCCCAAAATAGTTTCTTGTTAAAAGTCAAGGTTCATAGGATGGTAGGTTTAGATCTGGAAGGAAATTTAGAGTTCAATTAGTCTAATATATTCAATTTACAGAGAAGGAAAATGAGGCCCAGAAATAATAAACAATAAACCTCACAACTCATAGCCCTGGAATAAATCCTAACTATTACCTTCAACTTCAGCCTAGTCCTTGCCTCACCACCCAGTTAGCTTCTCTCTCCGGTCCTATTTTGGCTTGTCAGCCATGTATCTTTTTGTACAGTGAACCTCTAGCTTATGTTCTAATGTAGAATCTTCTCCCTGAGGCCTGTCTGCTCTGGTCCTTTCCCAAGCTCCTAGACCTACCCTTTCCCTCGTTGAAATTCTTATTTTGAATTTATCGGTTCCTACCTATGAATAACTTGGACTAATCGCTTGCCCAGCTCCTTCCTCTGATTAGTCAATCTTGGCATTTGTTCACTGGACCTACCTGTAAGTCTTGTTTTTGAATATCCACTCCCTACACCTGCTGGCCTTCTGCCCTATGGCTTCATCCTCTTTCAGCAAAGAAAATTAGGGAAACAGGGTATAAGAGTTAGAGTTGAAAAGGACCCTAAAGATTATCCCTCTCCAAGTTTAAAAATAAAAAAACCAAACACCAGAGAAGGCAAGTAATTTGCCCAATATTCCAAAGATTAGTACCTAACAGAATATTAATTCTAACTAAAGTCCTTTGACTTCACCTCCAGTGTGCTTTTTACTACTGTCTGCTGTCTTCTCTGCCCTCCTCCCCCAAGTACACACCTTCACCTTAGCCTCTCTTAACCTATGACTGTCCAGGGAAGGCCTTCCTGGGACAGATAGGCTTTATGTTCCACCCTTGTGCCAACACAGATTGATGGCACAATCTAGAGATTTGTGCTATTTTTAGTGGCTCAAACTCCTATCCAGAAACTAAGAGAAATTTGCCTTTCTGGAAAATCCAGTCCTCTTTTACTAACTTGTCAAGATCAATCAACAAATGATTGTTAATACTACCATTGTCATAGTATTTCCTGAGACCTTTTGGGGGGCCAGAGACTAAGAACATTTAAAATCTAAACCAGAGGTTCATAACCCGAGCTCCACAAATCCCTAAAGGGTCTGGGTAGATTTCAGGGGACTGTTAACTGTGATAGGGAAAAAAATACATCCTTATTTTCACTAACCTTTATTTTCACTAATCTTTGGTTGTCTTTGAAATTCTATGTATTCTATTTTATGCATTTAAAAACATTTTTCTGAGAAGGGGTTCACAGGCCTCCCATACCAAAGGAGTTTATGACACACAAAAAAGTTAAGAGGCTATAGTCAAGGGCAGTGATGTCAAACTCAAATAGAAATGGAGGCCACTAAACTGGACATGAGAACCCCTGTGGGTCACATTTTGACTTAAAAAACCACATATTAATATTATCTATGTTTTGGTTGTATTTTTATTTATGTTCTTCAATATTTCCCAATTACACTTTAATATGGTTCAGGATGCACCCAGGAATGTTGTGGGCCTAGACCTCCAATCTAGAGTGGCAAAAATGGACCCACAGACAGCCTCATTCCCCATTGAAACACACAGCCCAAGGATGGTAGCTGCATCTCTTAGATGGGAGTGACCTATTGGCTCACTTAGCTAGTGCTGCTCTCACCTACTGTCTGTTCCTGCCACTTATTATGAACTAACAGAGTCATAATTATCTATTCTGGAAGCTGGGGGGCACGGATGGTCCAGAAATACTTTGGACTTAAGACAAAGGCCTCATTGTGGGAGAGACAAAGGGAAGGGCTCTGTCAGAGGAGGCACAGACCTCTGGATCTACCCAAGGCCATGACTGAGGAGGTAGATAGAACAGGATGGGATTAAACTGTGTGGGAAGACCATGAGATCCCACACTCGCCAAGGCATGATACTTTCATTGTGATCCGGGTTAAAATTTCAGTCCTTCATGGAGGATGAGGAAAAGAGTGATGCCAGCCCTCCCCTAGTTTGGGGTACTTTGAAGCAAAGCCTCAATTTTCCCATCCCATTTATGGCTCTAGGAAGTAGGCCCATGACATGTAGGGCCCAGGAGCAGCTTTGTCTCCCCCAAAATTGACACACCTCTGTTCTCCAGAGCTCCTTTTTGTCTGCTACATACTGGCAGTCACTGAATAAGACCTTCAACCTAATTAGAGGGATTTATACCCCTCCACAGTGCTTTACACATAATAACTCAATTCATTTTAGCAAACATTTATTCATCTTGCCTCTGACACATATTGTCTATGCGATCTTGGGTGAGTCACCAAGTCTTTGAGCTCCTCATGCAATTCTCAAGACTACAAGTTGCAGACAAAGTTCCAATCTGCCTTGGAGAGGAAATAATCCTCAAGAAGCTCCCTGCAGCTCTGAAATCACAGATCTGGTCAACAACAATCACAACATGTTACATCATAAGGATACAGGGATGAAAATGAAAGTCTCTACCCTCAGTGAGCTCACATTCTATGTAGTGGAACCTAATAAATGTTTGCTGAATTGAATTTCATGTTCCAACTCTGCTCAGTTGTCCTTCTAGTACAATGCAGAAAAAAAAAAAGATGGAGAATGTCCCCAAAGGACTCTCTAAGGCTTCCAGACCATTCTGCCAGGATCATCTTAAGGGCAGACTGTCTTTTGATTTTCTTTGTATCCTTAGCTCTTAGGGCATAGTAGGCACTTAATAAATACCTGCTGACTAACTGACCTCCTGTTACTTCCATGTAATACTGGAAGGACATCATGAATGGGCTACACACACAAAAGAGACACAGAACCTGCTTTCACCATGGAATGTGGCTCTCTTGGCCCTGAGTAGGCTGCATAATTAGTCTATAATGGGAAAGTAGAATGCAGGTTCCTAGTAGAATGTAGGCTACTTAAGGACGGGAACCGGTCTTTGTATCCTTGGTGCTTTACATTTAATTCAATTCAGTTCAGCAAGGTTTTATGAACCACATACGGCATGCAAGATGCTGTGAATGAAAGGGAAATGGGAGAGACACAAAAAGAAAAAGAAAATAACCCTTGGACTTCATAAATATTTGTTGAGTAAACCTGAATTTAAATGAAATGAAAGTGTATTTCTAAAATAGAAATTTATTGTTTTGTATTGAATCCTCTCTTGTGTTCTGCTGTATACATGGAAATGTTCTTTTTTTCGTTCTCATTTTGCATCTAAGTTTAAAATGAATAAAAAATTTACACCAAAAGAGTATATTTCATTGATTTTCCCTTGCCCTGAGATTTACAGAGATTCAACCCATATCCTCAACCTTTAAGATGTGAAACACGTTTAAGTGTATGCCACGTCTATTGGTTTTCCTAACCATAATTCCCAAAATTTAAGCCATAGCTACAGCCCTAGGATTTATGTATTGACAAATTAAAAGATTTTAAAGATGGGTGAGGAAGGTAGGCCCACTTCAGTTTCAAGATACTGCAGTATCTGGCCTCATATTGACTTGGTGCTGTGTAGAACCTTTGTGAGTCAAGATCAGTCCTTGAAGCTCTCTAGAGAATTTGGATTATCTTGGTGGAACCTCAGGGTTACTGTGTTTTCTTCCACTAATTTATCCCCAAGGGAATATTGTTGCTAAGAGATTAGTGGGAAAGAGAGAAAAAGAGCTCTGGATTTTCAGTCAAAAGACTTGTGTTCACATCTTGGCCCAGACACTATGTGTGACTGTCAGCAATTCACTGGACCTTTCTGGATCTCTGTTTCCTCACCAGTAAAATGAGCGTATTGGTTTAAATGATCTATAAGATCTCTTCTAGCTCTAAATCCCATGACCCAAAAATTTTGCTTATTGTCCAAGGATCCTTCTTACCTTGCCACTCCTTCTCAGACTCCTTTGCTAGATAGTCATCTTTATCTGGTCTGCTATGCATGCACATACCCCAAGGCTCTATCCTGAGTCTTCTCTTCCCAATTCATACTATGAGAGAAATCTCAGCGATGCCATCATCTCCCACACATTACCATCTTTTTGCAAATGATAATTCTCAAATCTATATGTTCAGACCTCATCAATCTAGATGAACGTTTCCAAAGAAAAACTCATTATCTTTCTCAAAACCAAAACAACCACATGCCAATTCCAATCCTCCATATTTAGGTAGAAGACACCACAATCCTTCTAATTACTGAGGTTCATAACCTCAGAGTCACGCTCCATTCTTCCCTCTTCCTCATTCCCTACATCCAATCAGTTGCGAACTTTTATTGCTTCTATCTCCATGGTTTATTTTGCATCTGTCTCCTCTTTATTCACACAGCCACTCTTGTAGTCTGAGCCCTTATCTTCTCTCACCTGGAGTACTGCAAGAGCCTTATGATGTTTTCCTGCCTCCAAACTCTCTTCTCTCCAATCTATCTATACAGCTGACAAAGCGATATTCCTAAAGCACAGATCTGGCCATGTTACTCCCTTATTCAAGAAGATTTAGTGGCTCCCTATTGCCTGTATGGAGTGTTCGAGGAGGACTAGAACTTCTGGTGCGAGAGCTTGCTGAATCCTTTTCAGGGCTTCTCATCCACCTTTCCTATCCACCTAGCATTCAACTCTCACCTGTGGCTTCAAGAAACTATCTCCTTGCAGTGACCATACCCCAGTAAACCTTTTTGCAAACAGGCTAAACCAGATTGAGGCTAACTGACAGGCCTCAAACCCATTAGTGAGTTGGGGGATGTCTACCTCAAGGATGTGAAGGCTCCCCTTGGTGGAATGGGCAGATGACAACAATTTGTTCCAATGGCCGTGAAGGCGGCTGAAGCAGGCTCTGTGGAGGGCTTAAAGTTCGGTCAGACATCAAAATACCAAGGTTATCCATCTCACCCCTGACCACTGCCCACCATCTTGCCTTTTGTCTCACCATTGGACTTTGATGACTCTGGAAAAGAGAATGAAGCTGAAGACTTTGTGCGACTCTGCCCCACTTAAATCTAATTCATAAGCAAGTCAAGACTCAATGTCATTGGTCCTCTTCTAAAACAAAGGACAAACAACAACATTGCCTCCAGAATAAAATGCAAACCTCTATTTGGCTCTGTGGATAAAGTACTAGGGCAAGAGTCAGAAGCCTTGAGTTCAAATCCAGTCTCAGACACTTACTAGCTGTGTGACCTTGGGCAAATCACTCAACTTCAGTTGCCTTACTCCCCTCACTACCTCATAGGGCTGTTGTGCCAATGAAATGAGGTAATAACTGTAAAGCGCTTAGCATGTTTGGAGTTATTATTATTATTATTTATTATTTTCTATTTGGTATTTAAGGCCTCTCGCCATCTAACTCCTCAATCTAACTTCTAGATCAAGTGATCTTAATTTCTGTGTACTTTTAAATAAATATTTTAATAACTAAATATAATTTATTTCCTATGTATTTTATTTTGAGCATTTGAAAATATTCTTCGGGGAAAGGGTACATAGGCTTCTTTCTACCAGACTGTCAAAAGTTGTTCATTATGCAAAAAGGGGAAGAACCTCTATTCTAGGCTCATTTCGCAACATTCTCCTTCATTCTATGTTCCAGCCAAAGTGACCTTCATGTTCCCCACAAACAACATTCCAGCTCCTGCCTTCATTCCTTTTCAACCGGCCGCTCCCTCTCACCTCTCATGCCTCACCACTGCCTCTTGGAATCCCTAGCTGCAGTCCAGTGTCAGCTTGAGTACACTTCCGTCAAGAGTCCTTTCTGGATCCCTTCTGACTCAGTACCGAACTAAAAATAACTTTGCGTTTACTATATAAATTTTATATTTATTTCTGTATGTGCCATCTTTTCCCCCCTACCCCAGAATAATATTGAAGGGCAGAGACTGTATTCATTTTTATCTTAGCAATGCCAACCCCTAACATACCCTTGGTGTTGGTGGTGTTTGTCTTTCATTTTCAAAGAGGACTAATGACACTGTATTTAATTGATACTTGCTGAATTGCATTTCTTGGTCTGCACTGGATATGTAACCAGAGGTTGTTATGGTTTAGTCATGTCAGATGGATCTTTGTGACCCCATTTGGGGTTTTCTTGGCAAGCTATTTCCTTCTCCAGCTCATTTGACAAATGAGGAAACTGTTAAACAATGTGCCCAAGGTCATACAGCTAGTAAGTGTCTCGGGCTGAATTTGAACTCAGGTCTTCCTGACTCCAGGGCAGGCACTCTATCCATTGCTCTGCTCAAATCTGTGCTCTGATAAATACTACCTGTGTGTCATTTCATTGCTCTGTTCAATTTCAATTGCTTTTCCAATTTGTAAAATGGAAGAGGGAAAGACTAAATGAGTTATAAGGTTACATCCAGTTCTAAATTTTCAATCCTAATTCAACCTCTTAGAATTAGGAGAGTGTAAGGTTAATGGCGAACAAGATCTTCTCCCCCCCCCCCATCAATAGGCTTCATGTGAAGCTCATTAAGGGAAGCTTGCTTGCTTGTAGGAAGGCTTACACACCTTTTCTTAATTTCTAATTAGGCACAGAGCCTAAAGAGTATATATTCTGAGAGGTGAGCTTTTGCTTTGGGGGCTTGCTTATGAGAAAGATGTCGTGATGCCCTGGTCAAGACTCTGAGTGACTGTAAGGTCAGAGCTCTCCGACTCCTCAGAGGTTAAGGCTCTCTCAATTCAGTGGTGGATGTAAAGCTTTGATTCAGGCAGTAGAGCCCTGTAGGTTGGTCTTTATTTCTCTTCTCTGTATTTTTTTTCTGTTTAATTAAAGATCATTGACCCTTTGTGTTGGTAAGCAAAATGGGCTCTTAGCACTCAGTTCAACCAAGTGCCCTTGAAGAGGCTTTTGCTTCCTTTGATTAATTCAGTGTATTTCATTGAATCTTACTAGGTGCTAAGCCCCAGGCCCAAATCCCTATTAGGTGCTAAGCCTATGTGGGTGTGAAGCTCCCAAGGTACTAAAGGGAGGTGCTAACTCAAGAGCCAATCATAGGAGCCTAAGTTCTGCAAATTCAGATGACGTTTGATGATGTCTGAAATGGTATAAGAAGAGAAGACAGAGCTATTTGTGCGGGGCTCTCACTCTTGGTGGTGCGACTCCAGGCAGCTATAGCTAAGAGCCCTCCAGCTCGTAAACTCGGATGTTGGGATTTGAATCAGACGAGGTCTGTCTGTTGATGTTTATAATTTGTTTGTATTTTGCTCTGATGTTCAGGGTGCTGGCTTTTTCCCCTGAACTAAGTGAATGATGTCTGTATGCTGAATTAAAGTAAATTTGTCAACCCCTTAACATTGCTTTCCTTGGTTAAGCAGATCAAAAGAACCTGGGCTTTTGCAGTGTGCTGGCACTGTTCTTGTTGTTGGGCTTGTGTTGGTCTTTCACCCCCACAACAGCTGCTAGCCAGATTGTTGAAACACCCTTTTTAAGTTGCTTTCCCAGTGAAGCAGGTAAAAGAACCTGCACTGGCAGCCATCCTGGGTATGTCAGTGTGGTTGTTATCACAGAGGGTCAAATAAGGTAGAATGAGTCAATATCAGGGGATCACTGTGACAATGACTTTGGCTGAAGCCACAACATCTTAAAGTCTTTTGGATTCTCTAGAATGTCTTCCACAAGTTCTTAGTAGAAAGGCAGCCATCTCTCAAACTACATATCCCCCAGAATATGTACCCCAATGGACTGCTCACCCATCCTTTGTACTAACCCTGCCCTAACTGACCTAATGCCTGCTACCTTGGAAGCTGCTGGGCTGATAGACTCTGGTCCTTGGGAAGTGCTCATATACAATTCAATTCTATTTAATAAGCACTTATTATTAATGCCTACTGTGTGCCAAGCCTTGGGCAAGATGCTGGGGTTATAAACACAAAAATGCAACCTCCCCTGCTCTCAAGAAAGTTGCCTGATGGATCCAAGTTTTTAAAAATAGTTTAGTAATATAAACCAAGGGTCAACAAACTATGACCAGTGAGCCAAATCCAGCCCACCAGCTGTTTTTGCATGGCCCCTAAGCTAACCATTCTTAGCTAAAGCTTACCTTTGCTCACCCCTCTTATAGACTGGCATGCACATAACACTTCGAGGTTTACGAAGAGCTTCACATACACTATCTTTCTTAATCCTCAAAGCAACCCTGTGAAGTAGGTGTTATTATCCCCATTAATTTCTTTTATCTTTAAAGGCAGTCAGGTAGCACAATGGATAAAGAGCAGAAGGTGGAGTCTAAGACACCTACTAGCTGTGTGACCCTGGGCAAATCACTTGACCTCTGTCTGCTCCACTTCTCCAACTGTGAAACGGGGACAAGAACAGCACTTACCTTGAATGGCTGTTGTGAGGATCAAACGATATAATGTTAGTAACGTGGGTAGCACAGTGCCTGGCACATAGTAGGCACTATATAAAAGCCTATTCTCTTCTCCTGCCCTTCCAATTTTACAGATGAGAGAAATGAGGCTCAAAGTGGTTAAGTGATTTGCCTCTGGTCACACGACTAAAAGGTATCGGAGGGGATATTTAAACACATCTTTCTTGACCCACTGTGAGTCAAGTATTTTCATCACAGCCTCCTCTGTTTCACTTTAAACCTGTCTGCATGAAAACTGTAATTCCCAGTGGAATGATATCTCCATATGTGCATTTTTTACCTTATAAATAGCCTATTGACTCAGTTGTAACAAAGACCAAATTAGGCTGAGATCAATGTATTAGGCCCTGGTGCGGCAGCCAAGTCTATTTTACAGGCTCGGAGTAGGACATGAGCATGGCGCTAATGGCCCAGGGTGGGTCTTAGCCTTTGCGAGAGAGCCAAACAGCACGTCGGGAAAAGAAAAAGCCTGGAGCACTGAATCACCCAATGTGCTTCGTACATTTATTTAGACAAGCAGAATTTAGTTTTAATTATTGATGGTAATAGCTCTCGGTACACTGGTAAATGTCCTTTGGTGTATATTTTGTAAAAGTAATGAAGTCTCTGAGATGTGAATTTCCCTTTCTGCCCCAGGCTAGTAGAGTTCTACTGAAGACCTAGGCAGCAACATTGTGTGTGTGTGTGTGTGTGTGTCTGTCTGTCTGCGCGTGTGCACATGCTCGCGTGTGCATGCATGTGTAAATTACCAGGATCAAAGATCAGGAAGATACAGCTGTTCTTGTTTTTGAGATTTTTCAGAAATTATACTTAGAGGGCCTTGAATCCCTAGCTTCCTTCAAGACTTGGCTCATGGGACTGTCCTGATCCACCCAAGTGTTAGTACTCTCTCCCCGCCAACCTTATTCCCTCAGTCTAAAACAAATACAGACCTCATTAGCCTTCCTGACTGCCCTGTCCCACTGTTGGTGACTCATCCTTAGCTGGCAGGCCACTGAAACCACAAGATCTTTTTTCAAATGAACTGCTAATTCTGATGACCCAGTGATTAATCTAGGTAATGAGACTCACCATGAAGGTTGCCTGTAGGCACCTTACTTCCATAGAGAGAGCATAGGGACTCTTGTTCAGGCGTCGGGTCAATCATTTGAAACTAAGGTACTTGAGGTGAGAGTGTGGTTGAGGAAAGCTTGTCACCAGCAAACAAAAAATAATTTAGGCACCTGTTATACCAGCCACACAATACCTTATTCACCCACGAATAGCCCTGGATGTAGTTAGGTTTCTTGAAAAAAACACAGTAGCAGCTGATGGGCAATGCTACTGAAGAGTATGCAAATTTCCCACAAGAAAGGTGATAGCCTAGAAAAGGGCCCTCTTAACCATCCCTGGGTTAGAAAGGCAGCATCATTGGAAAGAGAACTAAATCTGAAGTTAGAAGGCCTGAGTTCAATTCCCACTTGGGCAAGTTAGTTAACCTCCCTGGCCTCAGTTTCCTCCCCTGTAAAAAATGAAGGGGTTGAACAAGAGAACTTCTGAGGTCTCTTCTGGCCCTAGATCTCTGATCCTATGAACTTGAAGCGCTATTTTCACAAGAGCTAGAGTAGAGGAAAGGCTGCTAGACTATGAATCCCATCTCTCATGTCTATTACCTACATGATCTGGGCTTAATCCTATCATTTTGGAGGGCTTCATTTCTTTATCAGTAAAATGACACTAATAAACTTTCTTCCTCACAAGTACGGTTATTTTAGGCAAAGCAGGTTATAAACCTTAAAGTGCTATAGGAATATGACTTGCTATGGTTCTATTCAGGATGGCTGTAAGTTACTCTTCTTGGAGACTTGCCAAAATACATTGAAAAGGAGAACCAGAAAAAAATACGGAGGATAACTACCATATTCAAATGAGGACAATGCTGAAAGAAAGGTGTCAGCTGGCATCAGAAGTGTCCGCATTTAAGCAGTATATTTCCTTTTAAGCCTAGTGCCTCGGCCTGTGCAATATAATGCCATGAGGATCCTGCTCTGGCTTGTTCATATCCCCATCACCTCCTCCCCCTTCTCCATCTCCTCCATAGGGTTGCCCGGCATGACCTCACTGCACCTAACCTGGTAGCTTGTCCTTTTCATTCCTATGCTTCCCCCAATTAAGTTTGTCCTGAGGGTCACAACTCCTGGTCACGACTCTGCAGACTCCTCAAGCAGACAGCACCTCTCACACTCTCAGTCCCATCTGAGCATCTCCTTTCTGAAGTGGAAAGAATGCTAGGTTTGGTGTCAGAAGTCCTAGAAAGTGTCAGAAACAAGATTTGAACCCAGGACTTCTGACACCAAACCTAGCATTCTTTCCACTACAGTTCTTTCAGATACCACATATAAGGACTGATATAACACCAGTGACTGTATTTTGATAAAGAAAAACCAAAGCACATGGAAAGAAGACCAAAGCAGGGGGAAAAATTGTTTGCCTCACCTTCCTCTCTCCCAGGCATTTTTCATACAGCAACGCCTGCTCCTTTTCTTGTTTTCATTCAAGCCCTAGGTCTTTATTGTTTCCTTTCTCCTTCTAGCCAATTCTGCTTCCCAACTCCAATTATTTTTTTGGTTTTGAGTTTCAGTCTTTCACATTGATTCCTAGTCCCTTCCTCCATACATCAGGATTTATATAACTTACTTTATATATTCAAGGAAGAATTATATTTATTGATATGCATGCATACTACAGCAGCACTGTTCTTAGTTTCTGTATGCTCATACATCTTCTCTCTTCATCTCCTCCCCAATCTATCCTCCAGGCCCACCCCCAATGCCCCTTTACTAAATTCCACACCCCTCCTCCTTTTGATCTCTCTTCTTTCCTCTCCCTTGAATTTCTATACTTGATTCTCCCTCCAGTTCTATGGCTCTTTCTTTCCTGCTTCTGTCCCCCACAGTGCATATAACACCCATGAAAGGATTAAGTTAGGAAAAGCTCTCAGGGTAAGGTCAACCAGGAGAAGGTGCTGTGATGGCAAAAGGCTTCCATAGTAACTGGCCTTTATGAGGCAGGGTTGTTGTCCCTTTATGTCCGGGAGAATTTACTGGGCAAAGCCTCTGAAACTTTCTTTGTTTTGCTCACACAAAGCCTCGTAATGCTCCCAAGTCAGGGATGTGTTTGTACCCCTTCTCACACATGAGAAGAAACTGTCATCCAGTTTGACATCAAGGAAAGAATTTGGGGAGGAGGTAGAAGAATATAACAAAGACCCAGTTTCACTGGTCAGAGTCAGTGTGGGACTTAAATGAAACCGCAGTTTCAGCTCATTGGAGGACGGTTTGGCACCGCTAGGCATAAGACCTACCTTTAGACGAGAGGTGTGGGCTAGACCTAGTTCTACAGAAAAAGAGAAACATGAAATGAATGATATATATGTATATAAAATACACATATGTATACACATATACATACATATATATATATGTGTGTGTGTGTATGTGTGTGTGTGTGTGTGTGTGTATATTTTCATGGAATGCATCCCTTCTTTCCCTCTCCCTTCTGAAAAAAAAAAAGGAAAAACAAATATTTTGGTATAAGGATTTTAGTCTTTCTCAGAAGACCCTGGATTTAAAGTGTTCAATGGAATATAGCTCCCTAAGACTTTTAGCTGAAGAGGATTATTTTTAGAAGCTGGACAGCTTGGGAAAGCTAACAGAACCCTGTAAAAAGCTAGCACAACCCTGAGACCTTCCACCCTCACCTTCAGGTTATTGGTAGCAAAGAACCACTGAGAAGCCGAAGGGTACAGGTGTCCACCGAGGAAAGAACATTATCCTTATATAGTTTGAGGTTTTCAGATTTTGAACAGCAGCCATTACACTGAATTTGACCAAAATTTTGTTGGCTTTTGTATGTACAGTAAAATGAATTTAAAATGATAACTCCCTCCATCAATAAGCAATGGTACTGGAAGGTTGGATCTCCAGTTCTTGGAGTACGCCTGGGGCTGACTCTTCTTCTAACACTCCTAACATGAGTCCCTACTGGTGTGTTTCCCATCAGTAATAAGCCAGTAGACTCAATTAGCCCTCAGGACAATTATTTACTCAAACAATATGGCAAAAACAGTAGTTGCAATGCATTATTCCACAAAGCTGGGGTGCTTTCTCCAACAAATATGCACATGGCATTCACAAGAGTGGGATGGGGAAATGGTGGTGGTGTGGCATATGTATAGGGATTGCATGTGACCAAGACAATTCACAACTCCAGAACCCTTCAGACTTCAGTATCATTCTTCCCCCTGGAGAGTCTTCATGAAGTTTACATCAAGGCCAGTCATCGGTGATGGGGTTGCTCCGCTTCTCAGCTGAGCTGTCCCTGTAGGACACGTAATTTCAGCTGGATAGGTAGCTTAGCTGGGTTTACTCCTTGCAGAACACAGTGTCTTAGTTCAATAGACTGATCTGCTATTCTGTGTTAGGCAAATCCCTTGGCTGGGCTGGGCAAAAGGTTGGGTCTTCACAGGATGAGGCATTTCTACTGGATTAGTGAAGCCACTGAATGCCCTAGGCTCACCTTCTAATGGGCAGCTATAGTCGCTGCCAAGAAAACTGCAAATGGGGTCAGGAAGAGTCTGACAGGACTGAAGAATGACAACCTCTTCTTAGGTGTTGGAACACTTCATACATCCAAAAGGACCTCGTCTTTACTTTCTCTGACTGCCTTTTCCCCTTTCTACCTTCAGCTAGGCTGAGTTATAAGGCAGCACATCTTTATACTACTAATGGTGCCAAAGACTAGAAGATGCTTTGATGATACCAGAGATCTGTGATCTCATCACTATAGTTATTTTCTCCAATAAGGAGGTCATCACCCTGCCATATGTTCTCATTCTGATTTACTCTTGTCCACATCACTGAGCTTTCTGTAAACATGTTTTTCCACTGCTTTTCACTATTGTTTTATGAGGCAATATAGCTCATAATCTTCCACCATCCTCCTCCATAAAATAGTTTATAACTTAAACCAGCGTTATCTTTAGCTGTCATATCTCTCTGCCTGGTAAGTAAATCAAGTATTGACTGGATGAAGCTCTGTCTATTTTAGACCCTTTTGGCCTCCTTATTGTGGCAATTATGTCTTCTAATTGTAGCTGAATCTCCTTCTGAGGCCAAAACTAGCTAGACAGAGTTATAAGTTGGACCAATAGACTCAGTACCGACAGGCTGGTCACTAGGCTATACTTCTTGTTCAGTCATTTTCATTCACGTCTGACTCTTTGCAACCCCATTTGGGGTTTTCTTGGCAGAGATACTGGAATGGTCTGCCATTTCCTTCCCCAGATCAATTTACAGATGAGGAAACTGAGGCAAACAGGGTTAAGTGACTTGGCAAGGGTCATACAGCTAGTGTCTGAGGCAGGATTTTAACTTAGATCTTCCTGCTTCCAGGCCTGGCGTTCTATCCACTGTGCAACCACTAGGATGCCAGGATGGCATCTTTGGGGAGGGAATTTGTTTATAACTTTTCTGTGAGGAGACTGATAGTAAGACTGTGCATCTGAGAAGGGCCAGGCTCATGAGGCAATTAGTAAAGTGAGAGAAGCTGGAGGCATTGCTGGAGTAGAGAAGCCAGCAGACGGACTGGAGGAGGAAACAGTGTAATCAGATTAAATCTAGATTTTTGGTGGCTGCCTTTAAGGAGGAGCAAGAGGCCAGCTGATATTCCCCAGGTCCTAAATTAACCCTTCTAGAATCTGTGGTAAAAAAAAGCAACTGGGAGCCATTTGCATATTCCTGGTGGAAATGACTAAAAGGAAAGTCTTAGTCTAAATAGCTCAACTTCATCTGGGAACTCCTGGATTTGAAGCAGACCTGTAAACTAGTTAAGACCTTCCTGGGGTCTGAGAAGAGACACAGTAGATAGCCCACATAGTAGTTGTTTAAATTTATTGGGTTTTATTCCTTTTATTGAGTCTGACTGTCAAAAGGTGAAAGCAGACTTGTGTGATCAATTCCATTCTGACACACCCATGTGACTAGATTTGATTGCAAATAGGGAAGAGGGCAGAGTCTTTGTTTGAGTGGAGACTGAGTTCACAGACTAATTAGATCAATCTGTTGACTACACCCTTGAACTAACCAGATGAACCCTGAAGGGTTTGGAGTTAATATAGAGATAGTCCAAGTAGAGGGCTTGGTGTTTCCCATGGTAATGAGTAGAGACTACATAACTGTCTGGATGAGCATGGGACTCTCAGATCTTGGCCTGCATCTGCTCGGACAGAAATGCCCCATGTGGTTAAACAGACAATTGGAGATGAGGATCTGGAGCCAGAAGAGAGATTGAGCCTAGAGATTTTAATTTGAGAATTGCTTGCATATAGATGTTAGTTGAACCCATGGAAGTAAATGAGAATGCCAAAAGAGAGTAAGAAGAAAGAAGATAAGATGATCAAAGATAGACCCTCAAGTTAAGAGATCAGGAATCATGAAAGGAGTCAAAGAAGGATGAATTCAAGCAGTAGAAAAAGAACCTGGAAACAATGGCATCTCTGAAGCCAAGACAAGAGAAAATATCCAGAAGAAAGGCATTGTCAAATGTCAAAAACTACACTGAGTACAGCAGTTAAATATAATTAATAACCTTAGAGAAAGCAGTTTCAGTGGAGCACTAACGGAAGGAAGGCAAGTTGCAAGAGGCTAAGGAGAAAATGAGTGATAAAGTAGTTTAAAGAAGTTTAGCTATGAAGGTAAAAGAAATGGTATCATAGTTGATGGGCTAAAAGAATCAAGGGAGGCTTCTTGGTTTTTAGGACTGTTGGACTGAGGAGATCTGAAGATATTTTACATAATTTGGAAGGAGCCAGTGAAGATGCATGAAGTAGGAATAAGTGGGAGAGAAAGCAATCCGGAAGTAAGAAGGCAGGAGGGCTCAGGTAGAGGGTTTAGTCTTAGTAAACAGCAGAGCTATCTCCTCTGTGACTGGAAAGAAGGAAGCAGGATATCATTAATGACAAAAGGATCAGTTGTCACAGGGTAACAAACCAGCAGAAGTCAGAGGCACCTGCACTGTCTAAAATTTGAAAGTATTGGAATCTAAAAGTAAAAAAAAAGGGGGGGGGAATATGGTTTAAGACAAAACAAGAATCAAAGAAAATCAATTAAATGCAACAAAAATTATTAAGGCCTACTGTGTGCCAGTGTAATATAAAGATTAAAAAAAAATCCCTACCCTCAAGGATATTACATTCTTCAAGGTATCATGAAGACAGCGGATGAGTACACAACTAAGTAAATATAAGGTAACTTTCAGAGGGAGACAGAAAACTACCCCTGGGGAGAACCAAAGGTTTTATGGATGAAGTTGCACCTACTATGTGCCAGACATTGTGCTAACTGTTTTGCAAGTATTATCTCATTTGGTTCCTATAGCAATTCTAGGAGGTAAGTACTCTTATTATTTTTATTTTTCAGGTAAGGAAATTGAGGCAGGCAGATTAAGTAACTTGCCCTGGGTCACCAGCTAGTGTCTGAGGCTGAATTTGAACTCAGGTCTCCTTAACTCCAGGCCTGGTGCTCTATCCACTGTGTCCCAACACATAAGGAATGGCTTGTGCAAATTCTTGGAAGTAGAAGATAGATCAAAGAGCTCTGGGAACAATTAATAATCCTTTTTGACTAAAATATAGAGTATTTGAAACAGATTAAGTGGAAACAAGACTTACTTGCCTCGTGGAGAAGTTTGTGTCCAAACAGGTTTGAAATTACATAAAGAGAATATTTCCAATATGCCTCATTCAATGCCTTGACTGTGCCAATGTCCTTTCTAGTCCTTTTGAGTTGGAAACTAATACTGTCGCTTGCCCCTTGATCATCAAAATGAGCTTCAGCTGTGGACAGCTCCCTGCTCCAGTTAGCATTTCCTGCTGAGGAAAGGAGCTGTGTTTGCACAGCATCAGACAAAGTACTTTTTCTTGGAATGAGACTGGAAGGAATAACTCACATTGTAAGGTACTAAACAAAATTTTAATTCTACCCCCCCCATAATTACATAAGCCAGGTTTTTCTGGGGAGAGATTGTTTTCATATTTTCACCTAAAAAAATAAAAGTTTTACTTTTAAAATGTGTTGTTTTATTTATAGATACTTTTGTAATTTTGCCACAATCTTGGAAACCAATTTTTTTTTAATTTAGGAAAAACAATAGAAACTGTTATTCAAGGTCACTAGAATTAAACCCAAACCAGAGTCAGCTTTAATCATGTGTTTATTTCTGCTTTATTTATAAACTATATTTATGGACTAGGAGCAGACTTTTGGATGATGGATTCATCAGTGTCAGCATCCGTTATTAGAAAGGGAGCAGGGTGTAGTGGACCAAGTGCTGGACCTGGACTTAAGAAACCTAGTTTCTTATCCAGCTTAGATTCTTACTAGTTATGTGACTTTGGGCAAATCACTTTGCCTCAAGTTTCCTAATCCATAAAAGGAGGACAATACAATATTAACACCCAGATCACAGGGCTGGTGAGAGATTCAAATGAAACAGTCTATGTGGAGCACTTTTAATCACTGCATAGACGATGATGATGATGATGTCTTGACGTCTGGAAATTTTTACTTTCTCTTTTTTGTAAACTTTCCAATTTTGTTCAACAAATAACCATCATCGATACCAAAAGTAGGCTAAAACCATATATATGTATATATATATGTATATATATATATGTATATATAAACACACACATATATGTATATATACACAGATGTATATGTATATATATAACATATGTATGTGTGTGTATGATCATAGATCTGAACTAAACATGTATCTATGTATATATGTATTATGTATATTCCATGTGAATAAGTGTGTATGGGTGCATATGGTTCAGACTCACGAACTTACATCGATATGGGGAATCCTCTCCATAGAAGTTCATTCAGGAAATGAAGATCAGAGGTTCGTTTGCAATTTCTAGTCTTTGCAAATTGCCTTGGGTTTTAATAGGTTAAACGATTTGCCTCTGCACCCACAGCCAGTATTTTCCAAGGCAGAATTCAAATTCAAGTTTTCCTGCCTCTCTGCCACCCTTCTCTCTGTTATGCTATGCTGCCGACCATGAATACAGACACTGATTATTTTACGTGTTCTCAGCAGAACCTGACTCGCTCTACATTATTAAGCAGTTTCTGTGATTGATTATAGACCAATAATAAGCTGACTGGTAAAAATAGCAAAACATGTTATTTGGCCACATGAGCTTATCCGTGGTTACAACTCCCACTCCCAACCCCATGGTATGCTTTGTAAAACTCTAGGATTTTACAGAGCGTAGTTTGAGGAAACATTGGAAGAGCAGATTTTAGAAAGACTTTGCAAAGTATATTCTCATATTATCTCACGATAACTGCAAGTTAAAGAGTACAAGTGATTCTCTCCCCATTTACAGATGAGAAAACTGAGGCTTAGTGGGATTCATGAAATCAAAGAGCTGGGAGGTACCTCTAATATCATTTCTCAGACAGAGAAAGTAAGGCCCAGAAGTTGCGGTTTGCTGAAGGCAACAGAAGTAATAAGCAGTAGAACTAGGATTTGACCCCAGGTCCCCTGACTTCAAATGCAGTGATTATTCCACTGTAGCAGCCTCCAGGAGTATGAAATCTGCACTCTATGCACTTGCCAGCGAATATAGGGCACCTATTAAACAGTCTGTTAAATGTTATGCTAAAGGTCACATAGTTCGTTAATGAAGGGAAGAATTGAAAATAGAACCTAGGTGTCTTCATTCCTAGACCAGTGCTCTTACCTCTAGAATGAAAGAATATTTGGTCTACTGGTGCCCTCAGTTTGAATACCTGGCTACTTGTTGATCCCCAGTTCACATTGAATGAAAGTGCCTTTTTTTATTTTGTTGGAGGGGGAGGGGAGCAATCGGGGTTAAGTGGCTTGCCCAGGATAAGTCTTACACACACATATGCATCTGGTAAGTATCTGAGGTCACATTTGAACTCAGGTCCTCCTGACTCGAGGGCAGGTGCTCTACTCACTGATCTGTCAATTTTTTCTGTCTGTTCAATTTGATTCCACAAGCATTTATTAAGCACCTATAATGTATCGTGGTAGGTACTGAGGGTACAAAGACAACAATGAAAAATAGCCCCTGACCTCAGAGAGCTTACATTCATTGGAACTCTTCCTCTCACTAATTTCACCTGCTATCCCTGCTGCTTCTTCTTCCAGCCTTCATTAGATTCTGTTCTTTATGCCTATTTCCTTTTATCTCCTCTTGGGTATCCTTTCCCCTTCAACTCCTCAATTTTGTTTCATTTCCTTTTATTTATTTATCCATTTATAAAGTTCTTCCATGATTTTGCAAATATTCCAGCTCTAATTAAAATTTCTGTTATCTGTTTAAAAAGGTAATTATAAGTAAAGGAGAAAGTACAAGTAAGAGTGCCTGGCACATAGTAGGTACCTTAATAAGTACTCATTAACTTGGAGACAAGAAAGCACATTGTATGAGTTGTCCAGTTTGGCTGGAGGACTACAGGCATTACGTGATTCCCATGTAGGTCCCTTCATCCCCCTCCAGCTCCCATTTGTGTATTGTTGTCCCTTATTAGAATGTAAGTTCCTGGAAGGCAGGGGCTGTTTTTCTTTTTCCTTATGTTTGTATCTCCAGAATACAGCATATAGCCTGGTACATAGTAAGTACTTAATAAATGCTTGAGAGATTAGACAGGAAGGGCCTTGAGTGTCACACTAAGGGGTTTGAACTTTATTCCACAGACAATGGGAAAACCATTGAAGGGTGTGTGTGTGTGTGTGTCTATAATTGTAATGTTTAAGATGGAGAGGAAGGTGGAAAAGTTGGAGAGAGGAAACAGCTAAAGGGTTAGTAAAAGAGGCTAGGCCAGGAACTACTTCCCATTCCTCCTGATACCCAATGCATTTTGCCTCCTTGACTTTACTCATCTCATTGTCTATAACTATAATGCTGGGAATGAAAAGAGACATCATCTTTTTTCCTCATAGGTTAGGATTTAATGTTAAGTTTAAATGACCCTTCCTTCCCCTCCCACTTCCCTTATGTTCAGATGTATGATAAAATGAAGGATATATATACATGTACATATATATGTGTGTATATGTATATATACATACAAAAATATACATATATGAAGAATTTAATAAAAGCTTTTCAAAAATAAAAGAAGCAGTAACTGTCAGTGAGACACAAAGTTTGTTTTCTCTACTTAAAATCAAAACTCCCCCTGGTTCTGAACACACATTATAGCATCCTTAACGTGCAATTCTTTCCCTGGGTGATGGATTTGGATAATTCTGACCCTTTGTGGCTTATCTGTCTAAATTCCACGCCAAATTAAATTTTGTCCTGCCCAGCCAGTAAAATGACCACTTCACCTTAATGATTCACCTTTGCCTAATATGTCATTCCTATTTCACAGCTATGCTGCTAGGCTAAAATTTAATTTCTCAAAATTCAATTTTGTGCATCTTTTTCAAAAGGGCTATATCTTCTTTCCCAGTAGACCCCTTCTGGTGTTTATGCCACAGTGATTCAGTTTTAGCAGATAATATATGATTTACTTAGCTTACTTTGCATAAAGTAGCCTCTTTGAAAACTATTTTCAAATTGTCCTTTGTCTGCTACTGTCACAATTGGACATTATGTGGCTTGTTTTTAATGGCTTTCCCATCAACCACTAATATTTATTGGCATCCTTATGGATATGTGAGACTGTAGGAGGCAATTGGAGAATTCAGTTAATGTTAAATGAAACAAACAATTAAAAAAAAATTCCTGGTGTCTGCCATCTTGAATTTTGTCTTAGGATAATGGAGGTTTAGAAGTAGAAGGAACCTAAGTAGTGAGCTGGTTCAATTCCTACCTGAAGTACCTTCTTACAAAAGCATCAACCAGAGGTCATTGAGTACCTGCTTGATAACTCCTAGAAACAGATGATTCACTGCCTAGAAAAGCAGCCCATTTCATATTTTGAAACCACTATTGTAAGGAAATTCTTCCTACCAATGCTCATCTAAGTCTCTTCTGTTTTATGTTCTGTCACCTGAATATAAGGGGAAGAAAAACCATGAAGAGTCAGAGTGTCTTATGCTGGAAGCTTCAAAAGAGGAGACCTCTCCTAGCCGTCCCTTACTTTCTGTTCCCAACACTCCAGGAATGGACCACAGGGTAAGCCAGCCAAAGAAACCCAAGTATTACGAAGAATGGCCATTGATCCAGGTTAGCAGGAACATAGCATACTTGGGGAAGAGTAGAAAGAGATAGGAAGAGTCCAGACTTTAGAGTGTCCTGAATGCTAGTCAAGAAAAGAGCCACTGAAGAGTTTTGAGTGGAGCAACATGATCAGATACATATGTGAGGATGATTGATTATTCTGGGATAGAAAACCATGCAGGATCCACTTCCCATGCTCTATAATCCAAACTCTTCACATATAACACAGTTCATCATACCTTTGCATTGTCCATCTATCCCTCATAATTAGAATACACTCCTTCCTTACCTTTTCTCATAGGATCCCAACTCCCTTTCAAGACAGCCTAAGCACAAGCTTCTTCTCTATCATTATTATTTCAAAATATTTCCCCAATTATATGTAAAAACAATTTGTAACATTCATTTTTTTTTTACTTTTGAGTTTCCAATTCTCTCCTTTCCTTCCTCCCCTCACACTTCCTTCCCTGAGATGGTAAGCAATTTGATATAGGTTGTACATGCTAAGCACTAACTTCTACAAGAAGTTTTCCTAATCCCTTCAGCTGTGGGTTGGGTTCCCTGCCTTGTACTGAACTACCTTGTATTTCTCTTGTCTTTGTTCTGAATATGCTTATGTATATTCAGGTATGGTACCACTTCCCCAATTTCCACTAGCCCTGGCAAGTTAGGTCCCCAGAGGCTGGGGGATTACTTCTCCCTTCAGGGTCCTAGGGATAACCTGGGGGGAATGGGAGTTCCTAGTGCTATTATTCATGAACTTCCATCTGGTATACTTTCAAATTGATTATCACACACGTTTAATTAGCTTTTGGGAAGGTTATTTGCTAATGGGATACAGTAAGAACAGAGCAGCTAGATGGCTCAGTGGAAAGAAAGCTGGACCTGGAGTTAGGAAGACCTGAATTTAAATCTGGTCTCAGACACTCGCTTGTTGTGTGACCCTGGACAAGTCACTTAACCTCTGTTTGCCTTAATCCAGTGGAGAAGTAAACGGCAAGCCACTCCAGCATCTTTGCCAAGAAAATTCCATATGGGATTGTGAAGAGTTGGACACAATTGAAAGACTGAACAACAAATAGTAAAAACAGTTGGGACAGAAACATCACCCGCACAAAAAAACCTGGGGTACAATCTCCTATGAGTATACACAGAATTCACCAGAAGAATGGGCCCAAATTTAGAGCACAATGGCTGTGATACATGTAGAGAATGAGTATGGGGAAAACGTCCCTTTTTGGTCTTCATAGCATAGGACTTTGCTAACTCTAAATGGCCCTTCCTCCCCCACCCCCATCATATTTAGGTGGCATGTAATAAAATTCGATAGATAGATGGACAGGTAGATAAGTATTTTATAATTAGTTTTGAGAGAATTCACAACTCCTGGTTACTAGAACTCCTTTCTTGAATCCAGAGACAGCATTCTTTTAGATTTAAAGTCGTTTCCTTCCTTAAGTGGCTATTTCTTGCATTACTCTCTGTGTCTGTCCCTTGTATATATTTCTCTACTCCAGGTTGGATTTGTTATCTCTAACTGGCCCATTCTTTCCAATGGCAAGGTCAGTGGTGGGGACAAGGGGGAAGGAAGAATAATACTTCCTCCCACATACCCTGATGATAGGCATAATGGTCTGCCTTTTCAAGGTGCTCCTGGGCTTGGATGTTCCCAAAGCTCAATTGATTCACTGTTGGATTGCATGCATCTCAACTGGCTTGCTTCATTAAATGAAGGCCCAGAGGTGGGTCAGATTCTTTCAACCAATCACAAAATATTCCCTGTGTGGCATCATCTGTTTTCACCCAAACACGCTCATATTCAATTACTCCTAAATGGACTGAGGACGTATTTGCCCCTAGTTTATACCTTTGATTGAGAAGTCTAGATCTTCTGTATTTAACTGGTATGAGGAATGTAAACCTAAGAATAGATTGTGAGCTCCTTAAAAGCAAAGACTACTGCATTTTGTTTTGCTTTTGTCATTGCATAGCTTCTGGCAGATAGTAGGTACTTAATTAATGCTTGTATGATGGTTAATTGATTCTGAATGCCTAAATATCCTGTCTATTTTTTATGTTAAGCCTTGAGAATACTGATGCTGTATCTATGGAACTCTCTTTGCCTGGTGTCCAGCACAGCATGCAGTAACTGTTCATTCTTATCTGCCTGACGAATACATTTGGATGACTCAATAGCAAATATTTAAGTTCCAAAAATATGCGACAGTACAATTAACTACAACACAAAATAAACATGGTGAATACAAGGCCTACTGTGTACAAGGTGCCAGGGACGTAAAGATAAGAAATGATAGATTTTCTGCCCTCTAATAACCTACATTCCAATAAAAGAAATAAGATGTATAGCAAAAAAAATGTGCTACAAGGTAGAATGTTGTAGGGACAAAAAGAAATGCAAAGTATTCTAGGAAATTTAAGGAGAGGGATCACTTTTAGCTGGAGGAATGAGGGAGAATCAGAAAAGGTCTCATGGAGGAGGTGGCATCTGAGCTGGGTCTGAAGGAAGAATATTTTAAGAAGCGCCATTGTAGAGGAAATGTGTTCTAGACCTAGGAAATAGGCCACACAACTACACTTGAAGGCTGGACAAACAACATACACTGAGAGCTCAGAGAAGAGAATCAGGGAAGAGATGGTATTTGATTAATTTTATTTTTATTTTCAGTTCCAGATTCTCTCTTTCCCTCCAGACCCTCCCTCATCCATTGAGAATGCAAGAAATACAATATCTGTATGAAGTCAGGCAAAGCATATTTCTGCGTTAGCTATGAAGAGGTGGCATTTGAACAAGGTCTGACAGGATGATCAGTATTATGAGAGTCAAAGATGAGGGAAGAGCACCCAGAAGAGTGCTGAGATGAGATGTGTTCTTGGAACAGCAAATAGGCCCGTGTGTTTTGTTTTTACTTTTGTTTTGGAGGGGGGAAGACAGGGCAATTGGGGTTAAGTGACTTGCCCAAAATCACACAGTTAGTAAGTGTGTCAAGTGTCTGAGGCTGGATTTGAACTCAAGTCCTCCTGACTCCAGGGCCAGAGCTCTACTCACTGAGCCACCCAGCTGCCCCAAATAGGCCAGTTTGACTGGAACATAGTGTAGGGAAGTTGGAGTAATATGAGATTAGCTGACAAAGGTAAATTGCTGCCAGTTTGGGGAAGGTCCTGAATGTCAGTATAAAGGATGGAATTCTATTTTGCAAATTAATAGGGAACCACCAAAGTGATCATTAGGAAACAGGCTAAGAAATGAACCTGGCACTTAACTGGTATAGGGAACTCCCTAGTGAGGAAACTCCCTCTACCAATGCAGATCAGCACTTTTGTGCAATTTATAGCTGTAAAGACCTGCTTAGAGCCCTGAGAGGTTAAGTGATTGTTTGGGGGGTCACACGGCCACTAAGAATGGGAAGCAGAGCCTGAATTCCAGTCTTTCTGGATTTGAGGTTAGCCCTCTCTCCACCATGCTGCATTTCCTCATCATCATAAACAATATTAATCTGGCACAGGTGGAAAGAGGGAAAATGGAGGTGGGAAGATGTTCTAGGAGGCTCCTGTAATGGCCTGTGTTGCCTCTTACCATGTTATGCTGCTTGATGAAATCATTACCACCGTAGAGGCATCAATAAACATCTCCTTTCCAGTGAACAAAGGCTTGCTGGCTTCAAGGGTAGATAGACTTGAGGAGTACAAGAAGGAGCTCCCTGCAAATTTCCCCCTACTACCTGTTCTAATACTTGGAACACTACCAGAGGAGATCGATTCCCTTGAATCCTGAAAGCTCATGTCTCCTGCTTAATAGGCCAATGGGTCTGGATGAGTGTTGTGCCATTCAGGAAACAAACAAACAAACAAAAATCCTGCAATAGAAAACTTAATAAAGAGGGAAAGTTTAAAAAAAATGGCAAAAATAAACCCAGCAACTCTTGGCTGCTGCTTAGAGGTGGCTAACTGGTACAGAGGAGAGAGCATTAAACCTTAAGTCAGGAAGACCTGAGTAAGTCAGAAAGATCCCTGTAAACTAATAATAGTAATACACTACCTCCTAAAGCTATTTTGAGGGAGGTACTTCGTCAGCCCTAAGATCATCTGTTTCAAACTGGAAGAGAGCTCCCAGCGCATCCTTCTTTTACAGAGGAAATAACTGAGATCCATAGAGGAAAAGAGGTTTGTTCAGGCTTTACAAAGGTAGTCATTGACAGGGGCAGGATACGAATCCAGGCCTTCTGATTTCAAAGCCTGCTATCTTCTCATGGTATCATGCTGCTTTCAAGCACTATGGAAATGTCAATTATTATCTCATTCAACCTTCACTACCATCCTACATGAGGAATCCGAGGCTCACATAATATGGAAAAGTTATCTTTCCAAGGATATATCAATCCCTGCCAAATATTCCTTTTAGCACAACATAGAAGTCATTTGCCCAAGATCGCACAGCTAGTAGGTAACCAAGCCTAGAAACAAGCTTTAGTGTGATCCTAAGTATTTGAAGCTCTGTGGAGGATGAAGCTTGACAGTATTTGTAATCTTACTCATTTAGCCTCCAACCACTTTCCCACTCCATCCCTCTTCAAGGGAGATATGGGGTATAAAAGATGGGATGCACAATATAGTGTGTACCATGTAGACTTCCAGAAGAGATGGGGGGAAGGATTACATTCCATTCTAAACAAGAAGGCCTTGAGCTCACATGCCAATGAAAAGGGGCCATAACTCAGTTTGGAATGAATGAGTGATTGAATGAATGAATTTCATTAAGGGCTTATTATGCGACAAGCATTGTGCCAAGTGCTAGAGGAACAAATAGGGAAATTCAGATCACCTCTGCTCTCAACTTCACCCTCTAACCAGGGAAGATAGCACATGTAAGAAAGTTAGAGTGTGGCAATATTAGCAGCTAGTCCTCTCACTATGAAGGTGAAGACTGTGAATCCATATTCCTCATCCTCACCCCTCAAGACCCTGGGGGCTTGGGCATGCATAAGAATTTGAGCATATGCATGCACACACATTTCTGTTATGTGAATCAAAAAAGATAATTTAACCATATTTGTAATTATATTCTTGTTCAGGCTCCTTCTCATGCCTGGAATGACCTCCTCACCCTCACCTTACCTTCAACTGCTGAAATCCTATTAGGCCAACTTCAAAGCCACCTCATCCAGGATCCTTCCCGTTACCCTCCCTCCCCTTCTTGATATAGCCACCCAAGCTCAGAATTCACAGAGCACTTCATTTTGTAACTCTTTCATGTGCTCATTATGTAATGTTATGTACTGTAGCTGTCAGCATCTAATCCTTCTCTTAGATAATAAGCTACTTGAAGGCAAGGACTTTGTGTGGTATAAACTCCAACTCTTTCCTAGGGCTCCTAGCCCAGGATAGCATACAGTAATCCAGCTCCAAAGAATCTGTGATCTCATTAGTGTCAACATTCTCTCCAAAAGTACAGAATACAACCCTCCTGTGCCTGTTTATTAAGCAATCAATAAGTCAGTCATCAAGAGACATGTATTAAGTACCTCCCATGTGCCATGAACAGAGAGATACAAAGAAAAGCAAAAGACAATCCTTGCCTCAGGAAGATTACAATCTGATGGTAGAAGACCATGTATAAAAAGAAGCTAAAAAAGGGGAAAAGAGGAGACCCAGATGGGAGATGTGCAGGGAGTCATGATGAAATCCAGGAATGTAGCCAGATGGAAAATTATGATAAGGCTGCCCTAGGCCCCTTCTTTAAGTGGATAATCTGGAAGTTCTCCACTGTCTACCTCCACCCTGTTCAACCAGAGAGAGGAAGGGGTTCCAGGGACAGAAAGTATTTAGGGGATAGGAGTTTCAAGGTCAATGTGATCTTGCAAGATGATGAGATTCTGATGAAGTCCAAGAGTTCAACTAGGTGGAAAATGATGAGAAGTATTTATTAAAACACATCCCTAGTCACTGTACTAGGCACTGAAGATACAAGTACAAAGAATGAAGTGTTGTTTGCATATAGGACACTGGACTTGGAGCCAGGAAGACCTGGGTTCTCAGACATTTACTAGCTGTGTGACAAGTCACTTAACCTCTCTGTTCCTCAGCGTCCTCATCTGTAAAATAAGGAACTTGGCTTAATAACATTTAAGGTCCTTTCCAACTCTAAACCTGAGTCTAAGATCTTCTGACCACAGGACATCTACCCAAAGTGCTAAGGGCTGTGCTCCAGTTGTCTCGACATGGCACAGATGCCAGGGAAACAACCTGTTTCTCGGTCTCTTTATGTGAGCATCTCCACTTGTTTCCTAGTAAGGCCTCTCTGATGCTATCTATTGCATCACTTTTCCCACATGATTCAGCCAACTCATGAACACCATGCCCTTTTGCTTTGCTTTTAGGTGATTCTCAACTACAATTCATTAGAGACTGAGTTATTCTATGACTCATAAAAGAGCAGGGTTATTGAATTTGTGATTTCCTAAAGGCAATTCTGCCCACTTCCCTTCTCCTGTTCTAGTCTAGACCCAACTCAAACAAGTCTCTCAGGCCTTACCTACTGAAGGACGAATGCTATATATAGGTTTTCCATCCAACTGTATAGCATGCATAGTCTGGACAGGAGGCAGCGTTCATTCTGTGTGGATACTAAGGCCAAATTCTTCTGAGTGGTTATGGACCTCATTTAGGAGGCTCTGAAATATTCTGGGTCTTAACAAATGTTGTACTTCCCTTATAGGGTTGTAATGAGGGCCAAATAATATATAATAAAAATAACTTATTCTATAGAACATATAATAAGAATATATCACATTTCTGAAGTGTTCTAAGGCAGTAAGGCACAGTAAAAAGACTGCTGGCTTGGAAGTCAGAGGACCTGGTTTCAAATCCTGACTGTGTCAGTTACTCCCTTTGTAACCACGGGCAAAGCATCTTCCCTCTCTGGGCCTGTTTCTTCCTCAGTAAAATGAGGATATTGGAGTGGATGGCTTGTAAAGCCCCCTGCCAGCTTGAGATCTATGATACTGAGGTTGACAAAGAACTTCCATCACGACAGTCTTGGCTCAAAATTCTTGCTATTTGGTTTATGATAATGATTAATCACATGGGGCTCTCTCAGTTTTTTCAGAGTTTAGGTTTTTGTAACGGAAAGGTTGCCGGACTTGGGGTCAGGAGGATGTAGGTTCAAACCTGGCCCTAGATAAATTACTAGTTGTGAGGATCAGATGATATAATTAGTGTAAAATGCTCTGCAAAACTGAAAGCCCTCTATAAATGTCAACTCTTATTAGCAACATCATTGTCTAAATGACAAAGTTTCTCGTTGTTCATGAATCATTCTGCTTCATACATGGCCCCAGTACAGGAAAATGCTGAGTAGCGTTTGACTCGCAACATTGCCGTCACATCTTTTGGCAAATGGTGTTCACTCTTTGTTAGTACTTACTAGATGTTGCAAAGACCAAAGAATTGAAACTTTTTTTCACGGCCAGTGGAGGAGGCACTGGATCTGTAATTTTGTTGTTTGGGAAAGTACGATAAGGAAAATCTATCTGCTAATGCAGATAGAAACCTCTGCAACTGGGAGCTTTAGACATTTCTCAGAGGGTAACTGACTTAACCAGTACGTATCAGGGACATGACGAGTCCAGGTTTTCCGAACTCCCAGGTCAACTCTCTAGTCACTATGTCACACAGCCTTTGACTATGCAATGTACTAAAAACGGGTACTGGGGCATCTTTCACTGGCAAGGTAACATTCCCTAAGTCGGGTTTCAGAGTCATCTTGGGCCTAGAATTGGCCTGTTAGGAATGGTTAATGTTTCCCTCCTGGGTAACCTTGAAGCCAGTGAATATTACCCTTTTTGTGTGTGTTTACCTTTTATTAGCTGTAGAACCTTGCCAATTTTCTCTTGCTAATCTCTAAGTCCTATAATTATCACAAAAAAGTACTCTAGCAAATGAACCCCACTTCTCAACGAAGATTTAATAGGAAAGAGAGCCATTTGGAAGGCTCGAGGGATTGTTAGAGCAGCTTTGCAAAACACACTGCAGAACACTGACAAATATGCTCTGTCAGGGTAAAAACAACTGCTACTGAAGTCATTAAGGATGGAAATCCCCTTCTCTCAATCAGGTCCCCCCTCCCCAACCATCACCCATTCACTCAATAATTCAGTATACACTTTGCAATGGTCCCTGGAAGTGAGACTCTGAGGTATATGACGTGCTACTGGGGACCTGCTGAAAGAGATCTAGTGTAAGTAAGGCAGTGTGGTGTAGTGGATTTAGTCAGAAGTTCCAAGTTTGAATCCTGGCTCTGCTACTCCCTTCCTATACAGCCTTGTACAAGGTACTTCAGCTCTTTGGTCCTGCCACTCCTTCCCCATATGACCTTGGGCTCTCTGGGTGTCAGCTTCCTCCTTTGCAAAGAGGAGTGGGTGGGACTTAAAAGGGCACTAATGGTCTTTGCTGGCCTAAATCTATGAGCCTCGATGTCTCAGATGTGCTGGAGAGGGGGCAACTCAATGCCCTCTTTATTCTGAGTAAGCCTGGCATCTGGGCAGGTGTCTCCACTCTCATTTTCAGCAAGTAGCAGATCTGGAAGGGACCTTAGAGATTGTCTCATCCACCCCCTCACTTTATAGAGGAGAAAAGTGGTGCCCAGCCAGGTGGAGTGATTTGCCCAGGGTCACACAGGTAGAAGTGGCAGAGCCAGAATTTGAATTCTGGTCTTCTGACTTTAAATCCAGGGCTTTTCCCGCTGTATCGCTCTTTCTCTGCAACTTGGCTGTCTCCAGGGCTCACACTTCCAGTGAGTCCCTGTATCAGAAGCAATTGATAATTGGGTAGTGCAATCTGAGAGCCCCACGGTTCTACTTCTAACAAGGTAGAATCAAAAGGCAATTTTCAAATATTTTGATCACAGAAGCTAGAATAATGGAGGAAACTGTGAAAGCTTATTTCTAAAAATAAATGCTGCTATATCAATGAGAAGAGAGAAACAGAAATGAAAAAAAATTTTTAAAGGACTAACTTCCCCAAGACGTACTCTGTAAGATGGGTTATCTCAGAAGCAAAATGATTAACTTGAGTTAACATGTGACTTGACACGAGATGGCCACCACAATGCCAAGGCCTCATGCCTTTCATACTGGGTGTGTGGATACCTGTTCACTCTCTGGCCTGGTTTTACTTTTTCTACTCTGCCTACACACTGGCAGGTTTAGGTCTCAAGAGAAGGACCAATGCCACTCAATTACACTTAAACTCTTTTAGTGTCCTAGGGAGAAAGCACTGTCTTATTTACCAGTTTAGCTCTTGAACCCTCACTGATTTGTTTCTATTTACACAAATCTAGTCACTCAAAATAATGATACATTACTACATATATGTAGTAATAACATTACAAGTACTCATACATAAAAGCAAATGGAAGAATACACTACAATCCACACATAAATTGGGTCATGTTCCCCACCAATGCACTCAATATCTGTGGAGGAGAATGGGCACACATGCACTTAGAAATGCCTGGCAGAGAAAATATGAGTGAGGAAGGTAACTCACAACTCTGGAACTACAAACTGGCAGAGTGAATAGAGCCATAGATTTGAAGTAAGGAGACCTGGGTTCATAGTCCTACCTTAGACACTTGCTAGCTGTGTGACCCTGTGAAAGTTACTTAACCTTTCTTTGCCTTGATTTCCTCATCTGTAAAATGAGAGAGTTGTACTAGATGAACTCTAAGGTCCCTTCTAGCTGTAAAACTAGGATACCATAATTCAAGGTCCTCTTTTTATCTCAGAAACAGTCCATAAAAGTTCCTTGATGAATATAGCTTCTATGTTCAATAGATGCTTCCACTGCTAGGCTTAGTCGATTCACGCTGTGCTTTATCAACATCTCACTAGAAACACCATCTCAACCACACTAGCGGATTCACTGAGTGACCTTTTCAATTCTCTTCTTCCAAACTTTTATTCAGCTCTGTTGTATCACTATGAACGTACATTCTCAACAGTAACTGTAAAATCCATTATTTCTAGCTAAGCTTAGCTGATACAGTTTTGAATTCTTTCACTTCCCCTCTCTGTCTTTTCTTATCTTTCTGGGTTTATACTCTAAGTCCTCTTTGCAAATCATTCCACCTTTGTTTATGGATACTAAACAAATTCTCATCTTCTATCTGCAATCATATAAATTACATTTGTTCAACAACCATTAAGCAGTCCTGGCTGTTCCTATCACTTCAATATGTGACAGCTTGTCACATTCAAAATGAGCAAGTACTATTTCAGAACTCTGATTCAGAGTAATCGTTTCTCTTAGGACTCAGAGCAGACTTATGCCTCCCATAAAGTGAATGGTGACTACCTTAAAGGGCCAGTTTCTTGCACTGAAAGAGCCAGCCATAGACTGAGAATTGGAAGGGACCTTAGAGATCACCCAGTCCAAGTCTCTCACTGTATATCTGAAGAATCTGGGGGCAGCTAGGTGGTGCAGTGAGTAGAGTACCAGCCCTGGAGTCAGGAGGACCTGAGTTCAAATCTGTCCTCAGACACTTGACATACTTACTAGCTGTGTGACCTTGGGCAAGTCACTTAACCCCAATTGCCCTGCCTTACCCCCTGCAAAACATATATATATATATATACATACATATATATATATATATATATATATATATATATATATATATATATATATATGTATATATTCGTCTGGGACACATAAGGGGTAAGTGGATTTGAACTCATCATAAAATAATAGGATCATAGACCCAAAGCTACACAGGACCTCAGAGGCCATCTAGTCCACCATCCCCTTGTTTTATGGTTGAGGAAATTTGCCCAAGATCATGAAGATAAATGACAAAGGCAGGATTTGAACCCAGGTTCATGGAACTCTTTTCACCATACTGCATGTATTATGCTCACTCTCAATCTGGAACACTTTCCACACTGCACGAGGCCACTTCTCAACTTCAGGTCCTGAGCTATGGGATCAAGGGAGGAGAAAGAGTAACAAACATTTTTCGACGTCATTTCTCAGTGCTTTAGTAGTTTCTTTGTTCCATTCTCAGGGCAACTCGTGACTGTACTATTGCCACAGGGCTCCAAATCAGTCCCTTGTAGATGGATTATGGACCAGCACCTTTAAACTAGAAACTCCCTCTCAGGCACATTAGCGGAAACTGGAAGGACTCTTTGTATACCCTGAGTGTCTAGTAAGATCAGCCCTAAAAAGAGAATGAGATAAGGAGAGTTGAGCCATTAGGAACCTCTTTTAACTTACCCTCAGAAGTTGGCTGGCTCTGCACAATACCTGGTGATTAATGCTAAAGAGATAGTTCACCTCTTGTCAGTAGGATGAAACTGAAAGCTTCCCTGGAGGATCTGCTTCCTCTTTGAAAGCTTCAAAACAACTCTCCAGCACCAGGGGCCTCATCTTGGACTCAGATGCTGAAGAGGAGGAAAATAAGAAAGCGCCAGCTGGTGTTCACTTCTTTTTGACAGGGACTCAGACACTTACGAGTCTCCTCAAAGAGTAATTAATGAAGGGATGCATCCACTCAGTCATAGCCTGGATGACGTAAAAGGTCACTGGTTCTTCTTGCTGCTGTCAGATGGGACATATCGACCCTCTCTGGGAAAGGGACAACTTTGGTTTGCCTCTTTTAGGGGATTTGGGAATATGAGGGGCAATGTTGATAGAGGGCTAACCTCGGAATTGGAAAGAACTGGGTTCTAGTCCTGCCTCCGACCCATACTAGTTGTGCTATCTTGCTTTTGACAGGTAACCTGTCAGTGCCCCCAGGCAACTGAGATTGCTCAGTTACAAGGAGTACGACAGATGAGTTGCGGCTCTGTGCTCTTGCATGTCTGAAATCTTCTCCTCACCTTTGCCTCTTAGAATATTTTGCTAGCTTTAAGGTTCACCTCAGGTTTAGCCTCCTCCTGGAAGGCTTCCCTGATGCCCCTCTCATCAACTGTCTTGAATTTATGATCCTATTTATGTATTGTAACACCTTAGGAGCGTATAAGCTCCGTGAGGTAAGGACTGTTTTTTATCTTTGTCTTCATATCCCCAGCACCTAGCACAGTGCCATGTACATAGTCAACATTTAACAAATACTTGCTGGATTAAATTGAAACTCATTAAAATGAACCCCAGAAGTGGGGTCATCATTGATTGACTCACCAATAAGAGATGTTTTTGATAGTAAGACACGTGTGGGCTGAAATCCACTTCTGCCTTTTACTGTAGGTGTGACCTTGACATCTTCTTTGGCCTTAGTCTCATCACCTGTAAAATGAAGGGGTTGGACAAAATGATCACCAAGGCTCCTTCCAGCTGTAAAATCTGTGTGGATCACGGAAGATAAGGAAGCAGACTATCTACTAGTTCACTTGCTGTTAAAAATACTTTATATTTTTATAGCATTTTATACTTTTCCAAGAATTGTCACAAACATTAAAGACCTAGATATCACCATTCTAAGTGTACCAAGTTACTATCAAACTCATCAATCCATCCACAAGGATTTATTTTCTGCCTGTTATGTGCAAGGCAACTGTTAGTCATTCAAAAAGCATTACATGTTTCCTTTGTGCCAAACACCTTGGGTACAAAGAAAATCTGAAATAATCCCTGCCTTCCTGGAGCTTACAGGTGGATACAAAACCTAGGTCCAGTCTTTCTCCTCAAGGATCTCACAACCAAGCTTGAAAACCAGACACAGATGTATTATATATTAATAGTAACTGGTATTCCTATAACTCTATACATAATCTTGTTTGAGCCTCAGGACAGCCTTTTGTGGTAAGCACTACAGGTGTTACTTATGATGCCCTTTTTACAGATGAGGAAATGGAGTCCACTCAGTTTTTCATCAGTAAAACGAGGATAATACTTGCAACATTGCTATGAGGAAAGTATTTTATAAACATTACATCACTATAGAAATGGGTATTAGTAATAGAATTGAAGAAATGCCAAAAAAGGTTGCTTTCAATAAATTAATAAAACATCTCCAAAAATGTGATAGCTCTCATGTATTAAATCGCTTCAAGGTTTGCAAAATAACTTTACATACATTATCTTATTTAATTGCGAACCTTTCTCTCTAAGGTTACTTTGTATCTACTATGTGTATATTTTGTGTGTGTGTGTGTTTGTGTGTGTGTGTGTGTGTGTGTGTGTGTGTGTGTGTATGTGTATTGCTTCCCTCATTAGAATGTAAGCTCCTTAAGGATAAGGACTATTCCTCTACCCCTCAGTGCTTTTGTCTACAATAGCACACACTAACCACTTAATAAATGCTTGTTGGTTGAATGATTGAGGTAGGTACTATTATTCTCCCCATCTTACAGTTGAGAAAATTGAGGCTCTGAGAGGTAAAATGACTTCCTTAAGGTCATACAGATAATAAGTAACTAAAGGCAGGTTTTCAAACTTCTTGGTGCCAAGTCCAGCATTTTAGCCACTATAGTACACTGTCTCTAAGTGCCAAATGAACAGGTTTTAATGAGTATATTAATGCTGATTTTTCATGGAATTAAAGCAGAATGAGTGAACATCTATTATTTCAGGGGGAAAAACACAATGCAGTTCTGAATTCTAAGAAAAAAAATTTATTTCAGAAAATGGTTTGTTATATTTGTATATCTTTATACACATATGTGTGGCATTTTTAGGAAATGTTTTTAGGAGAACTTCCTTGACACTTAGGCATGAATCAAATCTATCCCAGAGTAACAGAGAATAAAGCCATCTCCATGCTGTCTGTTTCTGATCTAGGTAATGACTATCCTCAGGGTGTCTAAAAAAAGTGTTTGGTCTTAACAGCAAAGAATGAGATAAAGGTCCCTAGTGTGTCCAAAGTACCCCCTGGGGTATTTCATCCATAGGAGCATCATTTTACCAATTGCTTTAAAAACTCACAGGCTGATATTGTCTGTTCTCTGACAAAACACTCCCTTAGAATAGCAATCTCTGGAGATCTGTGAGAGGGTAGGGAGGGATTAAACCTTTCTGGAATAAGATATGTAGAAATATAATCTCTTAAAGATGCTTCCTGAAAGATTGGCTCAACCTCCATAGCAGAGATAAGCTCTAAAACTGCAACGAGTCTGACAGGTTTGGGTATTTTGTTTTTAGTAAGGTTTTACTGAAGCATTTTTAGAAAAAAAAAAAGTCAAACATGACTTGAAAGAAAATAAGCTTGTGAGTGCATTCTGAAAGCCAAAGGCTTTAGCTAAACAATCCAAAATAGTGTATGAATGGAACCCATTGCTGAATTTTCCTGGCCTTTATTCTACGTATACAAACTGTAAAGCAGAACAAGAGAGCCACAAGATGGTTTATGCCGGTGCATCAGTTTCTTCATCTATTAAGTGGGGGTAAAAATAGCATTTACAGGGGCTCTCACGGGATTGTTGTGAAAAGTGTATATAAAGCTGGTTGAAAATCATGAAGGGCTGTACAAGTATCATCTTTTGCTTTTGTTGTTGCCAATCTAAGTGTTGGTGTGGCTGACAGTTCTCTGATGTTTGGCAGACTCTTCTGGAACACACATATTCAGTCCTACATGCACCCAATGGATTAATCTCATGATTTTTCCCATTTTAGAGACTTCCCTAAGAGTCCCTCAAGAATCTTTTGAAAACCACCCTTAAGTGGGCCTTTTGAAAAATTCCACTGTCCCAAAATCATGCCTGTTAGATATAGTGTGTCCCAAAAGTCTTGGTGCAGTCTTAGGCTACTAAAGTTCTGGGGGGTGGGGGAGAACTAGGCTCAATGAGGAAAAACGGGAGGGAGGTAGAAGTCATCTCATCAGAGCAATGAATTGACTGTCTTACCTCGGTAGAGTCAGATGGGAGGTATCCATCAGTAGAAGTGTTTAAGAAAAGACTCTGATGATTGGATTGGGGAGAAAACAGAGAGGGTGTGGGGGAAAACAATAGTACATTTCACTAAATGGATTGGAAACCACTAAGTGATCAGAGGAGGAATCATTAGTGGGTTGATATCAATGTAAGAGACAGCAAGGTGGCGCAGTGGATAGAGTACCAGGTCTGGAGTCAGTAGGACCTGAGTTAAATTAGGCCTCAGGTGACTTTGGACAAGTCACTTAACATCTGTCTGCCTCAGCTTCTTCAATTGTAAGTTGAGGATAATTATAAAATTCACCTCCCAGGGTTGCTGTGAGGATCAAATAAGATAATATTTGTTAAAGTGCTTAGTGTGATGCCTGGCTTACAGTAGGCACTCAATACATGCTTGTTTCCTTCCTTCCTTTAGTGGAGTGTTCCAGGGATCTGTCTCTGACCTGGTGCTGTTTAACATTTCTATCATTTACTTGAACAAAGGCATCATATTGGGGGGTAGGGGAGGTTGGCTGAAACATTTGATGACACACAACTAGAGTTAGCTAACATGTTGGACGACAGATTCCAGACCCAAAAAGGTTTTGACAGACCTTAACAATGGGCCAGATCTAATAAAATGAAATGTTATAGGTAAAATCCTACATTTGTGTTCAAAAATATCCACATTTATGGCAGAAGCACACCTAGATAACCGGAGGTGCAAAAAGGGTCTGAGGTTTTTAGTGGTCTTTGAGCACAGTATGTCAGAATTAATGACATTACTAAGAAGTTCCATGTGATCGTGGTAATAATATTAATAGCTAGCATTTAGATGGCACCTACTATGTGCCAGGCGCTGTGCTAAGCACCCTGTAAGTATTGTCGAATTTGATCCTCATAACCATCCTGGGAGATAAGCACATTATAGTTCCCGTTTTATAGGTGAAAACCAAAGAAACCAGAGGTTAAATGAGTTGCCCAAGGTCACATAGCTAGTCAAGGTCTGCGACCAGATTTGAACTCAGGTCTCCCTGACTTTCAGGATTCTAACATCTCTATCACCATAGGTGGCATTAGGGTTCCAGAAAGACAGAGGCAGGTTTTTGTTGTTAAATGAAAAAGGTCAAGTGTCCAGAATTAGGAAGATAGTAGTGATGTTCTTCATAATGCTGGTCAGACAACATCTGGGGGCTACCTTTTAGTTAGGACCATTAATAAGCCTAGCCGGAGTGTCTTCAGAGGAGCGTGACCAGAGATGGCAAGTACACTGGAGGCTGCTCTGTATGAGAATTTGTTGAAGGAACTGAGAGACCCTAGTTGTTATGGATTAAATACAAATCTACCTCCCTCCAATTTCTTTCCATTGATCGTGTTTCTGACCTTTGCAGCAACACACACTATGTGAGGTCTCTATCTTTTCAACACAGCAACTCTTCAAAGACTTGGAAACACTGATCGATAATGATGCTTTGGCAAGAACTCTGAATTTGGATTATAAAAACTCATGTTCAAATCCTAGCTCTTCCGTTAGCCTCTCCTGTGATGTTGGACAAGTGACTTGAGCTCCGCGGGCCTCAGTCTCCCCATTTATGAGAAATGAAGAGGTTTGGCTGCATGACCTCTCAGACTTCTTCCATCTTTCATTCTATAATCAAATAAACCATGTCTATCTGCAACAATCTCATCTCCAGGATAAATATCCTTGAATCCCTTCATTGATCTTTATATAAGATGGCTCCCAGACCCTCCTCCCCAACATCCCAAGCATATTCCTTTCATATTCTCTGACTTGGCAATGCAGTGCCCCAAATTGAGTACAATGCCCTAGGAGATGGTCTGATAAGCATAGAATGAAATATGAACACTACTTCCCATAATCTGGATGTTATACCCTCTAATGCATCTGCAGATTATTTTAGCTTTTCTATTTCTGTTATCCTATTGGCTCATGATAAGCTTGTTTTCAGTCCTGGTGCCAACAGCAGAGCAGCCTTCTCCTAGTGAGAGGGAAAACAAGATCAACCAGTGCAGTCAGACAGGCAGCTCTAGATTGAATCTAGGACATCAATGCTCAGCTCTCCCAATGGTGTGACCTAGGTCAAGGTTCTGCAGTAGCACAACATAATTGGGAACCCCTAGAGACCACCCCAGGAATGTGCCATTTCTCCTGCTTGACTTGGCCACACAAACAAGAATGGAGACAAAAGAGACCTCATCACTGAGCTATTCCAAAGTCTTACCTGGCCTTACCTTCTGTCTTCCACCCACAAGGCTCTCTCTGTCAGCTACCATTTATTGGACAGGCCAAGGAACACGCCAGCACTGTCTCCAGCACTTCCTCTGTCACAGCCCTGGTAAGAGCAAAAGCATCCAAGGGTATTCCTGCTGCTCACGTTTATTGCTCTCTGCTAAGAGACAGTCTTCTAAAACCACCAAGTAGATTCATATGAATTTCTGCCAGGGTAGGGCTCTACCATCCTCTTTCTGCAGAATTGATTTTCTGAATCTCAATGTCAGACTTTACTTTCTTCCTGTTAAATTTCATCTCTTTGGTTTTGGCCCAGGGTTCCAGTCAATTGAGATGATTTTGAAATTTGATTCTGTCACATATTATATTAGCTATCTCTTCCAGCTTTGCATCACATATGAAAATTTAATAAGCATGTCCTCTGTGTCCCATCCAATAGATTATAATGCATATTTTAGCAGTTAAATAGGGATGGTCCTATTCCAAGTTGAAGTGGAAAAGGGATTCTGAATTCCCTACAGATTGTGAGATTCTTCAGATACTCCTGTTTGAGGGTGACATTGTGCTGACTGTATCAAGACTGAAAAGACCAGAGGGTCTCCGCAATGAGATCCACAACCACACAAGAGAGAGATCAGCCTAGCAATCCACAGAGGAAAACCAAACGCACGAAGAATACACATTGCCCAGAATACAGCATGTAATTGGATGGGCTCCCACTGAGTTAGTCTATCAGTACATATATCTTCGGAAGGTACTGAAAATGGTCAGTGAACTGGACCAAGAACTGAATAAGAGAAGAACAGGTCGGCTTGCATGGAGAAAATCACACATCATTTTTCAATGATCCCAAGCTGCTGACTGACTCAAAAACACATCATAAAAAAATAAAAGAACAGAACAAAACACCAATATAGTTCCAGTGATGTTATGTGGCTGTGAATTATGGTACACCAAAACCTCTGTCGAATCAGAATTGCTGATGGCCCAAAGAGCAGTGGAAAGCTATTTGGTAAGTGGATAGTAAGAAGGTCGTCATATATTACCAACAATGAATTGTAGATGAGAAAAGGCATCAAAAGATATTGTCAAGGAAATGTATGACTTGAAAAAGAAATGGGTTGGTAATCTAGTAAGTGCAAAGATTTGTAGGCAGCTAGCCTGAGTATCATACTGGTACCCATCAAATGTTAAAAGACTGGGAGGATGACCTCTACTGTGAGTAAAATAGAGCACTAAGCCTAGGGTCAGGATAGACCTGAGTTCAAATCTGACTTCAGATACTTACTAGCTATGTGACCTTGAAAAAAAATCATTTAGCTTCTGTCTGCCTCAGTTTCCTTAACTGTAAAATGGGGATAATAATAGCACCCACCTCTCAGGGTTGCTGTGAGGATCAAACGAGATAATTGTAAAGCACTTAGCATGGTGCCTGGCACGTCGTAAATGCTATATAAACACTAATTATTGTGATTATTGTTATGACTAGCTACCACCCAGGGTTGTTAATGACGATCAAATTAGACAATATTTGTAAAATATCCCGCACATAGTGAGCACTTCATAAATGCTTGTTTCCTCCTTCCTTCCTTATACCTGCTATATTACTTACCACCTGTGTTACCTGGGGGGGACGTTGCTAACCTCTGTGACCCTTAATTTCTTCACTTGTGAAATAAGAGAATTGGATTAGATGATCTGCAAGGCACCTTCTATGTCTAAAGCTATGGTGTAATAAGCCTATGGCCACTGTATTTTATGTAATTATAAATACAACACCTTACTTTTATGCTTCATCGCAGAGTAGAGGTGATCCTAGGTTCTATGCCGGTGAAGTCTAAGCTCTAGCAGGTATCACCAAGCTGGAAAGACTTTGAGTCCGGAGCCCGCGACAAGATGCATGGCTATTTTGCAAGGGCCAGCCTAGTTATATTCAGAGAGAGGATCATCAAGTTGGCTGAAAATGGATGAGTTCTGTGACCGCAATATCTCTTAAAGACCATTAACTAAATAGTAGCAGAGTTGCGATCTGCAGAGCCCTCACTAAGGCATGGGGCAAAGGATGCTTTTTCCTAGGATGATAACATTTGGGGCAGGAGGATTATACTTCTTCCTAGGGAGCTGCCCTTCCTTCCTATACCACCCACTGCCCCTAGATTTCTCAGTTCTCTGCTGGGCTATAACCTGCTCAACTATCTCTGCCTCTGGGGAAAAGCTGCCTCTTTATATTTATGATGCTCTGCAACAGTGGAGGGAGAACCCAGACCTAGGAAATCACACATCTTTGAAGCATTGGAACAAATATCTTGCTTGTAAAAAGGAAGTAGGTGCTAAGCATTACTTGAGATATTTTCATAATAAAGGATCATAATTTTGTAAGAAAGAAAAAGCCCAGGTTAGTCAATCATGTTATGTGCCTGTTTTTCTCAATTCAATACCACAAATGTTGCTTCAACTCCCACTCTAAAAAAATCCCTGTGCTAGACAGTGCAGGGGTTGGGAGGGAGGGAAGGGTGAAAAGATAAATAAGATATGGTCCCTGCTCTCCAGAAGCTTACAATTTAATTTATTAGGGAGGATGAAAAAAGCACACCAGTGGCTCAAAGATGACCGGAGTAGAATGTGGCAAGCGAAGTGACAGGGGGAGAAATGAAAGGTGACAGGCACTTAGAGAAAGTAGAGGCCACTGTATCCAGCTGAAAGCTGAAGAATGAGGCATCTGACCTGGTTCTTGAAGGATGATTAGCACATTCTGGGCTTTTACGAGCAGCCTATTCAAAGGTGGACAAATGCAGCGGTGTTCCTAGAGCATTGAGTAATCCAGATTGGCTATAGGGTAAGCCTCATGCTATAAGGTATTGCCTAAGGAGTGGAAGAAGATAAGGTTGTAAAGAAAGATCAGGGCTAAGGACATGGAGGTCTCTGAATATTAGGCTGAAGAATACAGACTTCATTTTATGGATACTGAGGAGCCATGGAAGAAGGAAATGAGGTGACAGGAAGTGGTTTATGAAGATTAATCTGGCAGAGGTATGTAGGCGGGTTGGAGGGTAAAGAGACTGGGGTTGGAGAGATTAGTTAGGGTTTTGTAATCATCCAAGGGAAAGGTGATAGGAAACTGAACCAGGGTGGTGGTGACAGGGATGGAATATCTAAAGAAGGCCTACTTTTTGGGTCTTAGCTACCCTAAACTGCAGCCACCATCCACTTAGTGTCAGCTCCCAGAAGAATAGACCTAGTGAGAAGGAATCACCCACCTATATAAAATTAGCAATGCCCTCCTCCCCCATCTAACTGTTGAGTCTCATTTGTTCAGAAAATTACAATTGATTACTTACATGGCCCTACACTAGCAAATGGAGGTGGTCCCTGCCTCCTAAGAGCTTTTTAACTTAGTTACCTGTATCTCATTCTAAAAGAGGCAGATTCTTTGTTCTTTCCAAGGTGACAATGAGCTAACTTAAGAAATGAATCCTTGCTCATACGTTAATGGTAAGACTATAAGACTCTCAGAGCCTTAGCTCTTCCCCTTCTAGGTCATCTATGCTCTTTAACAATGGCCTTCTAGAGACAACATACCTTCCCTTATTATTTAATTATAAAGACCGACTCTTATGGTGGCATACATAGCGCAGTAGAAACAGTGCTAGATCTGGATCCAGTAGACACAGGTTTGAATTCCAGCTCTCCCACTTTATGACCTTTGTGAACTTTGCTGAGTTATTTAACCATTCTGAGCCTCAGTTCCCTCCTCTGTAAAAACAGACTAGCTGACCTCTAAGATCTCTTCCAGCTCTAAATTTATGATCCTTTTCATTTTGGGAAGGGTGGGAGAAGAGGATGTTAGCATGCTGGATAGGTGGGGAAGAATGAGGGGAGACAGCCTGGTCCCCATAGTTCCAGTTAAATCCCACTGAGTGGGACCCAAAGCACCTCAGGACAGCACCCCAGCTTCACCTCTGCTCATGCCTTCCTTGGGGAATGCTGGAAGAGGCTCTGCATGAGCCAGAATGGAAGGCGGAGGATTGGGGAGCGGCAGCGGATGGAAGGTGTTTTACACTTTATGGAGGAATAGAACTGCTCCCTCTCTCTGAGTGTCCTCGGGTGCTCTAAACTTATCAGTGCTACACCTGGCCTTAATCCCATTTCACAGCAGGAGACTTAAGCTTTCTAAAGAAGCTTAACATGACCAGGACCAGGTTTTCCTGATTAACTTCCTCTTTAATTTTTTTCAAGCTGTTGGACTAAACGTAGCTCTATTTCAGTAACTTAATAAAGTAAAACAAAGGTTCCCGGGTATAATTTTTACCCATTGTGGCACTTGAAAGAGTTTGAAGTATTGAATAGCATTACATTTTCTGCCTTGTCCTAATAAAGTTAACTATCCAAGGGGAATTGGGAGGCAGTAGGGTACGGGGAAAGGAGTTGTGACTCTGAAGTTACAGAATTGATAGGGTTAGAGCTGGCAGGGCCCTGAGAGACCTTCTAGTCCAACTCCTCTCATTTTACAGGTGGGAAAACTGAGGACCAGGGGGAGGAAGTGATTTTTCCAAGGTCACATAGAGTCAGAGGTGAAACTGAAACCCAGCTCCTCTGACTTCAGAGTCAGTTATCTAATGACGGGATTGGACTAGATGGTCTCTGAGGTGCTTTTCTGCTTTAGATTGAAAACTATGAGAGAATTTGGAGTTAACTTATAATAACCCTAAAGAAATTTCCCCTTCACTCGATGTTATGTTTCTGTAGCACAAACAGCTCTGAATGTGGCCTGATGGGAGTCTGTAGAGTTTCTCCCAATCATTCCCGGCTTATGAATGATTGACATGATTCTGTGGTTAGCTGGGCTGTCAAGAGCAAGAGTGGGAAGGTTAGCACTTTCTGTCCTCTGTTTTCATCATTTTTTTATTTGAGTTACCAATAAGACACTCACCTCAAGAAAGTGCTAAACAGAACTAGACGTTGGTTAGGGATCGGAAGATTGAATTGGGCATTGCTTACACACACATAGGGGGAAGACCCAGCGTTAACAGGGCAGGAAGGGCTCTAGACATAACCTTTCCTAGGTGAGAGGCATGGAGCAAGTCTATGAGTCTGTAACCTTTGTTTTTAAGTCTATGACCTTTTGGTCTATCTCTTAGTGTCGATGTGAGACTTGAATAAAATAATGCACATAAAGCATTCTACAAATATCAGTGGAATAAAAGCTGTTTGAGGGTAGTGGGACATTTTCATTTTTGTCTTTGCATCTCCAGAACCTAGCAAAGTGACTGGGATACAGTAAGTACTCAATAAATGCTTGCTGAATTGAACTAGAATTAGCACCTGAAGATTTATATTGGATTGCAAGTTTTAATGTTTTCTAGCCATATGACCCTGGGAAAGTCACTTAACCTCTAATCCTCATCTATAAAATGGAGATGTTAATGTTTTTGCATTTGCTACTTTGTGGTGCTTTGTTAACACAAAGGTTCAGACAAAACACAAATGTGTGTGTTGTCACCATCATCCTGCTCTCATTCCCACCCACAGCCTTGCCATTATCCTCCCCTAGCTGCAATGACCTCAAGGAGTTTATAGTTTAGGAGTCAGGGGAGGAAGCACTGGCAAAAGTCAGGGCTCTGGGGGCAATTGTGTCCTTTCCTACTTTAAAAACCTGCTTTACTCTCTTCTCCCTTCCTTCAAGGAACTGTGGTTTCCTCATCGTGGGCACTCCTTCCCCAGACCAGAACTTGCCATACTTCTACTACCCTGGCCGTATCTTTGAGAGCTTCCCACTGGGACTGACCACTTCCCACTCAGGCAGCCAACTTGGCACTGAACTGCACCAAACTGAGCCAGCCTGATCTATAGGTCACATCCGGCCACCCACAAGTGCATAATTCACCCTTGGGCCCAGATTCAAAGCCCCTGCCCCCACAGGAGGCTCCATGACAACTGCTATTCTACCCAAAGAGCCTTTAAGAGTCCAGGCTCACCTTCTGCCCCAGTGAAAGTAGGCTTAAGAATGAAGAGCTTAAAACTCATCATTGCACAGCAGAATGGAGAGAGTTAGGAAGCACTGTGTTCAAAGCCTGCCTCTGACACTTCCTAGTTATGTGACCTTGGGAAAGTCACTTAACCTCTGCCTTATTTGTAAATTGAAGACGTTAGACTAACTGGCCTTTAAAGTGCCTTCTAGTATTTAAAATTTGTGACCCAGTGAACCCCATTCAACTTGGTTCAAACTCTTATTAAAATTGGTGATTGTTTCCTTTTTTAAAGTTATTCTTGAAGCATATTGTTAGAAATTTAACTTTAGAGATCAACGAATATAATGGAAGAGAAAAAACTAAGGCCCAGAGAGGAGTGATAACTCACCTAAAATCGGAACTCATCAGTAGCAGACCTGAGACTAGACTCCGGGTCTCTAGATTCCCAGTGCACTGACTTTTCCACGATATCCTACATCTGTCCTTTTGTTTGTTTGTCCATATGTATACAGATGGCATTCAGCAATGCCTGTAAATTGTTGTCTATTTCCTTAAGCATCACCTATCCCTGTAGGGAGGTGGGATGCTTTCTTTCTCTTTTTAATCCTGCCACCCCATATGGAAGACTCTGTCAAGACCATTATGTTGACTTTTTGACCCAAGGGTAGAAGATACCACCTACCCAGACAGAGACCTAATGTACAGGAAAGATGAGTTACAAAGTCCTGGCAATACCTCCCCATATCCACACACACATACATCACTACGACCAAACACTGCCTATCTGTGTGACCCTGGTGGAGTCATTTAACGTCTCTCTGTTTCAGTTTCTTCATCTGCCAAATGGGGATAAAATAGCTCCTCCCTCACAGGATTATCATAAAGATCAAATGTACAGCACTTTGCCAACCTTAAGGCAGTATATTAATGTTAGCTATTATGGTTATTATTGACCTGAAGCCCAAATGTGACAATGTACCTAAAGCAATTTGTAAACCTTAGCAAAATATACACACATCGATGGCTATTGCTACTATCGTCAGCAATTTTGTCATCTGGGAAAACAGGAAGACATTAGCCTTACAATTTCTCCCATAGAGTGATAATAGAAGATAGGATTCTCATTTTGGCAGTTGGAACAATCAATATACAAAATCCCAAAGGTTCAGTGATTTCATCAGTTTAGGAGGCTTCCTCTACCTTTCCAGATGTCAGCCCATCTAGGCCTGGTAGATGAATCCTAGGGAGGTGCCCAAGTGACTTTCCCATGGTCACACAGCCTTTAAGTTTCACAGCTGGCATTTGAAACTATGTCTTCCTGACTTCAACCTCAAAACTGTGTCCAGTTTGCTACACTGCCTCTATAAAATAAATGTACAGTAAAGAAAAAAAAACGCTCTGAAACTACATCTAATACCTGGCAGACTCCTTCAATTGCAGAATTCTCCCTCGTGCAAAGCTTTTTATATAACATCATTCATATTCTTGGCTTTGGCTGCCAATTAAAGCTCTCAAGTCCCAAATTGCTTTGTTTGCTTTTAAAGAAATCTGCCCACCTTACAGACCAAGAAGTTAACTAACCTGTGTTTTTGTTCCCTAAAGGGCCTCATTCTGTCGAGTTCCTGCCAGCTCTTACCTTTAAATTGAAATAGTTTGAATGTGTGTTTTCAGTTTCTGTGCTTCTAAAACTGAGAATTCATTACTTCTGCCTTTGTGCCAATAGTGTCCCTCTTGTGTTTTTAAAACGAAGACAAATGCTCAGAGCTATAACTAGCAATTTTGGCACCTAGGGCAAGCAGCATGTAACAGTATCCTCAGATCAATTTTTGACGTCAAATTCAGATGGAGATCAGAAAGTAGGGCCCTGTGGGTAAAGACCCTGAGGTATCTCAAGGCCATTGTTGGAGAGGCCACCATGGAGAGTGGGTTTGGGAGTGAGGCAAGATGGGGTCAGAGAGAAGTTCAACTGTGCTGAAAGGATTGTACAGAGGATGCCAGCTGGTATCTTCCTGTTTTATTCTTGCTAACTAGGTGCTAAGTTCAGTTACTTCTATGCTAATGAGGGAATGTAAGTGCCATAAACACTTTAAATTTTGGTGCCCTAAGGAAAGGCCCTATTTACCTTATCTTAGTTATACCTATTTGAATGTTATGGGGTGAACTAGAAGATTTGACTCATAATTAAAATCAATCGATCAACATTTATTAGGTGCTTAGTATGTGCCAGACACTACATTAGGTGCTGGGGATACACAGACAGAGACATCTTCAATAAAGCTTATGTTCTACCACATAGTGGTCCATGCATGTCTGCAGTAGCATCATATGGTGGACATCCAGGGAGGCTGACAGTGTGACGTGGGTACTCAAAGCAGAGCCCCAGGAACCAACAGTCTCTCTGGGAAGTATACATATTGGGGTAAGTCACATTGAAATGAGGTAAGACAGGACTTCTGCCAGCCTGGCCTTATTCACAACAGAAGGGACAAAATAAGTGGCTGCTTCCAGAAATTCCACTTGTCATTTAAAGCCCTTTGCCGCCTAGCCCCACCCTGCCTTTTGAGCCTTATTATACATTACACTCCTTCATTAGCTTTACAATCTAGCCAAACTGGCCTTTTTGGTTCTCCTCACCTGTGACATGCCATCATCATATTTGGAATGCACGCCCTTCTCACCAACACTTCTTAGAATCCCTCATCTTCTAAAGAAGATGCCAATGCTTCACTTAAATGTCTCCTCCTTCCTGTTCCCTACTCCAAGCTGCAGGTGCCTCCTTCCCCACCCCTCAATTACCTTGTATTTATTTTGGGCATATTTATGCATTCCTCAGTTCCTCCGATAGAACATAAGCTTCTGGAGGGCAGGGACTGTTTCATTTTTGTCTCTGTATCCTCCAGGCTTGTTACAGTAACTGACACATAGTAAGTGTTTAGTAAATGTTTGATGATTAACTAATTACAAAGTTTAGGTTTAAACTTAATCTTAAACTGAAATATTAGCCAGTAAAAAGTAAGAACCAAAAGTCTTTTGCTGATTTTTTTTTAAAGTATGACTTCAGTTGTTTTTGCCCTCTCTGTTTTTAAATTTCAGAGACAGGTTGAAGGTAGAATGACAAAAATGAGACTGATTAATCACGTAACACGTTACAAATTTCTATTCTCACTAGGTTTGTTTCACCCTAAATTCAACTAAACAATCAATAGGCATGTATCAAGATTATTGCGTCACACACTATGGTGCCCAGGCTGTGCTAGGGGCTAGGGTTACAAAACAAAAATGGAAGCAATCCCTGTTCTCAAGGAGCCGGCCCAGTTCCTGACACATTGTAGAGGCTTAATAAATTCTTGATGATTGACTGAATTTGGGTTGAAAGAAGAGACTCTTGTGAAAGTAGAAATAAGTCATCTGTTGTAGGAATGACTAATCTCGCTTTTCTCTCTCCACTTCCTAGCCTCTGTTGTCCTAGCTGCATTCCGTCTCCTGTTCCAATGTCCTTGCTACTGTTGCCCTTGAGTGGTGGCGGGAAGATAATAATAATGACAATTATATAATTATTGTTACATCAATATCAATTTATATTTCACTTTGAAATTTACAAATCTCATAATGCTTCTCGGAGGTTGGTGGTGCAGAGAATATCATTCCCATTTTGCAGATGAGAAAAAGGAAGTTCAGAGGTAATATGTGATTTGGCCATGCCCACATAGCCGAGAATTATTGGAGGCAGGATTTGAAGTCAGGTCCCCTGACTCCACATGCAGTACTCAGCATCAATATAACAGAAGTTAAATGAGTTCAAGTTCATCTAGTTCTGCTTGGACATACTCGGGAAATGCTTCAGTTGGCAGTTTCTTTCCCAAATATGTTTTAATGCTTACTCTGTGTCTCATCTAATTTGCCCACAGTTAGGTAGCTATTGAGATCCTGCCCATATTCCCTGATCTCTGTAGATACATGCGCTCACACACACACACACACACACACACACACACATGCACACACACACACCACAATCTGATCTCTGCCCCTGTGCTTCTTCCCTTGCCTTCTAAACTTGAGGCCAGGCAATATGTTTAGTCAGTGTCTAAGAGATCAGTCACTCATCAGCGAACAAGTATTGAAGTGCTGTTAGATTCTCACTGATACAGTTAGGCTTCCCCATCTCTATACTCTCTTTTTTCTTTCCACCTATCTATATCCTACTGTGGGAAATAATCCATTTGGAACCCTACTTTATTCCAATAGTATTAATCAGTTCATATTCCACATAAATCATATAAGGATAGATTCTCAAACTTTAATGTCATATTCATTACTAGTTTATCAAGTTATGAGGCTCATTTGTGCAACGATGAGAATGCTGACAAAGCTATCTCCAACCTGGTCTACTCAAATTTCACGGCCAAACCCAGCATGGGTGGGATGCTTTGACGCTTTGGAAAGTCCCCCAATTTATTTTTGTACCTCTGGACCATTCTCTCTTGTCCAACATGAGCAGGTGACAGTCTCATGACTGTCTTATGACCATTTAGTCAATGGAGATGCCCCACGCTTCACACAACCTGCGACACCTCTGCTAATATATCATTTTTGGCCCCCAAGAGCAAGATTTATCAGCCAGCGAGAGTCTGTATTTTACCATGACTCTTTCGCATATTTGGATATCAAACCCTATAAAAACAAGGTACTAAAAGAAGATGGCATCTCAGATCATGAGGAAGATCTGAGGTCCACTTCATTAGAAGAGACCATGTACCCTTTAATAAAGTGCCACTGGCTCAGAGCTCTGCCTAAGTCTCCTTTATTGTAGGTTGGATAATTTTAATTCCGACACTACCCATTATTTCAGGCCAAGCTTCAGTTTCTACCTGCCCTGGTCTATACTGGGGCAGGGGCAGAGGCACTGTTGGACTAGATGATGTCTAAGGCCTCTTCTAGTTCTAAACATGCTCCATCCTATGATCTCTTCTCTTTATGGACTTGTGTTATGCTCAGAGTCAGCACCACTAGTTCCTTCTTTGTTGGTTGACTTTTTTGCTCCCCTATAAAATGAAGGAGTACACCATTTCTGGCAAATAGTAGGCACTTAGTAAGTGTATATTGGCTGATTGAGTTGGACTATATAATTTTCTAAGATATTTCAAGTGCTGAACTAAACCATTTGGCTTTGTCTCTTCAACAAGGATATAAGGTCCTTGATGCCAATAGAAACCTCATCTTATGCTGCATTTATACCCTCCCCAGAAACCATCATGGTGCTAGGTACCTGACTGGTCCTTAATAAATGACTAATTTCCCTTTGCTCCTTCTATTCTCTACCCTCAGTGTTTCTCCTCTCTTCCCCAAGCTCCATTCCACTGACTGAGTGATTACTAGCTATTGACCTATAAAGTATTCTGTTTCTACATTGCAGGTAGAGATCTAATCCTTTCCCAGTCAAGATACTGAAGGCCTGAAGTCTGTGTTATATAAATATTGCTTGAAAGCATTGGGAATAATGCTGGAGAAGAGAAGACTTAAGGGAGAAATTATAACTATCTTTGGTTATTTGAAGAACTGCTATGTGGAAAAGGGATGATTTATTCTGATTGGCCCCTAGAGAGCACAACCAGACCAATGGTTGGAAATTGCAAAGAGTGTGTGGCATGAGTAGAGACCTCACCATAATATACCTGGCAAATAATTATCTAACGTTTGCCTGAAGACCCCCGGTGAAGTGGAACCTGTGGCAGCCTATCCCACTTTTGGACAGTTCATGAAATTAGGAATTTTTCCCCCCTGACACCTCTGAGGGTCTCTACAACTCTGAGGTTCTGTAGTTCATTTCAGAGAGAGATTGTGGAATCCATAGAGTTTGTCAAAAGTCCTTTAAGTCTAAAGTTTGTGTCTTCTCTTTATGTTAAGCAGTCCACATAAAAAATGCACATCAACGGAAAGGAAAGGAGTATACGCAGCTAAGGACTGAAAGTCTTCCTTTTAGCCCAGGGTCCACCACTGATATGGGAACTGAGTTCTGGAATTTCCAGCTGGAAGGGATCTTAGAGATCACCCATCTTTACAGATAAAGATACTGAGATCCAGAAGTGAAAGATTTGTTTTGCCTCTGTATCCTCAATATCTACCACAATGCCTTACTTAATAAACACTTGTGTTAAAAGTGACTTGCTCAAAAACTTAAATCCATGTCCTTTGGCTCTAATATTCAATCCAATATTCTTGTATGCCACCAATTCTCAATACCATCAGGTCTGTGCGCTTTAAAAAAAAGCATAATATGAAGAAGCTAATAAAAGAAATTTATCCTGACTTTTAACCTGACATGAGATATTTCAAATAACTTTGGGATCCCTCTGGCAATTGACTAAAGTGCTATTATCATTACAATGTTTAACTGAGTTAAGTTACCAGTCTTGACAGGGCCAATGATACTGACAGTTCAAAAAAAACCAAACTGCCTTCAGAAGGACAGAGCTGATGCCAAGTGGGTTCTTGACCTAACGGGGTAGGCTGTTTATTCTGTTGACAAGTCAGTTTCCAATCTCATACCCAGGGTCAATAGAAATGCTATTCAAACCTGGGTTAGAAAATAGAAAAACTTTTGACCAGCACAAGGGCTGAATTTAATAGCAAAGGAAAAAAAGGAGAGAAAGCATTCAACTGGATGAGATCTATGGCCATTTTCTTGCAACTCGTATCAGAGTTAAGATGAAAGAGTACAAGAATTTTTATTTTAAAATAAAGAAAAGAAAATAATATGTCTTATTGAGTGAGGAGATAGACAAAACTGGAGTAACTAGGATGAGAAGTGGAAGAAAGTCATACCACACAGGAAGAGAAAGTTTCCCAAAGAGAAGTATTTGTTGTTCCTTCTGTCTAGTGGTTATCACCACTAACAAAAAATTACTGTAGAAGGCACTCCTATAGGCCACCGTAAGAGAAAGAGCATAACACGAGTAGTCAGAGGGTCTTGGTTTGAATTCCGGCTCTGTTATTCACTACCTGAGTCACTTCCTTTCTGTGGATCTCAGTTTTCTCATCTGTGGGATGATGGATTGCAATTTAACAAACATTTATTGACTACATATGCCCAGCACTGTGCTAGGGACAGAGACCAAACAGACAAAAGCAGTTTCTAAAGGATAGTACATTCAACAGCAACAGAGGTATATTACATGGACACATATGGAAATCAAACGTTAATTGGAAAGCAAAAAAGAGTGCTAGCAATTAGGGGTATCAGAAAAGGCTGCGCAAAGGAAGAAGTATTCAGACTCAATTTTTAAGGAAGATAAGGATTGCAGGCACTGGGGACATCGTGTGTGAAAGCAGGGAGGAAGAAGATGGAATTTTGAATTTGGGAAACAGCTGTTAGTTCAGGTTAGATAGAAGAGTGAATGAATGGGAATAATACAAAACAATGCTAGAAAGGATAAGCCAGAGACAGACCGTAGACAGCTTGAAATTGCCAGGCTGAGAAGTTTCTATTTAATCACAGAAGCAGTAGGGAATCACTAAAGATCTTTGAGCAGGAGAATGACACGGGCAGACCTAAGCCTAAGGAAGATTATTTTGACAGTCGTGTAAAGAATGGATTGGAGAGGAGAAAGACTAGAAGCCAGGACACCAATTAGGAAAAGGTCGAGATAGTCCAAATGTGTGATGAAGCTCTGAACTAGGGTATCAACAGTGGGAATGGAGAGAAGGGGATAGATGCAAGAAACATTGTACGGGTAGAATCAATAAGATTTGGCAAGTAACTAGATGGGGGTGAGACTGGGAGCAAGGATCCAGTCAGGGGAACTTGGGTGACTAAATGGATGGTGATAAGATGAAAGGAAACAGGAAAATTTGGAAGAAGAACAGGTTGGAGTGGGGGAAGGTAGGAATAATTAGATCCATTTTGGACCTGTGGAATCTAAGCTGCCTACAGGACAGACAGGTTGAGGTGTCCAGCAGGAAGTTGTTGATGTGGTACTAACGTTCAGGAGAGAGATTAAGGTGGACATAAAGAATTTTTTAATCATCTGCATAAAGATAATTGAACCCATGAGAACTGATGAAATTACCAGGAAAAGGAGTGCAGAGAGAGGAGGGGCCAAGAAAGAGTCTTGGGGGACACCCATACTAAGGGGGTTAGAAACAGATAATCATACAAGAAAGCAAACACAGAAGGAGCAATCTTAGTCTGAGACCGAAGGAAAAAGAATAGTAGAGAATCAAGGAGAAAGCAGAATCGAGTAGAAAGAGAACCAAGAGAGAGGCAGTGTCATGGAAACCGAAGGAAGAGAGATTAATCAAGGGAAAGGGGTGGTTAGCATCAAAAACAGGAGAGAAAATGCAAGGAGAATGAGGATGAAGAAAGGAAAACAAAACCTTTTTCACATCTATGCATAGTTGGTCAAAATAACTTCCTTCATTGTATGCTTCTAAAAATGCCTCATTCTGCCACTTAAGTCATGAGGTAGAGGGTATGTTTCATCCCTGGACCTTAATAATCATGGCTAATTATTGTGATAATCAGAATTTTTTTTAATGCAGACAAAAGACTTTGCAAACTTTGGGGTTTTTAAATATATTTTATTTTTCTCCAATTACATGTTAAAACCATTTTTAATTTTTTTTTAAAGTTTTGAGTTCCAAATTTTATCCTTCCTTCCCTCCCTCCCCTTTTTCTTTCCTGAGATGATAAATAATCTGGTATAGTTTATAAATGTGTAATCATGTAAAACATATCCATATTAGTCATTTTATACAAGAAGACTTGAAACTTCTGGGAGCCAAGATGGAAGAGCAAGAAGTAAATCACTGTAGCTCTCCCATATTCACCTCCAAACAACCATAAAATAGCACCCTAGAACAAATCCCGGAGCAACAGAGCCAGTGGAAAGACCGCATAGAGCAATCTTTCAGCCCAGGAGGCTTAAAGGATTGGCACAGAAAGTCCATCTCACTCCAGTAAAAGGGAAGCTCATTCTAAGATAGTAAGTGTCCCAGCAAGCCAATAGCAAGCCCTACCTCAGCAAACCAGCAGGAGATTCTAAGCCCCAGGGTGCTACAACAGGCAGACAGCAACACCAGGACCCCACCATGTGCCTCAGCTTAATCAGGAGAACCAGCAGACTCCAGCTCAAGAACTACCACCTGCTTCAGCCTGGGCTGGGGTGGAGGCGCAGAGAAGGGTGGGGGAGAAGGTATCGTCCATCAGCTGGACCTCTCTGTGCTTCAATGCAGCCCCAGGGAAATGCAGAAAAAACCCACTTGGCTTCAGCACAGGCCAGATACCACCACTAGGACCCCAGTTCAGGTAAGCTGCCAGCCCCCTACAGACTCTAGCAGTGCCAGCCACTCCCCACCCCATCCCCTCAACACAGCACCAGTTGTGATGGTCCCCCATGGGCCTCAGGGCAACATCAGTGCAGCACCAGGTAAACAGCCAGGGTTTGCAGCCACTGGCACAAGAAGCCTCAGACAGAGCTCCTTGCACCCTGGGAACAGAGATCAAATATAAAAGAAAGGTAAAAAGCCAAAAAAAAAAAAAGATGAGCAAAAATCCACAACAACCACAACAAAAAGAATCTGACCATAGAAAGTTATCATGATGACAGGCAAGACCAAGATACAAACTGAGAAGAGTATAACAATGTTAAAACGCCTATGGGCAAAACCCCAAAGAAAAATGGGAAGTGGGCTCAAATCCAGAAAGAATTCAGGAAAGAGCTCAAAAAAGAGCTTAAAAATCATACAGGAGAGGTAGAAGAAAAATTCGGAAAAGAAATGAAGGTAATGCAAGAGAATTATGAAAAAAAAAAACTCAACAACTTAGAAAACTGCTTAAAAAGTAGGATTCACCAAATGGAAAAGGAGATACAAAAATCCACTGAAGAAAACAACTCCTTAAAGAGTACAATTAGCCAAATGGAAAGGAAAATACAAAAGCTAATTGAGGAAAACAACACCTTAAAAGTTAGAATTGGACAAGTGGAAGCTAATCACTTTGTGAGACATCAAGACTCAATCAAACAAATTTTTAAAAATGGAAAAAAATGGAAAATACCTCATGGGAAAAACAACTGACCTGGAAAATAGATCCAGAAGTGACAATATCAGAATCATTGGACTACTTGAAAGCAAAAATCAAAAGGAGGACCTGGACAGCATCTTTCATGAAATTATCAAGGAAAACTTCCCAGATGTCCTGGAACCAGAGGACAAAATAGGCATTGAAAGAATCCACCAATCACCTCAGGAAAGACATACCAAAATTTTAAACCCCAAGGACCACTATAGCCAAATTTCAGAACTATCAAGTCAAGGAAAAAATACTACAAGTGGCCGGAAAGAAACAATTAAAATATTGGGGAATCACCATCAGGATCACATAGGACTTGGCAGCTGCAACATTAAAGCACTGGAAGTCAAGAAACATGATATTTCAGGGAGCAAAGGAGCTAGGACTACAACCAAGAATCACTTACCCAGCAAGATTAAGCATACTATATCAAAGGGAAAAAAAAGTCATTCAATGAAATAGAAGGATGTCAAGCCTTCATAAAAAGACCAGAACTAAACCAAAAATTTGACCTCTAATATCAAGACCAAAGAGAAGCAGAAAGAGATAAAAAGGGGAGAGAAAACATAAGGGATTCAATAGAACTAAACTGTTTACATCCCTACACGGGAAGATGATACTTGTAACTCTTAAAAATTATATCACTAACAGAACAGAAAGATGGGATATACTTAGACAGAGAGCATGGGTATAAGGTGAATTTGAGGGAATGACATAAAAAACTTAAAGGATGAGAAAGAGGAGTACAATGGATGCAGAACAAGGGAGAGGTAGAATGGGGTAAATTATCTCACATGAAGAGGTGAGATAGATCCATTACAGTGGAGGGAAAGATGGGAGGGGGGACAATGGGCATTGCTTGAACTTTACTCTCATCAGTACTGGCTCAAAGACAGAATAATATATAAAATCAGGTGAATATAGAAATCTCTTTTACCCAACAGGGAAAAAGGAGGAGAGGGAGGAGAAGTAAAGGGGAGAGGGTGGGGACTAGCAGAAGGGAGGGTAGATCAGGGGAGGTGGTAGACAGAATCAAAACACTGGTGAGGTGGGAAAAGGTGAAAGGAGAGAGAAGACAAACAGGAGGAAGAATAGGATGGAGGGAAATACATTGGTAGTAATCACAACTGTGAATGTGAATGGGATGAACTCTCCCATAAAATGAAAGTGGATAGCAGAATGGATCAAAAACCAGAATCCTACAAAATGTTGCTTGCAAGAAACACACTTGAAGTACAGACACACACAGAGTAAAGGTAAGGGGCAGGAGTAGAATCTATTAAGCTTCAGCAGAAGTAAAAAAAAAAAAAAAGCAGGAGTAGCAATCTTGTACGATGAAACTGAATGACTTAGCTATTCTCAGCAATACAAGGATCCAAGACAATCCCAAAGGATTCATGAAAGCATGAAAGCATGCTATCTGCCTCTAGACAAAGTAAAAGCAAACATAGACCTAATTAAAAGAGATAAGGAAGGAAACTACATCTTGCTAAAAGGTACCATAGACAATAAAGCAATCAAATTAGAAGAGCAAGGAATAGTCTACCTGTAAGATCTATGGGGAGGGGAAGAATTCATGACCAAACAAGAAACAGACAACACTATGAAGTGTAGAATAAATAATTTTGATCATATTAAATTAAAAAGCTTTTGTACAAGCAAAGACAATGCAACCAAAATTAGAAGGAAAAAAGAAAGCAAGGAAACAATCTTTACAGCAAGTGTCTCTGATAACAGTCTCATTTCTCAAATATGTAGAGAACTGAGTCAAATTTATGAGAATACAAGCCATTCCATAATTGATAAATGGTCAAGAGATATGAATAGGAAGTTTTCAGATGAAGAAATCAAAGCTGTAAAGAAGTATATGAAGCATATGAAAAAGTGCTCTAAATCACTTTTGACTAGAGAAATAAAAAATTAAAACAACTCTGAAATACCAACTCACACCAATCAGATTGGCAAGTATGACAGGAAAAGGAAAATGATAAATGTTGGAGAGGATGTGGGAAAATTGGGACACCGATACATTGTTAGTGGAGTTCAGAACTTATCAGTTTGAAACTATGCTCAAAAGGCAACTAAACTGTGCATACCCTTTGATCCAACAATATCACTCCTAGGTCTGTATCCCAAAGAGATCATAAAAAAGAGCAAAGGACCTTAATGTGCAAAAATATTTATAGCAGCCCTTTTTCTGGTGGCAAAACATTGGAAATTGAGGGGATGCCTGTCAATTAGGGAATGGCTGAATAAGCTGTGGTACATGAATGTAATGGAATACTATTGTGCAATAAGAAATGATGAGCAGGCAGACTTCAGAAAAACCTGGAAAGACATATACGAACTGATGCAAAGTGAAATGAGTGGAACCAGGAAAACACTGTACGCAGTATTAGCTGTGTGGTATGATGACGAACTATGAATGAATCAGCTTTTCTCAGCAGCACAGTGATCCAAGACAAGTACAAAGGACTCACAAAGGAAAATGCTATCCACATCCAGATAAAGAACTGAGGGACTCTGAATGCAGATCAAAGCATATTTTTTCCCACTTACTTTATCCTTCCTTTCTTGTGTTTTTTTTCCCTTTTGATCTGTTTCTTCTTTCACAATTATGATGAATATGGAAATATGTTTTACATGATAGCATATGTATAAACTATATCAAACTGTCTACCATTTTCAGAAGAGGGGAGAGGAGGGAGAGAAGAAAAATTTGGAACTCAAATCTTGTAAAAATGAATGCTAAAATTTTTCTTGATATGTAATTGTGGGAAAAAATAAAATACTATTTAAAGCAAAAAGAAGACGAATTAAAAAAGAAATGAAAGAAAGAAATTGAAAAATAACATGCTTTAGTCTGCATCGAGACAGTATCAATTCTTTTTCTGGAGGCAGATAGCATGTTTCATCTTGAATCCTTTGGGATTGTCTTGGATCATTGTACTGCTGAGAATAACTAAGTCATTCAGTTTCATCGTACAAGATTGCTGTTACTGTGTACAACATTCTCCTGGTTCTGCCCACTTCATTTGCATCAGTTCATGTCTTTCCAGGTTTTTCTGAAATCACCTTGCTTGTCTTTTCTTACAGCACAATATTCCATCACATTTACATACCACAGCTTGTTTAGCCATTACCCAGTCAATGGACACCCTCTCGATTTCCAATTCTTGAAAGTCCATATTTTTGCCTTGGAGCATGATACTCAGTTTTGCTGGGTAGGTGATTTTAGGTTTTAATCCTAGCTCCATTGACCTCCAGAATATCGTATTCCAAGCCCTTCAATCTCTTAATGTAGAAGCTGCCAGATCTTGGGTTATTCTGATTGTGTTTCCACAATGCTCAAATTTTTCTTCCTGGCTGCTTGCAGGATTTTCTCCTTGATCTGGGAGCTCTAGAATTTGGCGACAATATTCCTAGGAGATTTCTTTTTGGGATCTATTTGAGGAGGCGATCGATGGATTCTTTCAATTTCTATTTTACCCTCTGGCTCTAGAATATCAGGGCAGTTCTCCTTGATAATTTCTTGAAAGATGATATCTAGGCTCTTTTTTTGATCATGGCTTTCAGGTAGTCCAATAATTTTTAAATTATCTCTCCTGGATCTATTTTCCAGGTCAGTGGTTTTTCCAATGAGATATTTCACATTGTCTTCCATTTTTTCATTCCTTTGGTTCTGTTTTATAATATCTTGATTTCTCATTAAGTCACTAGCTTCAACTTGCTCCAGTCTAATTTTTAAGGTAGTATTTTCTTCAGTGGTCTGTTGGACCTCCTTTTCCATTTGGCTAATTCTGCCTTTCAAGGCATTCTTCTCCTCATTGCCTTTTTGGAGCTCTTTTGCCATTTGAGTTAGTCTATTTTTTAAGGTGTTGTTTTCTTCAGTGTATTTTTCAGTATTTTTTTGGGTCTCCTTTAGCAAGTCACTGACTTGTTTTTCATGGTTTTCTCGCATCCTTCTCATTTCTCTTCCCAATTTTTCCTCTACTTCTCTAACTTGCTTTTCCAAATCCTTTTTGAGCTCTTCCATGGCCTGGGACCAGTTCATGTTTTTCTTGGAGGCTTTTGGTGTAGGCTCTTGCACTTTGTTTACTTCTTTATGCTGTGTGTTTTGGTCTTCTTTGTCACCAAAGAAAGAATCCAAAGTCTGAGACTGTATCTGGGTGAGTTTTCGCTGCCTGGCCATATTCCCAACCAACTAACTTGACCCTTGAGTTTTTCAGCGGGGTATGACTGCTTGTAGACTAAAGAGTTCTATGTTCCATGTTTGGGGGGGATGCGCCAGCTCTGCCACACCAGTACTCCTCCTTCCCCAAGAACCCCCAACCCAGACTGGGCTTAGATCTTGAGCAGGCTGTGCACTCCTGCTCTGATCCACCACTTAATTCCTCCTACCAGGTGGGCCTGGGGCCGGAAGCAACTGCAGCTGTATCTGCCCCACCTCCGCTGCCCCCGGGGCGGTGGCCGAACTCAAACTCCTTCCACTCCCGCAGCTTTTCCCACTAACCTTCTCCACTGTCTTTGGTGTTTGTGGGTTGAGAAGTCTGGTAACTGCCACAGCTCACTGATTCAGGGCCCTAGGGGCCGCTCCGCCCAGCTCCTGGTCTGGTTGGTCCACGCTGCTCACGCTGGGCTCTGCTCCGCTCCACCCCCAGCTCCCAGCTCCCAGCTCCGTGTGGGATAGACCTCACCCAGAGACCATCCAGGCTGTCCTGGGCTGCAGCCCTGCTTCCCTCTGCTGTTTTGTGGGTTCTACAGTTCTAGAATTGGTTCAGAGCCATTTTTTATAGGTTTTTGGAGGGACTCAGCGGGGAGCTTACGCTAGTCCCTGCTTTCCAGCTGCCATCTTGGCTCCGCCCCCCTCGATTTCCAATTCTTAGCCACCACAAAAAGATCTGCTACAAATATTTTGTACAAATAATGTCCTTTTCCCTTCTTTATGTCTTTAGGATGTAAACCTAGCAGTGGTATTGCTGGGTCAAAGGATATTCACAGTTTTCTAGCCCTTTGGGCATAATTCCAAATTGCTCTACAGAATGGTTGGATCAGTTCACAACTCTACCAACAGTGCATTAGCTGATCAAAAATTCTTAAAGATTTCAAATTGTTTTTACATTGTTGTTGCTATTGTTCTTCTGCTTCTTACTTCACTCTGCATCAGTTTTCACAAGTCTTCCCAGATTTTTCTTAAACTAACAACTTCTTGCCATTTTTTATGACACAATAGTATTCTACTGTATTCATATACCATAATTTGTAAAGCTATTCCCCACTTGATTAACAACCACCTTAGTTTCCACTTCTTTGCTACTACAAAAGAGCTACTATAAATATTTTTGTACATATGGGTCTTTTTTCTCTTTCTTTCTATTCTTCGGGATATAAAGCTAGTCGTGGCATTGCTAAGTTAAAGGCCATGTAGAGTTTAGTAAATTTTGAGGCATCGTTCCAAATTGTTTTTGATAATGGTTAGACTAATTCACACCTCCATTAACAGTATATTAATGGGCCAATTTTCCCATAGCCCTTTCAATGTGTGTCAACTTAACCAATCATATTTATGTGAAGTAGAACCTCAGAGTTGCTTTAATGTGTATAATCTCTAATTATTAGTGATTTGGAGTATTTTTTCATATGGCTTTGGAATTTGGATTTCTTCTTTAGAAAATAGCCTGTTCATATCCTTTGATCATTCACCAATTGGGGGAATAGATCTTATTCTTATAGATTAACATCAGTTCCATATATACCTTTGATACAGGATCCTCATTAGCAAAATTTGATGCAAAGTTGGGTTTTTTCCCCTCTAATTGCTTGTTTCCTTTCTGATTTTAGCTGTATTGCTATTATTTGTACAGAACCTTTTTAATACAATGTAATCAAAATTGTCCATTTTATATTCTGTGATCCTCTTTACCCATTATTTGGTAATGAACCATTCCCTTCTCTGTAGTTCTGAAAGGTAATTTCTTCCATGCTCCTTTAATTTGTTTAAAATGCCACCCTTGAAAGAGAGGCTCTGGGGGGCGGAGCCAAGATGACAGCTGGAAAACAGGAATTCACTTAAGCTCTACCCCAGATCCCTACAAACACGTGTAAAAATGGCTCTGAACAAATTCTAGAGCTACAGAACCCATGAGATAACAGAGGGAGGCAAGTCTCCAGCCCAGGACTGCCTGAATTGTCACTGGGAAGGGTCAATCGCACATTGCTGGGAGAAGAGCACAGCCCAGAGTGGGCTGCATCAGGAACAACCAGGCTGGGAATAGATCAGGTGGAGCAGGCCTCAGGGCCATGAATCACTGAGCTGTAGCAGTTACCAGACTTCTCAACCCACAAACATCAAAGACAATTTAGCAGGTCAGTGGGAAAACTACTGGATCCAGGTGAGAGAAGTGCATGGCGTGGCCCTAGCCCCAGAGCAGTGGAGGTTGTGCAGCAGCAGCAGGAAGCTCCTGTGGCTGCTTCCAGAGCTCCAGCTGTGCTTGCTTCCAGCCCCAGGCTCACCAGGTGGGAGGAACCAAGCAGCAGATCAGAGCAGGAGTGCAGGGAGCACTTTGCTGGCTCAGACGTGGGGTTCTCTTGATCTGCCCTGCTTGGATCTGGGTTGTGGTCCTGGTTGGCAGTTCTTGGGGGAGGAGGAGTGCTGGTGTGGCAGAGCTTTTGGTGACAGTGGAGTAGAAGTAGCTCTGAAAACAGCAGCACAGCCCCTAAAGCTTAGGACAAAGTACTCTCTTCTCTACAAGCAATCATACCCCAACAAAAAGCTCAGGGGTCAAGTAATTGGCTGGGAACATGAACAGGCAGTGAAAACAACTCAGAATATTTAATTTTTTTTTTGGTGACAAAGAAGATCAAAACATACAGCCAGAAGGAATCAACAAAATCAAAGAGCCCACATCAAAAGCCTCCAAGAAAAACATGAATTGGTCTCAGGTCATGGAAGAAATCAAAAAGGATTTGGAAAAGCAAGTAAGAGAAGTAGAAAAGAAATGAAAGTGATGCAAGAAAATCATGAAAAACAAGTCAACGACTTGCTACAGGGGACCAAAAAAAAATACTGAAGAAAATAACACCTTAAAAAATAGACTAACCCAAATGGCAAACGAGCTCCAAAAAGCCAAAAGGCAGAATTAGCCAAATGGAAAAGGAGATTGAAAATATCACTGAAGAAAATAGTGCCTTAAAAATTAGAATAGAGCAAGTGGAAGCTAGTGACTTTATGAGAAATTAAGAAATTATAAAACAGAACCAAAAGAATGAAAAAATAGAAAACAATGTGAAGTATCTCACTGGAAAAACCACTGACCTGGATAATAGATCCAGGAGAGATAATTTAAAAATTATTGGACTACCTGAAAGCCATGATCAAAAAACATCATCTTTTAAGAAATTATCAAGGAACACTGTCCTGATATTCTAGAACCAGAAGGTAAAATAGAAATTGAAAGAATCCACCAATCACCTCTTGAAAAAGATCCCAAAAAGAAAACTCCTAGGAACATTGTAGCCAAATTCCAGAGTTCCCAGGTCAAGGAGAAAATATTGCAAGCAGCCAGAAAGAAACAATTTGAGTGGTAGAAACACAATCAAGGTAATACAAGATCTAGCAGCTTCTACATTAAGGGGTTGAAGGGCTTGGAATATGATATTCAGGAGGTCAAAGGAACTAGGATTCAAACCAAGAATCACCTACCCAGCAAAACTGAGTGTAATACTCCAGGGCAAAATATAGATTTTCAATAAAATAGCGGACTTTTAAGGTTTCTCAATGAAAAGACCAGAGCTGGATAGAAAATCTGACTTTCAAATACAAGAATCAAGAGAAGCATGAAAAGGTAAACAAGAAAGAGAAATCATAAGGGACTTACTAAACTTGAGCGGTTTTGTTTACATTCCTCCATGGAAATATGATATTTGTAACTCATGAAAACTTTCTCAGTATTAGGGTAGTTGAAGGGAATATACATATATATATATATAGACAAAGGGCACAGGGTGAGTTGAATATGAAGGGATGATATCTAAAAATAAATAAATACAATTAAGGGGTGAAAGAGGAATATACTGGGAGGAGAAAAAGAGAGATAGAATGGGGTAAATTATCTCACATTAAAGTGGCAAGAAAAAGCAGGTTTTTTGGAAGGGAAGAGGGGGCAGGTGAAAGGGAATGAGTGAACCTTGCTCTCATCGGATTTCGATTAAGGAAGGAATAACATACACACTCAATTGGGTATCTTACCCTACAGGAAAGTAGGGGGGAAGGGGTTAAGAGAGGGGGGATGATAGAAGGGAGGTAGATCAGGGGAGGAGGTAATTAAAAAAAACACTTTCGAAAAGGGACAGGGTCAAGGGAGAAAATTGAATAAAGGGGGGACAGTGTAGGTTGGAGGGAAATATAGTTAGTCTTTTACAACATGACTGTTATGGAAATGTTTTGCATAATGATACATGTGTGGCCTGTGTTGAATTACTTGCCTTCTTAAGGAGGGTGGGTGGGGAGGGAAGAAGGGAGAGAATTTGGAACTCAAAGTTCTAAAAATAAATGCTCAAAAACAAAAGTTGTTTTTGATGCAACTGGGAAGTAAGATATATAGGGAATGGGGCATAGAAATCTATCCTGCCCTACAAGAAAGTAAGGGGAAAGGGAATGGGGGGGCAGTGGGGTGACAGAAGGGAGGACAGACTGGGGTAAGGGGCAATCAGAATATATGCCATCTTGGGGTGGGGGAGGGTAGAAATGGGGAGAAAATCTGTAACTCAAAATCTTGTGGAAATCATTGTTGAAAACTAAAATATATTAAATAAGAAAACAATTTAAAGAGAGAAAAAATGCCACCCTTAATGTCTAAGTTATGTATCCATTTGGAGTTTATCTTGGCATATGATGTGAGATGTTGGTTTGTACCTAGTTTCTCCCATGCTATTTTTCAATTTACCCAGCAGCTTTATTGAAAGCAAGTTCTTAACTTCAGTAGCTTGAATCTTTGTGTTTATCAAACATTAGGCTACTGTGTTCATTTGCTTCTGTATGTTGTATAGCTAATCTGTTCCCCTGATAGACCTCTCTATTTCTTAGCCAGTATCAAATTATTTTGATGATGATTGTTTTGTAGTATAGTTTGAAGTCTGGTACAGCTAGGCCTCCACTTTCCCAATTTTTTCACATTTTCTCTTGAGATTTTTGACCTTTTATTTCTCCAGATGAATTTCTTTATTGTTTTTTCTAGCTCTATAAAGTAATCCTTTGGCAGTTTGATTGATATGGAATTGAATAAGTAAATTAAAGGCCATCAGATTTAGCAGTAACCTTTAAAAGAGCAATTTCAGTAGAGTGGTAGAGTTAGAATCCAGACTACAAAGGAGCATGTGGTAAAGAAGTAGAAGCAGTGAGTAAAGAAAACTCTTCCTAGGAGTTTAGCAGGGCAAAGGGAAAGATATTGAACAATAGTTTGAAGAAATACCAGGGCAAGATTGAGGTGTTCTGAAGTTGGCTGGGGAGAGAGGGGAGAAATTGCACATATTTGTAGACATTCATAAAGAAAAATTAAAGACTATACAGAAAGTAGTAATGATCAAAAAATGAGAAGGACGGGATGGGACCGAGGGCACAAATGAAGCAATTGGCCATGGCAAGGAGTTTTATGAGAGTTGATTGAAATTTTGATCTCTACAATCTCTTGTATTTTGATATCCTATGATTCCATGACATGTGAACGTATCATTCATATAGGAGGCTGCAGAGTGTTCAACTTGAGGCCTCTCTGAAAAGTGATTATATTGTCCTGACACAATGCTAAGGGCTGGTAGCTAGCATGGAAAGTGTCTGAATCAACATCTCTTCCCTACTAACTCCTTTCTTCCACCCAAAGGGGGAAGCATAGCTCTCCCATTTTCCCTGTCTTTCACAGATCCCAGCTCAGCTCCTTCTATGTTCTGCAGTCTCTTTCTCACATACACAAATACATTCTCCAACTTTGTTTTTCTTAGTAGGAGGACTGCTTATAAAAGAGAAAGACCATAGCTGGGCGTCAAAATTTGTATTTCCTTGCAAGGGCATTTATCAAGTAAGATTTTGTTTCATTCATCCTTACCTCATCCCTAAAATGTCACTGAAGATGATCATTTCTCCTTACAGATAAGGAAAATTAAATCTCAAGTTGTTTGCATAAGTAGCAGAGTCAAGACTAGAGTTCTAGCTTCCTAATTACCAGGTTCATGCCCTTTATGCTGTACTACACATTTTTTTTCTCCAAGAAAGACCCAGAGCTTGTGATTGCTATTTCAACAACATGTGGTGTCACTGTTACCTTTTTGGTCTGCTAATGACACTGCCTTCTATTATTTGGCTGTGAGTTGGCAGCCAAAAAGCTAATATGAGCTAAGGCTGCATAATGAGAGACAAAGCATCCAGGACAAAGTAGGTGATATACCCAACATACTCTACTCTGTGCTCAGGCCACATTTGGAGTATAATGTTCATTTTGGGGCACCATGTCTTAGAAAGTACATTGGTAAGCTGGAGAGTGTCCAGAAGAGAGTAACCAGAATAATGAGGTATCTCTAGCTCATACCATATAAAGATTAGTTCAAGGAACTGGAAATATTTAGCCAAAAGAAGAGAGGACTGGGGTGGGGGTGGGGGGGTGAAATGGGAATGGGGCAAATTTAATAGAAGTTTGAAAAGCTATCATGTGCAAAAGGGATTTTCATTTTTCTGCTTTTCTCTAGGGGGCAAAATGAGGAGCAGCAAGTAGAAAGCAGGAAGAGGCAAATTTAGGTTAGAAGTATGGAAACATTTGTCTATCACAATAACTATCCCAAAGCTGAATGGGATGCCTCAGTAGGTTCCCCATCACTGGCCACCATTAAGCAAAAATTGGATTGTCATTTGTCGGGTATGTTGTAAAGGAGATTCTTGTACAGGTTTAGTTGGAGTAGATGTCCTCTGGGATCCATTCTCATGCTGAGGTTCTGTGATTTAAATGTAGGCAACAGATAGCATTAGTAAACAAAGCAGGTTAAGCTGCTAGGGCTCTAGGGAGAAGGTATGACTGTCAGCTTCCCCTTCTCTTTAGAGAGAAGTCTTCTTTTCAAGTCTAGCCCACCAAGAATGACTGGCAGAGGTTCAAAAATGAAAGCAGCACCACATTTCCCCGCACTTTGCTCCTTGAAGCCCACCATTCTCATTTTTTGAGACTTATTTCTAGGAGTATGTGATTTATGAATTCTCATGCCAGGATTTTTTTTTTTTTTGCTTTTTGGCAGGGCAGTTGGGGTTAAGTGACTTGCCCAAGGTCACACAGCTAGTACATGTGTCAAGTGTCTGAGGCCGGATTTCAACTCAGGTCCTCCTGACTCCAGGGCCGGTGCTCTACTGACTGTGCCGCCCCTCATGCCAGGATTTTGAAGTCTAGTTCTACTCTTTCCCATTGCCCTAATAGCTACACACACACACACACACACACACACACACACACACACAACACCACCACCACCACCACCACCACCACCACCACCACCACCACCACCAAATTTATTATTTGCTGATCAAACTTTTCATCTCTCCAATAAGGAACGCTTGCCTCCAAATCATCTCTCTGTAAGGCTTAAATAATTACAAAGTGCTTAGCATTTCTCCTGGCTAACACAGTTTTATAGCATATAAATGAGATCTGAATGGAAAACAACAGATAAGGAAAAAACTAGCTGCCCATCCAGATAACAGTGTCAGTTAATAAACAATTATTAACTACCAGTCAGTCAATAAATGTTTATCAAATGCCTACTTTGTGCTAGGTACCATGCTAAGTACTGGAGTTACAAAAAAGGCAAAAGATAACCCCTGCTCTCAAGGAGCTAACAGGGAAGCAATATGGGGGAAGCAATATGCAAACAAAATTATGTAAAAACAAGCCATATAGAGGATAAATTGAAAATAATTAACAGAGGGAAAACACTAGAATTAAGAAGGATCAGAAAAGCCTTCCTGTAGAAAGCAGGATTTTAGCTGAGACCTGAAGGGAGCCAGGAGATAGAGAAAAGTAAAGAGAGCCTTCCAGACCTGGAAGATAGTGAATAAGCCTGATGTTGGGAGATGGAGTTTCCTGTTTGAGGAACAGAAAGGAAGGCACTGGATCAAAAAATACATGGGAAGGGGTGAGCTAAGGTATAAGAAGACTGGCAAGTTGAGGACACAAGTTATAAGACACTATGAATACCAAATAGAGGATTTTATATTTGATCCAGGAGTAGGGAGGAGGAAGCATGTACACTAGGGTCAGACCTGCAGCTGTATGGAGGCTGTATGGAGGCTGTGCTGAATCAGGGAGAGAGTTGAGGCAGGGTACCCTACCAGCAGGCTACTGCAGTAGTGCAGACATGAAGTGATGATAGTATTTGTACTGGAATGGTGGCAATGTCAGAGGAAAAAAAAACACAAGAGATGTTAAGAAGATAAAATCAACAGGCCTTGACAAAAGATTCAATACAGGGGATGAGAGAGAACAAGGAGTTGAGGATCACACTTAGGTTTCAAGCCTGGGTGCCTAGGAAGATGGTGGTACCCACAACAGTAATAAGGAGGTAGTAAGTGGGGAGGGTTTGGGTGGGAAGATAATGAGTTCAGTTTTGAACATGAATTTATTGTGTCTATGAGACATCTATTTCAGGATGTCCAGTAGGCAGTGGTTAGAAATGTTGCTTTGCAAAGTGAGGTAAAAAAAAAAGGTCACTCCATCTGTTCCTTGGGCTGGTTCTCATCATCCTGGAGTGGCAGGTCCTTGATCTGAGCACTCCTGCTATGTCACAGCAGAGGTTCAGTCCATTTTTTGGTATCTCATAGCATACTACCTGCTTCGGCTCTCCAGGCTCTTCTTAATTATTTTTTCTCCTCCCAAGCCTCCTTTTTCTACGATCTTCTTCTTTTCCAAAGTAAGGTGGAGCACGACCCAGTCAAGGTTGATCCTTCTCCCAAACTTTTTTCAAAGACTGTGTTCCTCCCCAGAGCCATAAAACTATGCATTTGCTTGCAAAAAAATCACCCGCATTGTACTTGAAATTGGTAAAAACGATAACACAAAGGGTAAAGTGGCCCCAACAAAATTTAAAGAACCAACGATTGTACCAATGTCCCAGGTAATCATTTCAGAGGGCTGTTCACAGTCAACATACTTCAACTGATATGCAGCAGACATAGCAGAGTACAAGCATCACTTGAGAATTTGCTTCAGGGACTACATGTCTAAACTACATGCAGAACATGTTGTAAGCACGTATCACAGCAGACCATGCATATCCACGGAACACAATCAATCATAACACCAAAGCAATTTAAACTGGCAATACGCCATCAATAGGTCCATAAAAGAAGAGATCATGCTTACCTATGAACGTGTTCCCAACTAAAGAAGTAACAAAACAATAAATCACTAACAGGCAAAAGTAACTACGATGATTGTATAACATTAATACATAACACAGTAACACCAATACACATAAACCACAAGACTGCAGCATAACTCAGGGCATGCAGCAAGGAACAGGTACATCTCTTAACATACGTGAGTGCACAAAAAACATAATGTTTGAATCAGCATTACTATGGTCATCTGGAGACATGTGTAACCATCTCCCTGCTTTCACTTGTAACATCAGAGTTTGATCTGGACATGACTAGGGTAGGTTTATCTCTCCGTGATCTGCTGATTGAGCTTCCCCTAGACCTGAACTAATTGACAGGTACAGGCTTATCATACTCCTTATCAGAGCTATATTGCTGTATTCCTACAATGACTTGTGGAAAGCCCACGGGATCCATTACTGTTCTGAGACTTCATGGAGTTTCTCTCTGCCCTAGGGTCCCAAAGGCTAAAATTCTAGGCAGAAAAGCTGCTGCCTTTGGCTTCAGTCCATTCCCCTTGTCAGAACTGGGCCTTGGTGAGGCTGTTGTGTTAGAGCATACAGTGTCTTCTTCCCTAAAAATGTCACTCTCTGAGTCAGTGTCTGGTTTAGATAGTCTCTGTACAACCAGTGGGTTGTCTCTTATTCAGAATCCACTGAGTTAGTGTCAATCACATGTCTCCACCTACTCATCAGAGACCTGCTGACTCTTTTATGGTCAACAAGTAGTTATGGTGAATTGTTAGTCTTTGGAGCTGTTCTGTAGACAGACAAGTTGCCCAGGCTCTCCAGCTAGGTGTGGAGTAGTTTTCCATAGATCCACTTATTTGCAATTCCCTTGAATAGAAAGCTTTCTTTGCAGAATTATGGCATTTTGTTGAAGGTCTTGAAAATGAACTTAAGACATCATACTCTTGATTCCAGCGGAGCCCTTCTGAGCTGCAGACATATGTAGCTTAAAAACATCTTTCAGCCTCTCTTGGGCAAGAGAGGTTTGGGGGTATTTGTCTGCTTTCTATTCTCTGAGACTCCAAACCACAAGTCACTAGGTAGGGATAGTTCTGTACCATCCAGAAGTTTGACATAAAGTTTGTGGCATCACTTCTGATGGACTGATATGCTTACAATAGGAATGTCATGTATTTACTTCACTAAGATTTTTATTCCAGTCTCATATTCAACAGTTGTGTATTTGAAACATTCAGGCTTTGGGTTTCCTTGGGTCAGTCAGTCAGTCAACTAGCATTTATTAAGCACTTGGTTTGTGTCGAGTACCTGAGTGCTGAGCTCAGCACATAGAAGTAGAAAGACAATGTCAGCCTTCGGAAGCTTCTGGAAATCTAGCTCTGGAAAAATGAGCCCATTGTGATTTGAATGGGGCTACTTGACTATACCTTTAAATCCAGATCACTCTAGCTTTCACTGATTGATCAATAACAGGTCCCAGCCCTAGCCTCACTGCTCTTTGTTTGGATTTCGATGCCTCTGAGTGAGTGTAAATAGCAATTATTTCTGTTCTGGCAGGGAAACTCTGGGGGTCTTCCCTTCCCAGATTGATCTTTTGTGAAGGCAAACCAGGCCAGCTTTTGCTTCAATTCTAACCTAACCTTTAATTACTTTGCTTTTTGCTTCAGACAAACTGAGACCTGGGAAAGACCTTAGCGTAAAAGGGCCAAGGTCTCCCACCGCATCTGGGGCCATGGCCAGTGGTTTTGACCTACGTCTTGCCACTGGACTCCATGACTGGAGGAACAGAGTGAGGCTGATGACTTTGCACAGCTCTGCTGCCTCACTCAAATCCAATTCACTTGCGAGTCAAGAGATCACCATCCCTCCAGTGTCACTGGTCCTCTTCACAAGAGCAAAGGACGAACAACAACAACATTCTAGTGGGGGATAGTAAAGTATAGTTCTAAAACTCCATAATACATGTCAAAGCTATCATTTCCTTGAGTAGCTTATTCTCAAATCTCTCCCTTCTTCAGAATAAATCCTGGCAGGGAATCCATACACTTAGGGATATTCCACTTTAGGAACCACGGATGTTTTCTTGGTTCCTGCTTTGGCATGTGTGCACATACATTGTGAAATGGCCAGTTACCACCGATAGATGACTTAAGATCTTGTAATCTCCTCTCAGAGACAAAAAGTCAAAGCAGAAACATGCCAAAGGTTTGCAAGCACTTATCTTCTCCTATTTGCTGAATGTCTGCCGTGCCTTTCTTTTAAATACACTAAAATCAAAGCACATTTAGTAAGTGCCTGCTATTGGGAGGCTCAGAAGGAAAGTGTGGGAGAGAAGAGGTAATAGACTGATTACCAAACTGAAGGTCTACAGAGCCGTGGTGCTGACTTCATTGTTGTATGCTTGTGAAACCTGGACAGTCTACCAGTGCCACGCCAGGAAACTGAATCGCTTCCATTTGAACTGTCTTAGGAAGATTCTGAAGATCACCTGGTAGGATAAGGGACCAGACACTGAGGTCCTTGCTCAAACTAAACTGCCAAGCATTCAAACTCTGCTTCAGAGAGCACAACTCCAATGGGCTGGCCGTGTTGTTTGAATGTAAAATGTATGCTTGCCAAAAAGACTGTTTTATGGAGAACTCACACAGGGCAAGCATTCACATGGTGGTCAGAAGAAGCCATACAAGGACACTCTCAAGGTCTCTCTCAAGAACTTCGAAATTGATTGTGTGACATGGGAGGCACTGGCATAGGACCACTCAGCATGGCGTGCCCACATCAGAGAAGGTGCTGTGCTCTATGAGCAAGGCAGAATTGAAACAACTCAAAGGAAATGCAGGATGTGCAAGTTTGGAGTATCCACTCCAAATGTTCACACAGACTTTTTGTCCCTGACCTCGTGTTGGCCTGATCAGCCACAGTCGGACACATGGGAATTTGACTCTAGCGTAATGATGTCATTTTGGTCCTCGTTGAGAACAAAGGACAACAACCAACCAACCACCACGTGCCACGTACTGTGACAGGCACTCAGAATACAAAGAAAAGAAGTAGTTCCTGCCTTCAAGGAGCTTCATTCTAATAGGGAAACAACATATATACATATACCTTTGTCACATCTGTGGCCCGCTTCAGCTAGTAAAATTGGTTTCTTATTAGCTCCAAGCTATTCTGGAACAGCTTGGAGTGTTGGAGTCAGCAAGGTCTGTGTTCAAATCCTACTTCAGATGTATATTAGCCATTAGTGACACTGAAAAAGTCATTTAATCACCCTAAGCTTAAGTTTCCCTATCTGGCAAATGGGAATGTCACTATGCAGTTTTCTCTGAAATTATTCATTTTGTCATCTCTAATAGCACATTCATAATAGCCAAGCGTCAAAGTGGATAAAGTGCCAAGCCTGGAGACAGGAAAACTCAACTTCCTGATTTCAATTCAGGTCTTAGACACTTCTTAGCTGTGTGATCCTGGGCAAGTCACTTAACCCTGCTTACCTCAGTTTCCTCATCTGTAAAAAATGAGCCAGAGAAGGAAATGGCAAACCACTTCAGTATCTTTGCCAAGAGAACCCCAAATGGGGTCATGAAGAACCCGACATGACTGAACAACAGCAACATTCCATTACATTCATATATCATAATATCGACTACTTCTTTTGGAATTGACAAGTTTGCTTTAATGTGTCCCATATATGCAAAGTCTTACTTGACTCAACAAATCTTTGTTTTTCAAAGGCAAGCTTCATAAGAAAAAACAACTAAGAAACAACTGTAGCATAGTCATTCAGTGACCCAGGCTTCCTATCTATTCTCTTTTTAGGGTGCTATCTATTCTCAGTTTTAGGGTACTCCTCTCTATCCTTTTTTTTTTGGTCACTGTTTCAACAATCCAGCTAGCAGCTGCTGTGGGTGGTATAAAACCAACAACAACCAGCTCACAGAACAATGCAAGACCAGGTTCTTTTGATCTGCTTTACTAAGGAAAGCAACAGGGGTTAACAATCTCAATTTAATCCAGCATACAAATATCATTCACTTAGTTCAGGGGAAAATGCCAGCACCCTGAACTTCAGGGCAAATACAAACAAATTACAAACAGACCAAATACAATTCATAGTTACCAAGAAAACCATCAACATCTGGGTTCAGCTGGAAGGCCCTTAGAGCCGCTGCCCAGAGTCCCTCGCCTCCAGGAGTGAGAACCTTCAGCAAATAGCTCTGTCTTCTCTTTCTATAGTTTCAGACGTCATCAAATGTCATCTGAGTGACCAGAACTTAGGCTCCTTCGATTGACTCTGGTGTTAGCACTTCCCTTCATTGGCCCCACCTGGAGCCCCACCTTAGTTACCAATTCACACCCACATAGGCTTAGCACCTAATAGATAGGGGTTTGGGCCTGGGGTTTAGCACCTGGTAAGACTCAATCAAAGACACTGAATTAATCAAAGGAAACAAAGGCCAAACTCTTCAAGGATCCCCAACAGAGTCACCCTCCATTTCTTTGAATCATAGCCATCATTGAGGGTTTCTGGGGTGCTGAAATCCTTAATCATCTTAATCCTCGTTGCCTAAGATCTAGCACTTAGTAGGTGTTTAGGGGAAAGCATGATGATGATTAGTTGTCTAATTAATGACTACCATCACTTATCCAGTTTGTAAAATACTTCTCACTCTGGTTCAAACCTACCTTCCTAAGCTTCTTTTGTTATTCCCCCTCACACACTCTAGATCTAGTCCAATTGGCTTTCTTGCTGATCCACATACATCATAATACATCTCCTATCTCTATGCCTCTGCTGTCTTCCATGCCTGAAATGTACCCTTTCCTCACCTCAGAATGTGAGCTTCTGAGCTCTATTTTAGTGCCTCGAAATTGATACATTCAGAACACTCCCTTCATCTCACAAAAGTGTGCTTTGGTGCACCCAAGTCAATATTTCTTTACTGCAATAATTTCTAAATACTTATTTTGGATTTTCATTCTACGAGCGCACTTTCAGAAAGCCCCCTAGGTGACCCAAGACTGTCATGAACTCTAAGTTTAAATCCTGTGTCCCTACATGTTATAGCAGACAGAATACCGGATAAGAAGATTTGAGTTACAGTCCTAGATCACACTTTCTGTTTCTATGACCATGAGCGCATTTCTGAACCTCAGTCTCATCTATAAAATGGGGATAATAATACTTTTTATGCTTTACTCAGAAGATTTTTGTGAGGCAAGAGGTACATACATGTCTATTATTATTAAGACCTGGATTCATTATACTTAAAAATCATATTTTGATATAGTTAGTCATTAAAAATGCAACTTTTAAAAGAAACCCAAGACCCCAGTAATAACTTACTTTTATTACTACAAATGACAATTGGACAGATATCACTTTATAATTATTTAGTAATGAGAACTCCTTAAGGGGAAGGACCATGATTTTGCCTTCCTTTGTATACGCATCAATTAGCAGAGTGTGTGACACATAGTAGGTACTTAATAAATACTTGTTGATTAATTGGTGACAGCTGGTATAAGGGTGAGCTCACAGCCTTTTTAGGCTTTGGCAGGCTGCATGTGCATTTTTGCGATGCTTGTGTCAGGATTAAAATGTGAGCTCCTTGAGGGTAGGTCTCTGCTTCTTTACACCCCTAGTACCCAGCACAGTGCCTGGCAATAAAGGAAGCTCTTAAGAAATGCTTGTTGTTGTTGCTGATGAGGAAAAAATGTCGGGAATTGGGCCAGGCAATGAGGAGGCACAAAAACCTTAGCTCCTGTACTTCGCTTTGTCTCTGTGTCTTTTCCCTTGTCCATGAATAACCTAGGACAGTAGAATGGATTTGAAGTTGGAAAAAAAAAAACTGGGGAATTCCAAGCCCCAGAGATGTTTGGTAGTTATTGAGTAAACAGACTTCATAGGATCAGGAGGCCAAAGACTTAGAACTATAAGGGACCTTAGAAGTCACATGGATGACAAAGTAGAGTCCAAGAAATTAAAATGAGGAGATAGAGGCAATGCTCGGTACAAGTTTGGTTGAGGTCTCTGACAGAGAGACTCCAAGACCCTGAACTGGAAAGTGGAGCCCGAAGAAAAGATGAAATCCAAAACAAGCAGGAACTCAAGGTAAAGCCTGAAGCTGGAAGCAGAGACAAGCTCCACAAACTAGTGGCAGCACCAAAAGAAGCTTCCATTGAGGGGAGCAGAATTCATTGAAAGGAACATGCAGATGACTCTGAGGGAGACTGCGTCAGGAAGATACCAGTAAAGAGGAGGCCTGGCAGGAGAAGCATAAAGACTTCATGAGAACACATTATGTACGTACCCTGTGGCATCGAATGAAGGATTTGCCCCTTTACAAATATTCTCTGGCCCCTCGTCTTCCATATGTGTTTGCCATGCCATGAATGTTCCCATTGTGGGTCCACTGATGGCATGCATATTTATGGGAGAGTTGTATCCCAGGTATATGGGATGGCATGTTTTGTTGCTACTTTTCTGAATGAATATTTCATTAAATGCCTTTGATTTGAATCGGAAGTGATGCAGACCCACAAATAAGTACCTTCAATCTAGAAGAGTCTAGTCTGAGGAGCCCCTTCCCTGAGTTGGGGTGCATGCATTTTCCCATTTGATACCCATCAAAACCCTGAGTGATGGGTGCTGTTATCACCACCATTTGACAGATGGAGAAATTGAGGGTTAGAGAGGTTACATGATGCCCAGGGTCACATATCGAGCAAGTGCCTGAGTCAGAATTCAAGCCCAAGTCTTCCTGAGTCATCTAGTTTTATCGACTTTGACATTGCTTCCACTTTAAACACACACACACACTTCAGATGTCAGCTATGTCAGACTCTGGTGGCAAGCTTAGGGATGCTTTAGAATCCTATTTAGGGCTAAATGAAACCTTAAAGGTCATCTAATCCAGAAACTGAGGCCCAGAGGGGTTGTAACCTACGGAGTTCACAGGTAATAAGTGAAAAAGCCAGATGGGAACCCAGGTCCTCTGACTTCAAATCCAGCGTTCTTTCTTGCTACTACGTTATATTGGCTTACACTCACATTATGTAAAAGAAGCACTTGGCAAATGCATATCAACCTCAGTGCAATTTAACTCGATGGGCATGTATAAAACTGACGGACTGTGGGGGCAAATGGATCCGTAGGGTGGTGTCTTGCACTTAGTAGGGTCTTACTGAATGGAACTGAGTGAATTCAAAATAAACTGATACCTGATCCCCAACTTGCTATAGGAGGCTGTTCGGGATAAAGGTCAGTGGTCCTTGGCTCCCATCCAAGCTCTGCCCACTTACTTGGCAGTGTGACCTTGGACCAATCATTTAAGCTCTGTACAGCTTCCTTATCTGTAAAATGACCTCAGCACCCAAAATGTGATTCTATGAAACACCTTAGAAAACAAATCTCATGAAAAATCAAGGGTTTCTGGATTCACGATATCCCCCACTCGGCTTCACCCTTCTTGAGGGGTGACTGCTTTTTGCTTCTTTTTTCACCCCCATCCTCTAGCACAATACCACGCACATAGTAGGCACTTACTAAATGTTTGTTGGATTGCATCGGCACGAGGAAGAGAGGATGACGACGACGCTGATGATAGCAATGACTCCCCCCCTCCCCAAAGGCAAGCTCCAGCCAGTGAGGTCTGGCCACATCTGCAGCCAGGACCGTGAAGGGTTAAAGGAGACAGACAGTTCCTCCGAGTGCTTCTCTCTCTCTCTCTCCCTCTCTTTCCTCTCCTTCCCCACCCTCCTAGTTTTGGCAAGGGATTAAAGTGCTCCCCCCTGTGGCAGCAGTGACCCAGAAATGAGTTTGATTCACGGAGTCCTTCCTCCATAACAAGTAAAACGTCAGTCAGAGAGTGCCTCCGTGTGCGAGTGTGAGAGTGCGTGTGTGTGGTGTGTGTATGTGTGTGTGTGTGTGGTGTGCGAATGTTGTGTATGTGAGTGTGTGTGCATGGGTGCGCGCGGGTGTGTGAGTGCAAGTGCAGGAGCCGCTCTCGGCTCGCCTCCCCACCCCGCGGCACCCTGAACTCATGAGGCACCGGGAGCCGCGCTCGCTCGCCGCGAAACTCCGAGCCCACTGGCGAGCAGCACCATTGCAGCAGCAGGTACCGGGCGTGTGTGGTGTGTGTGTGTGTGTGTGTGGTGTGTGTGTGTGGTGTGTGTGTGTGTGTGTGTGCAGGGTGCGTGTGAGCGCGCGGGGGGGAGGGGGCGCGGCGGGGTGTGTGTTGCGCGCGGGTGAGTGTGTGCGAGTGTGTGTGTGTGTGTGTGTGTGTGTGCGTGTGTGTGTGCTGCGTGTGGGTCCGGACCCCGCGGCGGCGTTGGCGGCGGCTGCAGGACGAGCCGAGCCCGAGCCAGCCGAGCCCGGCAGAGCACGGCAGAGCAGAGCTGCACAGCCATATTTGATGGGTCTGTTGCTTTGCTCGGGAGTTCTCGGGAGTAATTTAATGCCGAAGGTCGCTGCCTAGTGGAAATAATCTAGTACGTCATTAATATGGCGCCAAAAGATTGGGTTCTGGATATGTAACCAGGAGGGAGGGAGGCAGGCAGCCAGGCGGGCGGGCGGGCGGGTGAGCGGGTGAGCAGGCGGCAGGCAGGCAGGGAGGCAGGGAGGCAGGGAGGCAGCGGCTCAGCGCTCCTATCCCGCCGCTAACTTGGGCATTCATGGCTGGGGTCCCGGGGGAGCCATGGGAGAAGGAATCAGGATTATTTGGGGACCCTGAGAATTGAGCTAGGTTGATCAGTAAGTTTGTATTTTTAAAAAGAAATTTAAAGAAAAAATTTGGAGCGGGGGGGAGGGCTGCTGCGGACTTTAGGAAACCTTTCTTTCCTTTTTTTTTTTTTGGCATGGATAAAGCCCTTCCAGTGTTCAGGTGAATCCTCAATTAACCGTTCCCAAAGCACCTTCGACGTAGCTGGCCCTCGCGTGGAAGGTTTTCCAAACCCGGGTGCATCGGGCTGCCTGGGAACAGAAAGGAGCCTAGTAACAACTTGGTAGACAGATGGCAGTGGCAGGGGAGTACAGGTCCTTGTCTATAGGAATAGACGGTGTGTTCGCGGCAGTGTGATGGGGAGCATCTATCTACACAGCCATAGGTGTGTGTGTGTCTGTGTCTGTGTGCATACGTACGTACATACATGGGAAGGGAGCCACGAGCTAGCTCCTAGAACCGTGTCACCAGCAGTCCAAAATATTCATTGCATCAATTCAAGAGTACTGGGAAAAGAATTGGGGGAGGGGGAATATTCTTCGAATTGGGGCTCTCTGTCGCTAATTAGGCTTTTTACTTTTCGGCGAGATTAGCGGAAAGTGTAAAACCCCTTTCAAAGGTGAAATTAGGAAGGAGTCGCTTTGGTGGCGAGGGAGGGAGGGAAAGTACCGATTAATCCTGAACTTAAGTGCATTGCAAATTGCAACCTTTGGCACCATTTGCAAATTATGGAGGTGGGGTCCTTTGACCACCTTGATCTTGAAAATGGGTGTGTAGCGTACCCCACGGGGCAGCATGTTGCCAAGATCTTAAATGCACGTGTTGTGTTTAGGAGCGGGGGGGAGCTTTGGGGCTGTTCCCTCCCCACCAGCATGCTCTTTTGGAGCAGTTTTTCCCAGGGTTGCTTGGTGCTTGCTTTGCAAATGTACGGAATAGATGGCATGTGGAATGTTGACCTGGGATTCGAATCCTGTCGGAACGGTCCCATTTGCTGGAGAAATTCGATCCCCTCCACCTCCTTCCCGCGCCCCCATCTCCCCGCCCGCCTTTGGGGGGGGGGGGAAGAGGCGGGGCCGCCTCGGGCTTTTCTGCAACTGAAAGTGGTGGCGAGAGTAGCAGCATCAGTGAAAGGCAGGTGCACTAGGACCATCTTTCAGGGGGGCTCCTCAACTTCCCTAGCTGTTTGCGTTAACAGCCTCTCCACCCTCCCACTGGCCGTGGGGTTACCTGGGAGGAAAGGAAGTGGGGTGGGGGTGGGGTGAGGATGGAGAGAAATGGATGCTGGTCTCCAGCGGCACGTGGGCAGGTGCAATGTGGCGGAGAGAGGGTGTAACTTTTGCAACCAGCCTCTTTAATGCCAGAGGGGAGCTGATGGAGAAGCAGCGTGGGGGTAGGGAGACACTTTACCTAATATGATTTGAAGGTCCATTTAACAGGCCAAGTTTGATTTCCACGGGGACTTTGCATAAGCTGCATGGGGTTGCGGACAGAGAACAAGATCTAGTAACCTGGTTCTGCCCTTTAGTAGCTGTAACCCGCTTGGTGCCATACACTTCCCATCCCTTCGCCTCAGTTTTCCTTATGTGTAAAAGGAGGAATTGCTGTCGATAACCTCACGCCAGGGTCCCTTTCGGCTCCCTGTCCTAGGAGGGGGAGGGATAGAGGGGCTGCCAGGAAGAACTCAAAGGGGCAATGCCCAGGCCACTCGGCCTGGATAGAACGACAGAAAGCCCTTAGGCGTGCACTGTTGCCACCGCAGCCTTGAGAACTGCCCGCGAGTCTGATCCCTGGAGAGCCGGCAGCCTCTCCCTGGGATCCCCTGGCCCAGATCAGGGCGCGGCGGCTGGAGCAGGAGAGAGCCTGGGAGGAGGAGGAGGAGGAGGAGGAGGAGAGAGAGAGAGGCTGGCGTTTGTTTATTTGTTTTGCGCCGCCTTTTTGCTGGATGGTTTCCTGTGACAGAGGTGATACACAGTTTCCAGAACTGTCTGGGGGTGGGAGGAGAGGATAGAGACAGGAGATGAAGTCTTTTCCTCGCTGCCACAGCCGCAACTGCAACCCCCAAACCGCTTTTCTCGCGCTCCCCCCACCCTCCCTCCTCCGGCATGAATGTGCACGCTGCTTCACCCGGTGCAAGCGAATCCGGGAAAGCTAGGGCGCCTCGCCGGGAGGTGGGGGTGGGGGCCGAGTTTGATTTGCTGCCGGGCCCGAGCGGATTGGTGTAGATGGCCCGGGGGAGCAGGGGAGGGCGGAGCGGCGAGCCTGTGGGTGGGGGTTTGAGACTGCTGGTCACTTTGCAAATGCAGCAGGGCGGCGGCACCAGCTGGGGACGTTTCCTTCGGTGAAGGTGGCATCCTTGTTGGAAGGGCTTATTCGGGCGGCTGGGCCTGGAGTTACTTTCTGTCGCTCCTCCTTTCCTTTTCCCCTCCCTCCCCAGCCTCGTTGTTATTTCTGCCCTCTCCGGAAGGGGGGTGGGGATGGGAAAGAGCGGCAGATAGTTCTGCGGGCACCCTGGCAGTGCATGCACGGTGCATTGGCTTGCATTCCTTGCAGATGCAGGCACCGAACTAATTCCGCGAGGGGCATGTGTGTGTGCCCCTGGGCAGCAGCTGGCCGAGTCCTGGAAATGTGCCTGTGCTTACCGCCGCAGCAGTGGTAGTGCGTCCCCTGCTCAGCCTAGCCTCGCCCTTCCTGCTAGAGCCGCCGAGGAGGGCGCCAGGGGCATGCTTGCTGCAGCTTGGGGACCCTGTGACTGCTTCAAACAAATAGTCCTCCCGCGCCCGCCCACCCAAGCCGGCTATTCAGATATGCTCCCAAACCCCGTTAGGAGGGCTGCCTTCCCCAGGGAGGCCCGTTAAAGGCAGCATCAGTTTGCATCCCTAATCAAGAGGGAGGTTCCCAGCCTCAGATGAGTAGGAATATTTGTAGCCCTCTAGCTACACAGGCGAATCCTGACTTCATTTAATTATCTTCTACAATCGTGGCAGCCGGGTAGGAATGAAGACGAAAAGCCGCCTTCCGGGTGGAGAGCATTGGGAACTTCCTCCAGCAGGAATGGAATGCTCTGAGGGGTTCGTAGCTCCTCAGGTGGCTATGTTAAGCCCAACCAGCCCGGAGAGCTTGCTGGCTGTCTGCACACCCCAAGTCCAAGGGCCTGGAACTTCTGTTCTTCAGCTCAGGACCGTGTGTTAGACACACAGAAAAGTGATCACTTAAGCGTAACAGGGACTCAATTCAGGAGTTACCATCCTGCAGGGCATGAAAGACATAGGCTCCCCAACTTGAGCTTTGTTCACGTTCCTTGATCACGTTTAGATGAAGACACCTAACAGTTCCCCCAATCCTAGTCCAGAAAAGCACAGCTTTGGAGTCAGAGTACTGGACTTGCTACTCAGATGCTGAAGTTGTTACTTAACTACACATGGGATCTTGAATAACCTGCTGCTTCCTTCTGGGCCTCAGTTTCTTCATCTATAAAGTAGAAGGATGAGGCTAGCCCATCCCTGTGATCCCCTCCGGCCCCAAATCCTCCGACTTCTAGGTGTACTTTGAATTTTAAGTGTATAATGGGGCAGGGAAGAGCAGAAGGCTAGACTATATTAGGGATGCTCTGTGGAATAACTCTTCCCTCCAATAGTTACAGCTCAGGAAGCAAATATTACTGAGTATTCACAGATAATCTCTGATTTCATCATGGATTACTCCTGGTATGGGAATTTCTACAGCTTGCACTAGGTTGTTTTATTATGGGAAAGTCCTAGAGAGTTGCCCAGGGGTTACACAGCCGGGAGGACCCATTTAGAGTCAGACTAGACTTCACAGGCTATTCTAGAATATTCCCTTATTTTAGGGATGAAGATACCAAGACCCAGAGAGGGCCAGTAACTTGCCCAGGCTCATAAGGCATAATCTGGATTTGAATTCAGGAAGTTCTCACTCTGTCCATCACTTGGTGTTGCTGTCAGTTCACCTTCCTTACTGTCCTCCTTGTCCAGGGATTCCAGTGTTCTGAGAAGTTCTCTGGAAGGATCAATCAGATCACTCCCTAGAGGATCCATAAGAAAACATCTTAGAATCTGTCTTCCAGTGTGTTCTAAGAAAAACTTTAGTCCAATAACTGATTTTCTGGAAGGAAGCCCAATTAGGGATCTCCCTCCTTCCACATCTTAGATGGGTCCTTATAGAGGCCTGTAGAAAAGAGTTGGTTGTGTGCCTGGGGAGGAGGGATGTGATGTGTCTAGTTGTGTGTAGGAAACTTTGTGCTGCAGTGAAGCAAATCCTGGATTTAGAAGCAGAGGACCTAGGTGGGGATCCTGGCTCAGCTCATTAATATAAGCCTGTGGGAGCCTGGGTCTCAGTTTCCTCATTTCTCAACTGGAGGGACTGCACTTGATTATCTCTAAAGTCACCTTCAGTCACGTAGTCATTTTATAGTCAGTTATCTGAAGGTTTAGAATTATCTCCCATTTAGGGTATCCCTTCTGCTTCTTTACGTAGGGAGAGTTCAGTGTTGTCTGAATGTGGAGGGGAGAGGGGGAGAGAGACTGACAGAAACAGGAGAAAAAGAAAGGGAGGAGAGAGGGATTTTATCTTAGAATTAGGAAGAGTCAAGTTCAAGGTGTGTCTCTGATACATACTGCTAGCTCTGTGATCTTGGGCAAGTCATTTAAGATCTCCCTGCACTAAGGAGTTTTTAAAAACTAAAATAAAGGGATTTTGCTGATCTGATATGCCTTCTTAGAGGGAGTTTACTCAGCAGGGAGCTCCTAATACCAGTGAAATCACAGGTCTCAGTCCCTATCCCTATTCAAACATTTGAAAGCCTTCCTGCCTCCATTACCTGGTAATTTATTTGTATAGAAACCAGAATTTTCATCCACATCTACTTTAAATTGATGCAGTAGAAAGAGCCTTGGATTTGGAGTCAGAGGACAGTTTGAATCCTGGTTTTGCCATTTCCTTTGTGACCTTAGGCAAATCACTTGAACTCAGTCTCCCTTATTCTTACTACCCTCCTTCCAAGTTTACTCCTCTCCCCTCCCTTTCCCTCCCTTTCCTTCTCTTCCCCTCCCTTCCCCTCCTGCCTTTCTGTCTCTCTCTTGCTCTCTCACTCTCTCGAGCAGAGACTGTCTTTTGCCTTTCTTTGTATTCCTGGTGTTCAGCACAGCACCTGGCACATAGTAGGAGATGGATTAATAAACACCAGTTGGCTGACTGACCCTCCAGCCTTCTGTTCCCTTGTCAGTAAAGTGCCAGGGTTGGATTAGATGTCCTCAGAGGTGAAGGGTTTAGGCATATTAGTAATAGCTAACATTTACATCATGCTTAACCTGTGTGATTTCATTTGCTTCCCCCCACAACCTTATAAACTATTACCCCACTTGATAGCTTAGGACCCAGTCTCAGAATTATATGTATGTATTTGTAAGTATTTGAGGAGCGATTGTGACCCAAGTCGTTCTGACTTCACATTCACCATTCTATCCATTACTGATTGCCTCTTGGATGACCTCTCAGGTCACTTTAAACTTTGAATCTATGTTACTGTGTTTGTATGAAAAGGCTTCAGTGAGGTGAAATACTTAAAACTAGCCAATTCTGCAGAGGGGGAAAACCCAGAGATGAACAGGACCCTTTACAGTTTGAGTAGGAAAGGTTTTATTTTAAGCATATGTATTAACCCATGTGACAGAATTTACTACTTAGAGTAGTTAGTGGGTTTCCTCCAGGAAACCTCTGTTCCCTCCAGTTAGTAATGACCTTCTCCCTCAGATCTCACGTTCGGATGGTTTTTTTAATGAGGTAACTCTAATCATAATATTTTACACTTTTCTGTGTTAGTTATGTAACTTTAGTAGGCTTAGTGAAGGTGACTGAGTGTTAGCTAAACTTTGTAATGCCCGGGGCCCAGCACAGTTCTATGGTGGATGTAGGTTCTTCCTAAGTAATTATTTGGTTTTTTTAAGGGACTTAGCTGGAGTAGAAACAACTTAGATTGCATTGTACCTAGTAGGTGCTCAGGAAATGTCAGCATGGTTTCTAAAAATTTTTATTGCTGCCTTTTGTCTTCATATCAATCATTTCTCACTTTCTTCCAGATTCAATCCTCTCTTATGACAAAGAAAACATTAATCAATCTCCCTACTCTTTTCGACTTAATTTTTTTTTTCTTGAATAAATCCTGAAATTGGCATTAGAAGAACACTTAACTAGGGGGCAGGACCTGTAGAAATAAAATCCCAGCTGGGTAAAATGAGAGAACCTTACATTCTTCATTGCATAAACACACAAAAACACACAGCATACTCACACAAAAAATAAAATTTTAATGTAACTTCAAGCTCTTGAGTTTGGAGAGCATCTGTTTATTTTTAAAATAAATTCAAGAAATTGTTTTCCTAATAGACTTACCCACGTACTTGTTGGAAAAGGGACTGCCACATGATCTCTTTGTAATTCTGAGGTTTTGGTGCATTGGTTTAATGTTCAAATTCAGGCTTGCTACTCATTGTCTTTGTGTCTTTTATCACCTCGGCTGTAAAATGAGGGAGTTTAGACCAGATCAGGGCTTCCAAACCTTGTTTGTATGGTGGATCCCTTTGGCATTCTAGTGAAGCCAATGAGCCTCTTAGGAGAATATTTATTGCCAACATTCATAATAGAAGGAAATGCTACATTTCACTTAGAGGTTAGTGAAAATAAAGATGTATTTTTCCCCTTTCCAAGTTGACAGAGCCCTACAGGTTAAGAATCCTCAGGGAAATTGTTAAGGTCCCTAACAACTCTAAATCTATGATCCTGTTGAAGTATGGTCATTTCTTCTCTATTTATCCAGCTCTTTATAATAACTGTCCCAAAGTGGAATGTGCTGCCTCCTCTGTGGGGAGGAATGGATTCCTCCCTACTCAAGGTCTTCATGTAGAATCTAGATGACCGCTTTCGGTAAATGTCTTAAAGGTTCCTTCCAATCCTGAGATTTTGTAATTCTGAGCTTGGATGGTCTCTAAGGGCCTTTACAGCCTGAAAGCCCCCCAGATAGAGGAAGGAGCAGCTTAAACTAGGAGCAGTGCCTAGAAATTGCAAAGAGGCAAATTAGTTTTGATGTATGGAAACTTTCTAACGATTAGAGGTACCCAAAAGAAGAGTGGGATGCCTGGAGACGAAGTACTTTCCCTTCTCTGGAAGTCTTCAGACAAAGCCTAGATGACCACTCATGTCAGTAATATAGTAGCTGACATATATTTGCAAAGTTCTCTTTTGCGTATGTTGTTGAAGGAGTTCTTATACACTAGAAAGCCCAAGATAACTTCCACTTATTAAGATTAGTGATTCTTTGAGGGGTCAACCTCTAAATCCATGAAGGGGAGGCTAGGAGTCCAGCATCAACAGCAACGGCTGAACATTGTATGGAGGCAAACTTAGGCTCGATATAGGAGGAGAAAAAAAATGAGCACATTGAAAGCCCAAAGTGGAATAGCCTGCCTCAAGAGGTAGTGAGTTCCTTCTCATTGGAGGGCTTTGAGCAAAGGCTTTGTGACCCACTTGGGGGGTGTGATGGAGAGGTGATCATTACTCACTTGAGAGTTGGACTGAATGGCCTCTGAGGTCCCTCTAACTCTGAAAATTCTGTCATCCCATTTCTGGGAATCCGTCAAAGCACTAACCTCAACCAAAATGAGTGTTTAGTGCTTGCTTGAAGTTGGGTTAGGATATGAGGGAGCAGGGAGTACTGGGGGATTTGTGCATCTGCTGGAATTCTATTCCTTTCCTATTATCTCTGTAGATACTCAGGGGGCCTTTAATATTATAGTGGCCCCTGTTGACAAACATTATAGTTAATGACCAATCAGAGTCTGCATTAAAAACCCTGGAGCTTATAAAGCAGCTTTGCAGTGGGTGAAGAGATGACATTAGGAAAACTTACCCTGTGCCTCTTACTCTTTAGGCACTTCCCTCTTTGAGAGCCAGCAGAGAACAGTGACGGGGTGTTTGATCTGGACACCTTGGCTCTGGTCTCTGCTCTGATAGCAACATCTGTTAAATTCTTACTATGTGCCAGACCCTTGCTAGGTGCTGTGAAGATAGAGATAAAAAATGTGACAATTTCCCCTTTTTAGGAGTTTGCATCCCTTGAGGAGAGACATTGCCCATATATAAGCATGTATGGAATAAATTCAAAATATAAGCACAAGATTGTTAGGGAGAGAGGGCAATAGAAATTGGAAGGAATCAGGAAAGGCTTCCCTTAGATCAGAGGTGTCAAAAATGCAGCCTGCAACAATTCCCTGCAGAACCAGACTAAAATGGGAAATATTTAACAAAATAAATAAAAATACGATAGAACAGAGATAAGGCTAGTATGTGATTTTTAAAGTCAATGTGTGGCCAAAGGAATCATTATATATAATTTAGCAGCCCTTATTTCTACTTGAGTTTGATGCCACTAATTCTGGAACAGCATCTTGAAGGAACACTAGCTAAGGGACTGTGGACAAGTCACACCCTGAACCTTAGTGTGTAAAATGGGTGTGTCAAGATTTGGACTATTGTGGATCTCACAGGGTTGTTGTCAATCTGGACATACTTTGTTTTGGGAACTATTACTTCTTGGTCGAGAGATCCTGGATTTGATCCGGGAAGTGACCTCAGGGATGTCCACACTCCACATTCAACAGAAGAAGGAAACCCAAACCAAGAGAAGCAAAAATGATTAGTCTAAGGTCACACAAGGATTTGGATTTAAGGTCTTTTGAGTCCAAATTCAATTGCATCATGTTGGTGTGTTTAACAGGAACAAATCACTATGGCACAAATCTACTCTGGTTTTAAAAGCCCTCAAGTTAGAATCAATTTGAAAATTTCCTCGCTAGCCTGCCCGTTGTGGATCTTATTAATTGTCTGAGATATAACAGTTTCAGTTTTTTAAAGAACGTATTACCGCAGGAGGGAATCTCACTAAAATTCCAGCAGGCTATCATTCTTTACTTGACCTATTAGGAATTTCATTTCTGATTGCCCATTTGAAAGACTGACTTCTCTTTTTTCAAGCTTGCCTCCCTAGTTAAGGCCTATTCAAAGTAAAGACATGAAAAATCTAAAAGTCTCTTTTACAGTTAGTGGATCAGTTGATACAGTGCCTGTTTCTGGTAGTTTTTAGAGTATTTAGAAAATATTGTCTTGAAGGAAACAACTCAGATTTAACTGAGCAAGCCAATCCCTGTTTGTCTGGTGATACTGACAGGAGCTAAGAGGGAAGTATAGACCTTCTGTCATTATGATATTTTGGAGTTTGTTTTCTCTTTCAGTATTGGTGACAAGGGAGGCAGCTATTGTGTAGTGAAAACTGTTAGAGTTGGAAGGAGAATAAAATCTCAGCCTTGTCACTTCCCTGCTGTTGTGGCCTGGGGCAGGCTCTGAGCCTCATCTGTCAACTGAGGGGCTTGGACTCAGTGGTCTTTAAGTTAGGGACTAGGCCGAAATCCTGTGATCATAGTGGTGCACAGTTTTAAACGAGTGGTTAGGTTAAGATGCCTGAACTGGGCACTGGCCCAAGGGTGGTTAGGACCCTTTCTCTTGGCCTCCTTACCAGCTAGAGCCACCCTGTGATTTCTGAAAGTTTTAGTTGAATCGTCATCTCTGACTCAACCTGTCACAAACTAATGCCTTGGATCTGCAACTCCCTCTCCCTCTTCCTCCAAAAAGAAATAAACCAGACCATATAATCAAGCCAGACTTGAAAAATAGAGTTTAAATCAGGGGTGTAGATAGTCACTGAGATGGCAAATTTCTTGTAGTCAACAGGATTTGAAGTCTGAAAGGAGCCACCCCCTTCCTTATTCATAATGAGGAAACTGAGGCCTAAAGAGGTGTTGTATTCCTTTATTAAGCCTCATTAATTCTCTGTGGTTGGCACTCAACTTCCAACTGACCTCTAGATTATCCTAAAAACCTGCTGGGTCTTGACGCCAGATCCCAAGGAAGGTGATTAGAAGCCACAGTTTCAGTTTTAACTTGCAGTGCCTTCTTAAAAAAGGGTTATGGAATTCATTCTAGGTCAAAGCATCTTACTTTGACATACCATGAGTATTTCTTGATCTTTTAAAAGTTGTTCTTCTATAATACGAGTATAGGAAATGCTGTTCAGTTGGGAATTCCTAACAAGTTCCGAATTTTTGCAGCAAATTATATTCGTTTGAGTCTGTGGTTCCAGTGATCTGTATTACCCTTCACTTAAGAGTTTTGTTAACTAATAGGTGGAAGGGAAATCAGGGCCTAACTGTCAGGCTGTTTCATGCTGAGCTTTGTGGAATGCTAAACCTCAGCTATCCAGAATACTGCAGGAATGAGTTGATTTGAATAGGAGGCAGTGGGTCTGAGTGGAAAGAGCTCTGGATTTGAGAGAAAGATCTACTTTGAATTCTGCGTTTGTCATTTATGTGCTGTATGACCTTAGCTAAATCTTTTGACCTTTTTGAGGGTCAGTTTCCTTATATGTATAACAGGTGGTGGGGTTGTCAGTATCTTGAGGATTCCTTCAAGCTCCAATACCCTGTGAGTTTCCCATCATGCTTGGTTATAGAGTGGACTTTGTAGCCACCCAGGTCCCTTCCATTGCGATTATGAATCAATGTCCAATCCACTTTGTAGAAATTCCTAGCCCGATAGTGGAACTAAATTTTAAAAATTTAATTTCAATTGGGATGGTTCTTTCTGTGCCTTCTTACAGAGTGTATATGAGAATAGTTTAGCTTTTTTCTTGTTGGTTTAAGGCTGTACTGGCTATCAAGTCTTCCTGCTGTCTGTTTACCTTCCTCCATTCCAGTTTCTAATTTGTTCTGTCTTTGCTTAGAAACCAGGTTAGCAAATCTGTTAGAATTACTTGTAAATTAAGAGTAAATAGGCTCCTAGTGAGGATTTCAAGTGCTCATCTGGGAGAAAAACACGTGGACTTTGTTACATCATTCTGGTGGTCCAGACACCACTTTTTGTTCCATGTAAGACTGTTCACGTGGCTGAGTTCTGGGTAGCTGCGATGATATTCTACCTTGGAGGGTTTGCCTAAGATAATGACAATGATACGTAGATTCATGTAGCACTTTAAGGTTTGCAAAATACTTTAAGTATTTCAAGTATTATTTCCATTTTTCAGATGAGGAAACTGAGACTGAAAGAGGTTAAGTTGCTTGCGCAGGGTTATATAAGGTGCTCAAGGTGGGATTTGAACGCATATCTTCTTGACTCTAAGTCTACCACTGTTGGGCTGTTCCATCTAGCTGCCTAATTTGATGTTATCAGTTCATTTAGGGTTAATAAAGTCAAGTTGATTTCCTGTCAGTCAAACTAGTGGGAGACTGATTTCGAAATCAGAATATTGATTTATTAATTTATGGTGAGAAATAAAATGGCGAGTTACACTGAATATTTGCTACTGTTGGTCAGTGCATTTTCCATCCTATAGGGAACGGTACTTGAGAAACAGAAATAAGGTCAGAATGTTGCTTGGTGAATATGGAATCATGTTAAGGGAAATTGGATGAGCTTAGGGGATATTTACAATAACTACATGCTGTGGTAGCTCGTTTGGGGTGGGAGGGAAGGAGAGAGTGACATCGTCTTATGTTGTGGAAAGGGTGCTGGGTTTGGATTTAAACGACTTGGCCTCCAGTTTTGGCTCTTCCATTTTCTAGAAGTGTGACCTTGAGCAAGTCATTTAACTCTGTTGGACCCTAGTTTTCCCATCTATCAAATGAGTGCGTTGAAATAGGTGACCTCTAAGGTGGCTTCCAGGTATATATGCCTGGGATGTTGTCATCCTCCACTATAAGGATATGATACCTAAAACGTAGATTGGATATTGATTCATAATCACAGAATCTCAGAGTTGGAAGACACCTGAGTGGCCAAGAAGTCCATTCCCTAACCGAGCACGAATCCTCTCTATGACATTTCAGATTGCTGTATGTCCAGTCTTACCTCTGGAGTTTTCCCTTATACCGTGCCTAAATTTCTCTCCCAGACACTTCTTTGAACTACACCTTTGGAAGGGGAAGGGGGCAAACCAAACAAGTCTAATGTCTCTTCAGAGTGACTGTCCTTCCAGTGCTTGAATCCAGGCAGTGTGTGCGCCCTGCCCCCCGCCCCCATGCCAGTTTTCTCTTCTCTGAGCTGAACTGGTTGGAGCACTGCCCCTGTACCCTGGACAGCAACCCTTACAAATCTAGACATGTGCTCTTTTTCTAGATTCGGAGATTTGCTAGTCTCCGGTTTCACTTGTCACCATCCTTTGTCTTTGTAATACACTACTACTAGGTCATAGTTTCCAGGTTCACACATTATTTTTCATTGATTACATTTTAGCTTCTCTATTTCCTAAGGAATATAGGGATAGAAAGCACCTTGTTTTGCGTAGTTGAACTCTCTCTAAATCACCTTGGAGGGCGATTAGTTTCTGGGAAGGCTCCCTTTGGGTTGTCTTGTTAGCTTTAGTCTCAGAGGGTAGCTCTTTATGACCTAGGATCTGGGGTTCATTTTACGAATGGGTTGTGGCCATCTATTCACTCAATACAAAGTGTTACAGGTGGGAAGTGTACTGAATTTGAAACCAGATGAGTCGGATTCAAAATTTGTTTTAGCCCCTACTTATTGCTCTGGTCTAAACTTTCCTGCTCTGTAAAATGAAGAGCTTGGATTCAGACTGTTTTTAATATCTATTTACAGGATAGTTGCTTAAATGAATGTAAAACTTTTGTCTTCGTAATAGCAGAGTATAGTGGATTTGGGATCAGTCAATAAGCATTTATTAAATGCTTATTAGGTGCCAGGAATTGTGGTAAGTACTGGTTATACAAAGACAACAGTGAAAGAGTCTCTGCCCACAAAGTGCTTACAGTCTAACAGGGGAGTCTGTTTGGGCCGTAGGTTTGTATTACCAGATACGTACATGCAGAGAAGCCACATAGGAGCTTCAGAAGAGACAGCATTAGTAGGTGGGAGAACCAAAAAGTGCTTTCTGCCAAAGGTGGCTTGATCTGAATCTTGAAGGAACCCAAGAATTTCGAGAAATGGAGGTGAGGAGGGAGAGCATTCAGACCTAGGAGACACTCAGTGCCAAGTCATGGAGACAGGTGATAGAATGTCTCCTGGGGGAAAAACTCATGGGCTTTGTTACATCTGTTCTGGTGGGCTGAACGCCACTTTTTAGATAGAACATAGGCTGGACCCTACAGTGCATGGAATGGATAGGTAAGAAAGCTAGAAAGGTAGGAAGGGATTAGATGGTGAAGACCTTTGAAAACAAAGGAGGGCATTTACATTGGATCTTGGAGATAGTAGAGAGCCACTGCAGGTTATTGGGGACAAGCCCTGCGTTTTTGAACATATGACTAATTTACCTATTCAGATCTCAGTTTCATCATTTTAAAAATGAAGGGACAAGACAAGATGTTCTCTAGGGTCTCTTGCAACTCTTACCCTGTGTTTCTATGACTTCTGGGGTCTCTGCCACCAACAAATCTGTAATCATTCCCTTTCCTGCCTATTACTAGTTTGGGTTTCATGCATCATTAAAGCTAGTGGCTCAATTTGAGGTAGAATGATCGTCTGTGTGATAGCAGTGTGTGGTTTATTTGGAACCTGAATTCAGGCTCTGCTACTTAGTACCCATCTTCTAAGTGGCATTGGGTATGTTACTTCTCTCTGGTCCTCAGTTTCCTGACCTGTAAAATCAGGAGTTGGTCTGGTTGATTTCTAAGGTCCTTTCGAGCTCTGGATCCCATGAGCCTATGTAACTAGCAATATTTCAGGCCAGGTGTCACCTCTGTGTATCCATGTCTTTTAGAGTACATGAAATGTGAAGTCATTCATCATTTAGGATTTAACATACTCTGTGTGTGAGACTTCACGTAGTTAGTGGGAACGGATGGTGACTGGTCACTGGCTACGATCAAGGAATGGAGTTCTTAAAAGCAGCTGCATAAAAACAGTCTGGGCAAGTGTCATTGTCACTAGCCAGCAGAGGGCCATTCTGTGCAGAATGTTTCCTTCACCCACTATCAGAACATCTGGTCAGAGCAGTTTAGAATCTTATACACTTACCCTGGAGATACTTGCACTTAACCAGTTTAGTCTCCCAATAATGGGAATGAGTGGTGGGACCCTTCTAATACAATGGAAGGGACTTGGAGTTGGAAAGCATCTGGCCTTGAACTTTACCTCTGACACTCTCTAGTTGTGTGACCATGGGCAAATTATAGGATCATAGAGCCGGAAAAGAACTCAGAGCACCTTACGCCCCACCTCCTGAGTTTAACGGATGAGGAAACTGAGTTCCATGATTTTTCCAAGGTTACACAGGTAGTAAGCATCGAAATCGGGTTTTGAATCCAGGTCCCCTCACTCCAAAACACAGCCTTTTTCTGAGGGAACTAGATTCAATTGGACATAACCCTTGTATTTCTACTTCATTTGAAGTTAGATTTTTTTTTTAAAAATGTATTTAATTAAAGCTCTAGTTTTGTCTATATGTTGCCATTTCATTAGGCTTGAGAACTGAAATCAAGCTGATTTTTACCCGAAGTGAATAAACCTAAACACCAAGTCCTTCACCTTTGTCTCACCTATAAAAAAAATACCTATCTTACAGGGCTATTGTGCTTTGCAAACCTTCAAGTGCTATGTAAATGCCAGTTATCATTACTTTTTTCCAAAATCACAAAATGTGAAAGTTGGAAAGGGCATCCCAGGGCCTCGTCTGACCCATCCACAACCCCACCAACTCATACTTCTCCAGTAGTCATCCTCCAAGGAGGGGGACCTCCACTTGTCCACACAATCCATCCCTTTTCTCCAGAACTCAAACAGTTAAGAAGTCATTCCTATTATGAAGCCTAACTTTGCCTCTTTGCCACTTCTTCCCATTGCTCCTGGTTCTGCCCTCTGGGGCCCCAGAGAACAAATCTCATTCCTCTCTCCAGCACGCGGCAGCCAGCCCTTCACGTGTTTGCAGACATCTATCACGTTCCCCTGTAATCATTTCTTCTCCAGGCAAAAATATGCCTCCTTCCTTCAACAGATCCTCGTACGTCTATGTGTTACTACCGCTACTAATTAGGTTGTATAAATGACATTTGGACAGTAGCAAATACTTATTAAACCTCTACTGTGTGCCAGGCATGGTTGTTATCTTTGTTATTATCATGACAATTAATGAAGTTCAACAACAACAAGCATTTATTTTGTGCCTACTGTGTGCCAGGCACATTAATGAAGTGTTGTATAAATGCCAGCTATTTTATCTACTTCACCCATTTTGCTCAATAGTACTGTCTTTTGGGGAATTTTTTTTTCCCTAGTCGTTACACTCGTGTGTCATTTCTCTCTTTCCACATTTGTAAGATGAGGAGATTTGAACGTTAAGATTCTTTTCAGTTTTAAGATTTCACGTTAAAAAAAGAGAGTGAGTTGTCATGCTCCCTTCTCCCTCCCTCCCCTGTCTTCGGTGTCAGAGGCTGGGCAATGGAGGGAGAAGGACTTTGAGGCGTTAGCATCAGTGTAACTAGAGAGTGCCTGTTCCTTTTGCCCATGGCCATGCCACCAACTTTATTTTTAGCTGGCTAAGTAACAAAAACCAAAGTCATCCCTGCCCTCAGAGAACTTATATTCAATAGGGAGAGGCAACTCATGCACATATAAATATATGTGAAATAGTGGCAGCCATGTGGCATAGTCAGTAGAGCATCGGCCCTAGGGTCAGGAGGACCTGAGTTCAAATTTGTCCTCACACACTTGACACTTGGGCAAGTCACTTAACCCCCAATTGCCCTGCCTTCCCCCTCTCCAAAAATAAATAAATATATGTGAACTATATTAAAAATACATGCAGGATAGTTTTAAAGAGAGGGAAGTTGCCAGTAGCTGGGGGAAATAGGAAAGTGTGCGCGGTAGGCATCGAGTATAGCCAGGGTAAAGGCTTAGAGATTTGAGGAGAAATATCTTGAGAGGAGAGGCAGCGAGGTGACACAGTGGACAGTGACAGGCCTGGAGTCAGGAAGACCTCTCCCTGAGTTCAAATCTGGCCTCAGATACACTAGCCGTGTGACCCTGGGCAAGTCATTTAACCCTGTTTACCCCAATTTCCTCATCTATAAAATGACCCGGAGGAGGAAATGGCAGATTAACTCCAGAATCTTTGCCAAGAAGACCTCAAATGGGGCCACAAAGAGTTAGACAGAGCTGAAATGACTGAGCGACAACAGAAATGAGTAGGAGAAGGAAATGGCAAACCACTGCAGTATCTTTGCCAAGAAAAGCCCAAACGGGGCTACGATAAGTCTGACACAACTGAAAGGACTGAAGAATGGCAACACATCTTGTGAGGAAGAGCAAGGGGTTCTGTTTGGCTGGATTGTGTAGAGCGAAGTAAGGACCAGAAAGGTAGGTGGTAGTCAGGGTGGGTAGGGCTTTGAAGGCTTTGGAAATGCTTTGGATTCTTTGCTCCAGAGCAACCTGGAGGGCTGAGAGCTGACTGCAGACACCCACGCTGATCAAAGCCCTTCATGGACTTTAGAACTGGGAGGGAGTTTAAAGACCGTATCACCTGCCAGATGTCGTGAGCTGGGCCGAATGCAAGCAGGTTGACAGACAGGATCTTTGCATGTTCCAAGGTGGCAGCCATTCAGGTGTCTTGCCCATAACTGAAATTCAACAACTAAATCAGTTCTCTGGGTTGAAGCAGATGAGCTTGGGAAAGAAGACATTTAAACCACATCAATCCTTTTAACTTTTGCTGTTCCTTTCCTGGGGCATAGCTTGATAATCTTGATAAGACCTGAGGTAGGGGAGAGATCATGAAGATATTGGGTGCCCTGAATGGGTGAGTCTGTGGGAGTTAGCTGGAGACAGAATAGTGCAATGCAAAGAATGCTGAGTAGAACTGACTTTGCCACTAACTTTCTATGTGACCTTGGGGCAGTACTTTCCATGTGACTCTTTGGACCTCAGTTTCCTCATCTGTAAAATGTGGTACTCGGACGGAGTGGCCTCGAAGAGCCCTTCCAGTTCTAGTTTCAAAATATGATTATATTCACTTACTTAAAACATGCATTGACATTTTTTTAAAAAAGCTCAGAAATAATTTTAAAACTGAAGTAACAGCCATTCGAAAGGTTAACGAATCCCAAATTCTTCTGCTGATTAAAAAAAAATCCAGTCTATTCTTTACCAAATTGTTTTTGACCTCCTGGTTTCTGAATTTAAGAGATGGATTTTTAATTAACTTCCTTGTCTAAATCCCTGAATCAAGTTTTTCTTTGTGTAGGAGTGGCTCTGTTTATACACATGGGCTGTAGATTGATACTGATCTTACAACAGTCCCAGCTATCTTTCTCCTTGTGCTCAATTTGTGGCTGAAATGATCTCTTTTCTTTTCCATCTGGGAAAGTTCACCTTTGCCCTTCCTTCAGAAGTGAATAGTTTAGGAAAATCAGTGGGACATTTTCTACAGCCATTTTTCTGATGGACAATAAAAACAAAATGCTTTTTTTGGTTTATTTTCTTGCTTTTATAAGCTATTGACAAGAGATTGAACTGCTCAACGTTGAATCATTTGGAAAGGATGTTAGAGATAGTTTCGTCTTGCTTTTCTCTTTGTGAGAGAACATGACAGAATGGTTAGAGGGCCGTAATTGGTATCAGCAGGGCAGCTAGGTGGCTTCTGGAGTCAGGAAGACTCATCTTCCTGAGTTCAAATCTGGCCTCAGACACTTATTATCTCTGTGACCCTAAACAAGTCATTTAACCCTGTTTGCCTCAGTTTCCTCATCTGTAAAACGAGGTGGAGAAAGAAATGACAAATCAATTCAGGATCTTTGCCAAGAAAACCCCAAATGGGGTCACAGAGTCCAACACAACTGAGGAATGATTGAACAAACCCGATATCAGGAAGCCCTGTGTTCCCATTCAACCTCTGAGATTCAGTATCTGTAGGACTTGGGACACGTCATTTCGTCTTTCCAAATCCCATTTTCCCCATCTCTAAAACTGTAGTACCTACCTTACCCACTTGTTGTAAGGCTCAAGTGAAGTCATAGACTGAGAGCTGGAAGGAACTGTAGAGGTCACTTAGCCTACCTTCCTTGTTTTACAGAAGGGGAAACTGAGTCCCAAAGAGATTGAGTTACTTCATCTCTTTGGGACTCAGTTTCCCCTTCTGTAAAATGGAGTGTCAATGACACTGAATAAGTGCTTTTGAATAAGTGCCAGAGCCTAGAACTGAACCCAGGGCCTTTGAAGCTAAATCCTGCCAATCCAAGTTCTTTTGTTGAGAGACAGCCCAGTGGATGTGGAGTCAGGAAGACCTGAGTTTAAATCTCACACTTACTAGCTATGTGACCCTGGGCAAGTCACTTAACCTCAGTTTACTTCAGTTTCCTCATCTGTGAAAGGGGGACCTCCCTCCCAGGACTGTTGTGAAGATCCAATATTTGTAAAGTGTTTTGCAAAGCTTAAAGCCCTACATGAAGGCTAGCCTTTACTGTACTACGGTGCCCATCAATGACCATTTAACACTTTGCAAACCTGAAGCACTATCCCAGTATGAGTTCTTAATATTGTTTTGCTAATGTGGAGAATAAACATTTCAGATAAAAGACTTTAGTCAAAACACCCCTTTTGTTTATCAGGTTAAGGTAGCCTCATGTAACGGTCAGTTTGGGGGAGAAAATGTTGCTTTGGGATTCATGCCATGGAGGATGGAGTTGGATGCGGTCCCTGAGTGGGACTCCCACTCTGTCACTTAGAGCCCACCGTGCTGTGCTGGCTCTTCTCTTCCGAACTGTGTTCTCCTGACTAGAATGAGCAGTTAGAACTCGATGACCTCGAAGATTACGTCTAGCTCCAATCACTGACCTTATAAATTAAGAAAGAGTCTTTTAAAATAGCCCTTGGAACATGTACCTTTGAAAATACTGCTCGGGAGAAGATTGTCTGGCTCGGAGCTCATTACTCATGGATCTGTGACCTCACTGGTGTGGGCATGCAAAGCATTGGTGCACATTGCAAGCCGTTCATGCCAAACCAAGAGCCTTCATGATAATTGTGCCCTCCTACAAAGAAGACTCCAATTGGTGTGCTTGGAACCTTCATCCAGGTCTTTTTACATCCCATGTGATTTCATTAAACCCTGGGGTTGTAGATTTAGAGCTGTAAAAGTTGTTAAAGGTCGTCTAGTTTGACCTTATTTTATGGATGAAGGATCCTAAGCTCGAACAATTATAGTGACTTGTTTAAGGTCACATGGGTAGCAAGTGATGGCAGTTGAACCTGTGTGCTCTGATCTCATGGCCATTGGCTTCCATCGTACCGATGTGCCTCCCAGTGGCATTCTCCACCAGTGCTGTTTCCTTGTGCCTTTATGGGTGAGATTGTAGATGAACTATTTGACGGAGAAGGAGAAAGGGGCAGAACAAAAGGAGAGCTAAGCTGGTTGGGACCATTGCCAATTAAAGGTCAAGCAGAACTGAATAGAAAGGAGAAAATGTCAGAGAGGAAGATTAGACTTATGTTTGGACCCAGAGGCAGCAGGTGGAAACTTGTAAAGAGGTGGATTTAGGCTTCGTGTTAGGAAAACCTTTCCAACAGTTAGTACATTCCCAAAAGGAGTGAGCTGCCATGGGCAGAAGTGGAGAATTTCTCATTGGAGGGCTTCCAGTCGAGCCTGGATGGCCACATACTGGATATGTAGTAGAGGGCATTCTTGGTCCTGTGTAAGTTGGACTAGTTGGCTTCTAGAGTTCCATCCCATTCCAAAGTCCTTTGGGTTGGTGAAAATAGGATTTTATTTGCAGAAATGTAACATATTTTCTGTGACTCAGGCATTCAGGCTACATCCTATCTTTGAGCACTAAGTACCGTGTGATGTGGAGTTTTACATAGCATATTGTGATAAGATAGAGATCTAGAAGGGACCTTAGACATCATCTAACCCAATCCTCTTATTTTATGGAGGAGGAAAATCCCCAGAGAAGGGAAGTGGCTTGCCCAGGGTCATACATAGCAGTCCGCAGAGCTTCATTGGGAACTGAGTCTTCTTTGACTCTTGAGTTCAGTGCTTTATCCTGTCCCTGACCTGGGTTTAAATGGAGGGTTGGATAGCAGAGATGGGAAATGCTGTAGGTGGGAGGCAAGGGAAGGAGAGAGCCATCTGAGTTAGAATGGCCGGGTAAGATCCTACAGAGGCTCGACACTGTCCCTGAAGAAAGAGATGTGTTATAGGAGCTCAGATTAAGTGTGCTGGGAGCTTTGAGGCTATTTGGTCCAAATCCCACATTTTACATTCAACTGAAATCAGGAGAGGTAAACTGACTTGCGCAAAGTCACATAAGGAAGTGTCAGAGTCAGCTAGGTGGTATGCTAGCTGGAAAACTCAAGTTCAGATCGGGCCTCAGACACTTTTACTAGCTGGGTTACCCTGGGTGAGTCACTTAAACTCACTTTTCCTCAGTTTCTTCAACTTTAAAATGGGATTCATAATAGCACCTACTTCACAAGTTACTCTAAGGATCAAATGAGATAATATTTGTGAAGCACTTAGCATGGTGCCTAGCACAGAATAGACATTATATAAATGCATTTTCTCTTCCCTTCCAGTACATCCTGGTTCCTCATCTAGCTTTTTTCCGTCCCCACTGCATCCCACTTTTAGATATGATCATCACGCTTCTGCATCATCAGCTTCAGATGAAGTTGTGGTGCAGTGACCGCTTTAGTGGACTGGGAATCAGATCTTGGCTCTGGTCCTGGCTCAGCGGGGACCATCCATTCTCTCTGGGTCTTGGTTTCCTCCAGGGCTTGGGCTAGATGAATGCTAAGGTCCCTTCCAGCTCTTTTCTTCCTTTATTCTAGGGAAGGGCTGAGACCTAAGGGGGAGAGGATGTAGAGGGGCTGGGAGAACATGAGCAGCTGTTTGAAGTTGGGAATGAGGAAATTTTCAGGAAGTCCATGAATGCCAGGTTAAGGAGTTTGGACCTTCTCTTATGGGCAGTGGGAAATCAATTCACTTCATTTCGGTTTCATTCAGTTCACCAGGTCAATATCACCTTTGTTCAAGGCGCTAAGATAGGTACTGGGGATATAGTGACAAAACAGTAGCCCCTGGCTGTAGGTACCTCAGTCACTTATGCTACAGAGGGAATCGGGAGTTATTAATGTTTTTGAATAGGAGAGTAACTCAGCTGGATTCTGTTTTAGGGCTCTTGATTTGGTAAATGAATTAGGAGAAAGAAATTGAATTTAAGGAGGTAAGTTAGCTGGGCTGTTACTAGAGTGTTAACCAGTGGGAATAGAAAGGAAGGAGTGATATTCAGGTGGCATTTCAACAAATTCAATAAATATTAAGTGTTATGGCAAGGCAGGGCATGGTGGTGGGGGTGGGGGAGCTTGTTATCTCCTTCCTTAGGTTATGAGCTCCTTCTTGAGGGCAGGGACTGTTTTTATCCACAACATTTAGCCTCCTGTTTGGCCCGGTAGTAGAGGCTCCATAAATGTTTATTGACTGACTGGAGGATACTTACAAGTAAAGATTGACCAAACTCAGTGACTTAATACTGAGAATAAAGGGACATCATAATAAGGATAATATTTCACACTTATATAGCATTTGCAAAGTACTTTATGTACATTATTTATACAACAACCCTATGAAATATTATTATTCGACTAGGGAACCACAGTGGATAGAGTGCTGGGTCTGGAGTCAGGAAGATCTGAGTCGAAATCCCGTGCTCAGACACTTACTAGCTGTGTGACTTTGGGTAGGTCGCTCAACCACTCTTAGCCTGTTTCCATCTGTTAAATGGAGATAACAAAACCACGTAGCTCTCTGTGTTGTTAAGAAGACCAGGATCATCAGATGTGATTGTATCTGTACGGACTAACTTTGATAGACTTGGCTCTTCTCATCAATGCAAGGTTGAAAGACAGCTCCAAGGGACTCGTGATGGAAAAAGCTATGCACATCCAGAGAAAGAACTGCGGAGTCTGAATGCAGACTGAGGCAAAGTCTTTGCTCTCTCTTTTTTCTTTTTTGGTTTCGTTTCTCCTTTCTCATGATTCATTCCATTGCTGATAATTCTTCTTCACAGCTGGACTATTATGGTAAACAAGTTCAATGTGAAGGTAAATGCAGAACCTACATTGGATTACATGCCATCTTGGGGCAGGAGAGGAGAGGGAGGGAGAGAAAATTTGGAACCCCAGAACTTGTGGAACTGAATGTTGTAAGCTAAACATAAAAAATAAATTTATAATAAAAAAGATCAAACGAGATTTTATATGTAAATGTATATACATATATGTGCATATACACATGGTATATGTATGTATACACAGCATATTGTATGTATACGTATATACACATATGTACATGTACACTTGTTTATATGTGTTTAAGGTGCTTTATAAACTTTAATGCTCTGTATAAATATTAGCTGTTATTATTATGTCCACTTTATGTTCAGGGAACTCACAAAGGGGATGGTATGGGCTTGCATTTAGGGAATCACTGTTGGAGGCAGCATTCAGACCCTTGTTTTCCTAACTTTGTGCAGTGTTGCTTATACTTTCTGAGCTTGTATAACCTGAACAGATACATCCTCGGAGAGAGCTCTATCTTTTTAAAAGGTCTTCTTATTAACAGCAAGGTTGATGTGTGCTTCTCTCTCAGCATCCCTACCCATCCAGAGCCCAGTTCTCAAGGACCTCCGCCTTTCCTGGGGCCCTTATCCGTGATGATCGCTTAAGCTCTCACGTTGTAGAAGATGGTCGGCTCCTTAACTGAAATAATTAGGGAGGAGAATTGGCCTGTAGTTTCTCACTAGCTCCTAATGGCCAGATGTTTACAGCCTTTAACCCTAGGACTATCCATCTGGGAGGCAATAACATTCGATCTGATTCCTTGATATAGTAAAGAAACTTTGAGTGAGATAAATCAGGCTTTTGTCAAGGCTTAAGTACATCCGAGCTGCGGAGGGGGAAATTCAGTACTGTACAAGCCCCATTACAGCCCTGGGGTCCCTGGAGAAATAAAGAGTCTTCTCCACCTTCATTACTTGTGAGCTTTCAGTGCGGCTAAAAATGGAATTCATTAGAAGGGGGAAACTATTTTCATCTCCTTTTACTTGCATAATTTTGCTTAAGAGAGTATTTGACTGCTTTCTGGAGCATCCTGCTGCATTGGCCACCCTTTGCATTTTTTTTTCCAGTCTATGCATTCTCTCCAGCCTGGAGGTTTGTTCGAAAGCTAGGAGGGCAGTTTGGTTTATAAGGAATTGCAAGAGGTGAAGTTGTCTGGACCAGTAAAGATGAAGTAATCGTGTTTCCCTGTTGGTAGTCCTGTATGCGGTACGTAGTAGGTGCTTAATAAATGCTTATGGGATTGGATTGTGGGATGATGGGGACCTCCCAACTTGAGTTTAGAGCTGGAAGAGACCTTAGACATTTGAGACGGAGAGAGCGAGGACCTCTCAGATATTCTTATTCCATGGCACTTTGAAGTCCTTTTTGGGGAACCTAAGTTGATAAGGCACGCAGCAAACAAGATGGTTTCTAACAATATTTTCTTATAGAAAGTTGTATCATGCCGCCACTGGTGGAAAGAATGCTGGATTTGGGGTCGGAGGACCTGGGTTCAAATTCTGTCTTTGCCACTTACTACCTCTGTGACAAGTCATGTCACCTCCATTGGCCACAGTGTCTCTATTTGTAAAATGAAGGAGCCGGATTAGATGACCTCTGAGGTGCCTCCCACGTCTATGTATCGTCACTTTTCTTTCTGAATTGTCCGATACATGGCATCCTGCTTTTGAAAAAAAGTACATTTTTTAGACATTCTGAAACATCAGAGACTGATATTGAAGCTCCTCTGTGAGGCTGGATGGTGGGTGGTGTTTCTCCTTTTGCAAAAAAAAAAAATAGGCCTCACTCCTTCCTACACTTTAATTACAGACTGTTCTCTTTTCTGAGTGTAGAGGTGAGTTGTTCTACGCTTTCCTTCTCACCTTTTCTCAGCCAATCAGTCAGTGAGCATTTATTAATAATTTCTGTTTATGTGCCAGGCCCTGTATTAAGTCCTGGAGATCCAAAGAAAGGCAGATTCTGCCCCCAAGAAACAGCAGGATTTTGTGAAAAGAACACTAAGATTGGGCATCAGAGTCTGCTCCAACTCTGTTAACCTTCTAGCTCTGTGACTTTTGATGGGCCATTTTCCTTCGCCATGCCTTGATTTCCTCATCTGTTCAGTGAGTGAGTTGGTTTAGACCAAGGTGTCACGGTGTCATGGATTTTTGGTGTCACAGATCCCTTTGGCAGCCATGGTGAAGCCTATGGACCCCTCTCAGGACCGTTTTTATTTTATTTTATTTTATTTTGGAGGGGGGAGGTAAGGCAATTGGGGTTAAGTGACTTGCCCAAGGTCACACAGCTAGTAAGTGTGTCAAGTGTCTGAGGCTGGATTTGAACTCAGGTCCTCCTGACTCCAGGGTTGGTCCTCTAGTCACTGCACCACTTAGCTGCCTCCAAAACAGGGTTTTTAAATGCATAAAATAAAATACATAGGATTTAAAAGGAAACCAATTATATACCAAATAAATACCAATTTTTTTTTTTTAATGTTCATGGGTTCCAGGTTAAGAACTAGCCTCTGGTATAGATGCTTTTCAATGTCCCTTCCAGTGACAATCCTGTGATGTCTGGGATTGTTTGTAAGATCTAAAGATGAGCAAGATGGGGATAGTCCCCAAGGAATCTCTTAGCAAGCATATACAGCCTCTGTGACCTGTGTGTGACTCAGTCTAAGCCCAGAGCAGAATGTGATGAGTGTTTAAGAGTGGTAGGGACAGAGTTCTGTGTGATTTAAGAAGAAGGAGAGATCTTGGGTGGGGAAAGGGAGCAGTGAGGAAGACATACCAGGATAGATGGTGGAGGATCTCAGTAAGTACAGCTGGTGGTGTGGAAGAAGAGCACCTCTTTCCAGGCCTATCTGGAAGGGGGTTGTGTTTGTGGGTTGGTGCCTTTGTCCTGCTTGTCTGGAGAATGGAGCACAGGTTCCCTCAGAGTCATAGCCCCTGATTGTAGTCTGGTACCTAGAACACTTTTCTACAAGAGTTCCATGTGGTCCAGAGTGCAAGTCTCTATTATGCTCAATTTATAGGGGTTGTGAACTTGAGGTTTAGAGCAGTTAATCGGGGCTGGGATTCAAATGTAGGTCTCCAACTTTTTCCAAGTACAGTCCTCTTTCTCTGCACCAACACTGCCCTTTGGTGTGTGTCTCTGCTCTCTGAGGCAGTGTGTTTCACTGGGAAGAATTCTGGAAACTTGAAGCTGAAGGACCTGGGTTTAAATTCTAGCTTTCTCAGGACTTAGCTGGATGACCTTGGGTAAGAATTTATTTCTCTGAAGCTTAGTTACCAAATAAATATAATCAGGGAGCTGGGAAGGAAAGGGGGACTATACCCCAGTCAGGCCTTTTCTAGCTCTAAATTGAACATCTCTGTCTCTTTGCTCATTTGTCTGTAGTTCACTTAACAATGTCACTTTCTAAAGAATGGGGAACTTTGTCGCTGTTGCTATAACATTAGGGCTTCATGTACATAGTAGGTATTTAATAAATGTTTAATTGAATAGAAAGCATGTCTGTTTAATAAGTACTGGCTGTTGATGGTGAGCTCCCAGTGATATGCCATGGCCAGTTCTTGCCAACTCTTGAGGACCAGGTGTTACATTTTCCCCTTTAGCCTTTACCTCTCAGAAATCAGCAAATGCTACAAATCAAAGGTTTATTGTTTTGTTGATTACTGGACTTATGGAGAAGATGTTAACAAAATAGATTAAACTTAACAGTGTGATATGTATGCTTTTGTTGGAGAGCATATTGGTAAACCACTTTTTGTTCATCCATGTGTGAATGGTAAGGGGCCAGTACTAATTATATCCCTACAGTGAAAAGGTGGGATAGCACAGTGGAAGGCATACTACATTTGAACAGTTGGTCTGGGTTCCCATCTCAGCTCTGCTACTTAATTCTTTGGCAACCTCGGGAATGGGAAGGTCACCGAACCTCTCTTCCTTAGGTCTTCACCTGTAAAATGAGGAGGTTGGACTAGCCGACCTTCGAGGTCTCTCCTAGCCCTGAACCCCAAGATCCTTGAGTGCTCAAATTCTCTTAAAAAGGGACATCTCTGATAAGGAAGCCTGGGTCCATCATTTTGCTTCTGCATGGCAGGCTTGGGGGGGCACCACAAACTGAATCTGCTCTGCTGCCTCGCCCAATAAAAACAAAAATGCTGCTGCTATGGATAGCCAAGGGGTGTGGAGGTGGCAAGGGGAGAAATTTGCATTACTGTTGCCCAGGCCATGCCTTTCCTGGTATAGGAGTGATTGGGGCCTTCAGGGCTGTTGGAATAGGCAGGTTTCCAAGGCACAAAATTTGCCTAAAGAGCATCATTGTCTCCACTCCCCCTTCTTCCCCACATACACCCATACCTCCCCTAAGTAGTGTCAGTATTCATAGACCCTTCTCATAAAGGCATAGGTGAACTCTGAATGGGTCTGGAGGTAAGAAATTGGTGTTATTATTCTAGTCTCTGTGGAAGACTTTTGAAACAGGGCTAGGAGCTCACTCCAGGAATGTGCAGACCTGGGCTGGGCCCCTTGGGGACATGGAGATCTGCAGCTGTCTTCCCAAACCTTCTCCCCCACTCCTGGGTCCCTGGTGCATTTTTTCCTTCTCTTGATGGTGATATACCTCAGCCCTGTTGAGGCTTCTGGCCATTGACGTTCCAAGTGCTCCTCCTGGGAGCCATGTGTTTGCGTGTGTCTGCTGTCAGTCCTTGGTGATTGTGTGTTATTATCTTGGGTTAAGGGCTGTCTCATTGCCTTGCAGGCCGCCCGCTGTTTCCCGGGGAGATCATGAAACGAGGTCGGCTCCCTAGCAGCAGCGAAGACTCTGATGACAACGGCAGTAAGTGGGGCTTGGTTGTGTTTGGAGGCGACCAGGGTTTGGGTCAGCATAAAGACATGTTTTTGATGGAATGCTTTAAATAGCTTTAAATAGGCACTTGGAGCACACATCAGGCAGGTCTGAGGCGGTGAAGGCCTTCTCGGAGAGACTCAGGCTCCTGTGACAGATAACATACTTCTGTAATCAAACCTCTGCAGCTGAGGTTGGCTGCAGGCAAGCCGGGAAGGGTCCTGTTTGCCACCAAATAAGGAACACTCCGATTCTGAGAGATACCCACAGGTCTGCTTTTCTTAAAGGTCATCGGCACATGGATGGTATCAGTGGTACAGCTTAATCACAGGCGATTGAAAAGGGAGGAGGGCAAGGGTGGTTAATCGCTCATTTGGTTGGGAGAATCTGGAGGTAGGGCTGGGCATTTTCAGTCTGTGATGGCTTATATTTTGCTTGGCACCTTGTCGGACAGGGAGTCAGGAAGACCTAGGTTCAGATTCTGCCTCTGATATGTACTCTCTGTGTGATTCTAAACAAGTAAATGAACCACTCTGAGCCTGTTTCCTCTTCTTTGAAATAGAGTTAATTGTACTTATGCTATGGGCTTCCCAGAGTCATTGTGAGGCTCATTTGTAAGTTCTTTTATCCTCTAAAATCGTTGGGTGGATGCTCTTTCTGTACATCACTGTAACTTTCCAGTAACTCCCCCAAACAGAGCCTTCCTTTGTAATGCATACTTTGTAAAATTTAAAGGACTGTCTAAAGTGTCAGTCATTAATATTATGATTATGCTTCTCTTGACTTCAGTACAGTAACATTTCACCACTTTGAAATGCAGCCCCGAACCACAGGGTCAGCGAGAAAGTCTGTGGAGCAGACAGACTAGAAGGTCTGCCGGACAAAGGCCATGCACTGGAGCTCTCTTCCAGGCAGACCCCTCAGGTTTCCTCTCTAAAGCTGTTTACTTTTACTTTACAAACAACTCTAATGACTGCGTCAAGTACTTTGTGGGGCATTGAGTAAATGTGTTTTCATTCATTCTAATCGGTTTTTAAGCTCTCAAGATTAGAAGCAGCCTGCTTGAATGGGAGGGGGAGGGGGGCGCTGAAGGCTAGAAGTCACTCTGGGCAGGCACATTGACAGTGATTTAAAGCAAGACAGACTGGCAGTCCAAGGACAAACAGCCTTGTGTACCTCAACAGACCCATAGGATACCTATAGTTGGTGTTGCTACGTAAATGCGATAAGGCTCTTCCTGTAAGTACCTGCCTCTGAGTTGATGCTTCATGGAGTACTTTGAGGTTTACAAAATGCTTTATTGTATTATCTTGTTTGAGCCTCCCAAGAACCCTGTGAAGTAGGTATTACAGGTGTCCCTATTTTGCAGAAGCAGAAACTCCAGGTTCAGAGTCCACTGGGATTTGAACCCAGGTCTTCTCTTGCTTTTCCAACCATGTTCATGTCCATTTTCTGTTCTGAAGCTTTCACTGGCTCCTAAACCCTCAAGTCCAAGCCCACCTGCCAGACTTTGAAAGCTCGTCACAGCTTATCTCTGGGCACTGTCACCTCCTATTGCTTGCCAGCAGAAACCCTCTGCTCTGTGCCTTCCCTTCTGGGAATTTCCCATGCTCCTCCCACTGACACTTTGACACCTACCCATCTGTCAGGACCGAGCCTCGTTAAGCCCCTCCTCCTCTTGCAAAGTGTTCCCCCCCTATTCCAGCCCTCATTGATAGGCCGTCTGTGCCTCAGAATTTAGCCTTCTCTCCTGGGTGGTGTCCGATGCTTTAGCTGTGTCCATCCTTTTCCTTTCCCTCACGCTCTCACAGGCAGGGCTCATAGTTACTACTGCGGTTTGTTTGTTGGTTTTCCCCTCTCCTTTACGTCCTCCACTGAAGTCGAAGTCCGAGACCTCATTGTGGCAACTTCAATACAGTAGCCAGTTGGGAAGACAACTTGGGAGCAGAAAGTCAGCAAGAAAGGACCGATTGGATAGTCTACTGCATAGAGGCCCCGCTCTGACTGTGGGCTCTTAAAACTGAGAGCCGCAAAACAGAGGCCTCTGCAGGCCCTGCCCTACTAGAAAGATTTCAGATCCAGGCCCAGAGGTCAAAGAATCATACATTTAGAGTTAGAAGGTCAAGGCTAGCTCTCAGAGGGTAAGCATTGCTTATTGCTTACCTGAGACAGGTCTTCCAGACTCCTAAGTCCAGTGTTCTATCTATTCTTAGCACCTAGCTGTCCTTGGTAATAAGTAACAGAGCTAGCACGTGTTGTGGGCTGAAGGCCACCATAGCCAAGGTCTTGTCTTGGCTGGAGAGGCTTACTTGCTCGATCAGCTGGCATCTGAACAGCATCTTCGGAATCTCCAGACCATGAACTCACAGTGTGCTACCAGGTGCTAGTGTCCAGCCTCACCCACAGTGTGCCTGGGGACAGGAGAAGGTGGGCGGTGGGAATCAGCACCTTAAGGGACAGCTTCGCCCACAGCTATTCTGGGTCAGAAATAGCATGCTTCATTTTCTGTCCCTGCCTGGTGGGATGCCTGTGGGATACCTGCATTTCTTAGCACTTTGAGCTCAGCTGTCTTTCACTGATACTCAGAGTTGGAAGGTCACTCAGAGACCCTCTAGATTAACCTCTTTCTCAATAAGTCTTCTGTATACAAACCCAACAACTCGATTTTCAGCTTTTTTTGAAGACCTCTTGACATAGCCCATTTCATGCTGGGATTATTATTATTATTAATTATTAGGAGGTTTTTCCTTATTCTGAGCTGATCCTCCAGACTTTGTTCCTGGTTCACTCTCTGGGTCCTAGCAGAACCCATATAATCCTAATTCACATATTTGAAGACAACTGTCCCGTGTCCCCTCAACTCTCTTCTGGGCTTACCATTCCCAGTTGCTTCAAGCTATTCTTAATGCTATGTTCCTGAAGATATCCCAGCCACCTGTCTTTGTATTCTCTGAATACTCTCTGACTTGGTAGAGTATGTGATGCCCAGAACTGAATGGGATACTTCAGGTGTATTGTGACCAGGCCGAGGACAGCAGGGCCGTCATTTCCCCAGGCCTTTCTGAGTTAGACCTAGCATGGGGTTGTCTCCAATTGGGGCAGTATCCAGATTGATTTGGCAATATAAAACAGAGCGAATGTCAGAATATGCATCAGTCAAATAGTTAAAGTCTCTTAAATTCTTTGAATTCATACTGTCTTTAGCAAATTTTATATCTCAAATCCACTTCCTACCTACTAGTCAGTACAGTGCCAGACTAATGGGGGCTATATTGCGCAATACAGGTGGTGTGGAGAATATCCTCAGTCACCCGCATGTGCCTAGACATTTTCTACATTTTTATAGTCACTACCTCAGCTCATTGGCAACTCTAGGGAAACAAGCCTGACATGATTTATTTTCTTAGAAAATTATAGAAAAACGGAAGTGAGGGCCAGCTCGTGATCTCCATTGATATCCAAGAGGTTTAGGGGAAGGCCCTCAGTATGCTGAATAGACCCCCTATGGAGGATTTACAGTAGCATAAGCAAGAGTCACTCCAGGTGAGGAAGCCTGAATGGATGGCTATTCAGGTCATGAATGGGAGTGCTGTCTTTGAGGAGGTCACAGATTCGTAGAAATAACTTTTTTAAGCCACCGCACTCCAGCTCCTGGCATCACTGGTGAATGTTTGCATCCATGCGGGAAGTACAAACACATTTGTATAGTAGCACATGGGAAACTCACTCATTTTAGCGTGGCATTGAGAAGACTCCAAGGCACTGCTGTCTTTCTGGGACACGGCACTGTTTGTGGTGAGTTAAGTCCTCCGGAGTGGTTAGTTAGCTCTTCTTTAGCTCCTCCTCAAGTCACCCAGAGGACTTAAATGTTTCATTTTGAAGCTGCTGGTTACCAGTCAGTGCCTTCATTCCCATTCCATCAGTTAGGGGAACAAGCCTTTGTGGTTTATTTTCTTAGAAAACAACATTTGGCTGTTCTCAAATTTCCTAGGGGAGAGCTTGGTAGGTATGTTGTTTTAAAGGGAGGCATGATTTTTTTTATTCCTTAAGCCCATGAATATATTTTGTCTATAGCTTTTTTTTAAGCATCGGAATGATTTCACGATATATGGGCACCTCCCATAGGAATCTTTGTAACAGAAAAAATTATAAGCAAAAGTCATCCCAAAATGATGGAACACATATGATACAACATTCCATACCTGTAGTCCCTTGTCTCGCTACTGAGAGGATTAGATATGTGCCCTCCTCTTTCCTCCTCTGGGACACAAAACAGTAGAAAGAATGTAGATGCCCATTCGTTGGGGAATAGCTAAGTACATTATGGTAAGAAGTCTGATTTAAATACGAATTTTTAAAAATTGCCCCTGAAAGGTGTGAAAAAGGGTCCCTCCCCTTTCCTGCAAGTCAGGCCCTGTAGTGGACTGGGGGTGTTGCTAGATCCAAGCAGTAAAGGAATTCCCTCCACACTTCTTTGGAGACACAGCCATTTCTCCCCCTAGACCTCAACCTTGGGAGCTTTTTATTTCTTTACTGGAGAATTTGAGCTTATGGGAAGCTCTGCTTAATTAAATGTAGCCTTGTTTACTTTGGTGAACTGCAGACCATGAAGGGGAGAGGAGAGGCAGCTCTCACTAGTCCACTTTGTGACTCCAGGTGGCTGGGATTGGGGGGAAGGGGAAGAGGGAACCTCAGGACTAGCTGAGGAATTTAGAGATTACCTAGGCTGCCTCTTGCTCCCTGCAGGCCTATCAGGTCTAGAGAGAGACTGAAGATTTTAGTGGGGCCCACATTATTTTTTTTTCTGCTTAGGATCCTATTTAAAGCTTACTAAATTTTCCGGATACTTTTAAATTTCTCTTAAATAATTTTATCTCCTTTTGTTGACTACTCTTAGCCAGTGCTTCTTTATCATTACAATAGCTCTAGGTACCATCTGGTCTAGCACCTTCTGGCTATTAACCCTTAAATCCCTGGAATGGGAGCTTCTGACTCCTAGGATTTTCTTCTCCCTCGTCTTACTCCTCCTCCTATGTCTGCTGAGATGATAGGCTCAGATTTCGAGCTGAGGGACACCTCAGAGGTCCTTAGTCCAACCCCCTCCTTTTACAGAGGAGGAACTAGATGACAAGAATGACTTATCCAAGGTCATGTGCGCCCTTTCGTGCCATCAGGTAGCAGGGTTGGGATTCATACCTGGGTACTGCTTTTCTATAGTGTGTGTCCATTCCCAGTTTGTCCCTCAGAACGAAGCTATTGCAGTGATTGAAATGAACTTCAGCATTGCAGTGGTTTTTGATTAATTTTTTTTCCCCCTTTTGCGTTGTTTTAGTGGAAAAGATCCACAGATGCTATAGTTACTCAGCTGGAACCTCTTTGAAGGCAGGGATTTTTTTCTTTTTCCTCATTTCCCTCTTCCCCCCCCCCCATCTCCCTGAGCACCAGGCATGACATTTATTTAATAAGTGCCTCATAAATGTTGGCTGAACTAAATTTCATGTGCGCTAATATGATTTGTAATCTGTCTAGGCATCAGTTAGTAGAAATCCTTGCCCCATGCTGTTTCCCTCTAGGGAGGCAGTGTGTTCCACTAGCAAGAATCCTCCTTGCCTTTGGCCTCAGGATCTGGGTTCACATCCCCACTCTGGTTCTTACAACAGAGTGTTTGACATCCGGCGAGTCATTCTTTGTCCTCACTTTCCTCCTCTGTGAATGAAGGCGGCGAACTAGGCAATATCTTAGATCTTTCCCAGCTTGAAGTATAGAATTCTCTCCAGTTAGATGAATCTCCAATGCCTTTTTCAGCTCACATCCTCTTCCGGAAAAGCCAGTGTAGTGGACATTCTGGACTTAAATACCACTATTAAATGCACAGTAACTTTGCAGGGGTTGGTGGGCACCATAACTCTGCATTGGTCCTTTTCTGACATTCATTGCTCTCTCCCTTCCCTCAGCTGTTTGCCTGGCATCAACTCCATTACTTCCACTTACCCATGAGGAACCAACCAATGAGTACCTACTCTGTGCTAGGCACTGAGAATACAAAGACAGAAATGAAACAGTGCCTGCCCTCAGCGAGCCCACCTTCTATCAGGAGATGATGGCATGTACGTGTCTAAGCATATGTAAAATGAATACAGGGTGATTTTTGGGGGCTAGTGCTAACAGATGATCAGGAAGGGTCTCCTGTAGAAAGTGGCATTTGAGGTGAACTGTGAAGGAAATGAGGAATCGCTAAGGGTCTAACCGATCCTGAGGCTCTGAGGTTAGGCGATTCATGGTGGTTTGGAAGAGGAGGAAGAAGGGTCAGAGATGGAGAGGTGGAGGGTCCTTAGAAGTCATTAGGTCAATCTGTTCAGTTTATGGACCCTGTTTACCTCAGTTTCCTCATCTGTAAAATGAGCTAGAGAAGGAAATGGCAAACCACTCCAGTGACTTTGCCAAGAAAACCCCTGAATGGGGTCCTGAGGAGAAGGACAAGACTGAAACAACGGAACAACGTCATCTATAAACTGAAGGAGTTGAAATGACTTAGTAAATGCCACATAGGCAGTCTGCAGCTATCAGGATTTGAACCCAGGTCCTGCAACTCCCAAATTCTGTTGTATCATGTAGCCTCCCTAATACTCCTCCCTGTCCTTCCTGAGAACTCTTGGTGAACAGACAAGGAAATCTAAGGCTTCTAAGCCAATGACTTTCCCAGATTCTTGATTAGCATTAGGGTTTTATTGTGAAGGGTTGTGTGGGAGGCTTTGGGCTCAGAGAGACTGACTGTATACGGGGCTGCTTGGTGTCCATGAAGTCACGAAGGGCCCAACCCTGAGACTGTTTGCTATCAGACCAGTCGGGCAGCTTCAGTTTGGCAGTGGAAGCAGCGCCTTCTTGTGCTCTAGCTGTTTCTGGCACAAACGTGACCAAGTCCGTGAACTCATTTCCCAAGAAGAGGCTGGTGGTGCCGGTTGCCACAAGGCAGGGCCTTTGCATCTGAAGGAAGAAGACGAGGTGCTCCAGAAACATGGGAGGCCTTGAGGATTTTAAAACATAAACATTTCGTGCCTGCTTTCTTGGAATCCCTTCCTTCTTTAAGACTCCATGAGATCTGTGAGCCCCTCGGTGTGTATCTGCCCTCCACTTGTGCCGGTCTCCATCCATCCTCGTCTGCCAATTCTTTGCGTGTCTCATCTACTGTCTTTGTTTAAAAAAACGTTTTGGACAGTAGAGGTGAATTGATGCTATTGGACCAAAATATCTAAGCTTTTTCACATGGTGAGAGTTGCCACAGGTGCTGGAGTCAATGGATATGGGTTCAAATCCTTCCTCTAATGCTCAGTAGCTTTGCAATTCAAGTTATTTGATCGCTGTGATACTTAGCGCCCTCAAATATCAAATGAGAGGATTGTTCTCGATGGCCTCTGTGGTCACTTCCAGTGCCAGATCTCTGATCCTAGGAAGACCTGGCACCCCAGAGGTCATTGGGGGTGGATTGCATTGTGTTACCACTCAGATCAATAACAGTCATTGTAATTACAAGAATTTTAGTTTCCTGTTTTCCTTCCTTGGTGTAGCTCTCAAAATGGATTGGGGGGAGAGGGAATTTGGAAAGGAACATCATCTTTATGGGTCTTCATTTCTTCATATGGAAAAGTGAAATGATTCGTTCTGGAGGTTCTAGGTTCTAGAGGTCCCTTCCGGCTCTCACTTTCCAATCAGGAGGCATTTATTAAAGCACAAGTCATGGGGTAGGCCCGGGACAGCATATGTAGGCTCTGAGATACAAATTCCTCGGTCCCGAGTCTGAGTCTCAAAGATTTCTCCCAGGGTGAATATCACCATCAGAACCTCTTCCTGCCTCTTGTCAGGACATCCTCCGAAGCACCCATTGAAGACCTAGTGTGATGAAGGGAAGGAAGCAGCGCCTGTGGAGAGACTTGACTTTTCTGCAGAAACCTCCTGACGCACCTGTCCCTTGAGCCCATACAGAAGAAGCGGGGAGTCTTCCTTCCAAGAGCCAGCTCAGGAAGCTGCCGTCAGTACCACGTGCCTTTGTAAACTGCCAGGCTCTGAATATAGTTAAATTTGTTACTGGAGCTTCAGACCAGCACATCACCAACTTTGCCACAAACAGCTGATAACGCAATTTCAGACATCTGTACCCAACTCTGTGAGTCTCTCACTGTACTCCTGGCAGCCGATAAAAAGTAAAGCAAAGCCTTATTTCTTCTGTGTTGATCTCCTGATTCAGTTGTCACCACTGAATGTCAGTACTCCACTGGCAGAGCCAAGATGTGAAGCCAATCCCGCTTTGCCATTTTAGCCTGGGATTTAGAAGTAACAAGTGGTTGGTGATGTGTCCGGAGCGAAGTCAAGGATTCCAAGGGTTTGGAGAGATGCAACGCTCTGCCAAGGTTCATTTGATCTCCCCACACAACCTTAACAGTGTGCTACGAGGCACGTTGTTGGCTTTTTTGTTGTGATTGTGTGTTTTTAGTTCCAGCAAATCAAAATTAATTTTGTGTTGAAAATGTTTTGAGAATTTCATGACAGCCTGTGAGATAATTAGAGGCACTGTCACAGAAGCAGTGCTGGGAATCACCAGGGTGTGTGAGCAGTGCAAAGATGCTTGTTTAGAGTGGGATCTGTCTCTAGCTCTGTGTGTGTGTGTGTGTGTGTGTGTGTAGATGTGTGGGGTTTATTTTATTTTATTTTTTTTTTTGCTTTACTCATCTGGTATGTCTGAATATAGCCCTTCTGGCTCTTTTTGCTCCCTAGCCTCATTTAACCCATATCTTGTTCTCAGTTTTGCAGTGATTCTGAGTGACAGAAGATATTTTTCCATCTCCTCAAAAAAAGTAAATTTTTCGAGAAAGGCTAGTGACCATGGCCTAAGAGGACGGTGACAATCATCTTTTTTAACTTCTTTGCTATTCCGGTGGCCTCTAGCCTCAAACATCCTACTCCATTCCGCTTCCCCATGGTATTTTCTTCTTCTCTTGGGTTAACTTACAAAGGGTACTTGCTTTCATTCGTATTTCAGTCTTGAGCTTTGAATGATCTAATTGGATCCATCTCTGAGTGTATGTACTGTGCTTTAGAGATCTAGTCCAAACACATCATTTTATCCAGGAGGAAACTGAGGCCTGGCGTCACCCAGAAAAGTGGTGACGCGTTCCACGGAGGTTACGCAAACAGTAAGTCCTGGAGATGAGGTCTGAACCTGGGTCAGTTGATTCTGTCTTAGTTTATAGTGTTGTTTTTTCCCACTACACTAGCTTCTATCTCTTTCAAAGAAGGAACACAAACAGACTTTTCTAAGAATTTTAGAAGACTGGGTCAAGGAATGATTTTAGAAATCAAACAGTATTTGCCACTTTGGTCGTACATAGAGGAGATTTTACCTTCCCAGTAGACAGAAAAGACCCATTAAATGGCCACCAAATATTGGATGATCACTTCCAGGTGGATGGAGCAAGGAAGGGATAGGACAGTTTATACCCACTAAATGTTGGGCTGAGATGCTGAGGGGGCCTTTGAAATTCTGGTATATGGCTCCACCTGGCAGGATGAGGAGAATCTGTTTGAATTTTTCATGATTTTTCCAAGTTATTTGGAAACTTTGCTCATTCACATCCTGGGCCCTGGAGCCTGAGTGCCGATAATGGTTTCTTGTTCTGGGTAACAAGTTGTCTCGTCTGGCAGAGTGGTTTTATCAATTTGTTTTATGTTGGGCTAAGTCATTTCACTGAGGATTCCCCCCCCCTCTTTTTTCAGCCCCCACTTTTTATTATTTTGGGGCGATCCCACAAATGACTGCTTAGGTCAGTGATTAAGGAAACTGGGGAAGAGCCAGTTATCAGGTTAGAAACACGGGGAAGGTTGCTGTGAGAGGAGGCTGGTTGCCCTCCACTCTCCCCCAGGTAGAGGGGCTTCAGGGTAGGCCAAGAAGGGGGATGTTAAGATAGTCCACTCGTGAATGATATGTTTAAATTCTAAGCTCCCAAAGTAGGCTTGCCAAGGGACATACTCCTTTAGCCTCCATATTAGCTGACTTTCATATAATGCATTGAGGTTTGCCGAGCACTTTACGAATATGATCCTTACAGCAACGCTGTGAGTTAGGTGCAGTTATCATCCCCATTCTACAGATGCAGAAACTAAGGCAGAGACAGACAAGTTGTTTGGCTAGGGTCAGATACAGTCTGTATTTGAACTCGGGTCTTCCCCACTGCAAGATCCAGCTCTCAATCCATGGCGCCACCTAGTTGCCAGAAACCTTTTCTACAGGGCTTGTGTCTTGGCCGGGGCTTATACTCAAATGCTTCTGTGGAGCTGTTATTTCGTTCCTGAAATTCATCATTTCTTTCACATCCCCTCTGGTTCTCTATCCTCCAACCCCAAATGGTTTTAATCACAACCCATCTATGCATCTTCATCCTGGGGGCTTCTGGCCGGGTCTTCACACAGAGGACCTGCCAGTTGTCCTGGTGCCTCCTCCAGGGCACTATATAGCTTCCCATGGTGGAATGGAAAGTGTGTCAGATTCGCTGTCAGAGGGTCGGGGTTTGAGACTCAGCTCAGCCCTTTACTTCCTGTGTGACTTAGTCAATGTACTGCTGGGGAGGCAGACCCCAAATCCGTGATCCTGTCTGTCATCCGGACACTTGGGAGAAGATACAGGCCTGCTATCAGAAAGAAGCCCATATGGAATAGAGAAAAGAGGGGAGGAGGAAAGGGGGTACTAGGTCTGCAGGGCCAGATTGGGGTTCTCCTAGAAGGAAAGCAGAGAAGGGATTTAAAAGGCCACGGTCCAAAAGGGTGGTTGCTTATTATATTCAGAGCTTCACAGAGTATCCTGGAATGGGTCTGCGGTGGCCTGTTCTAGCAAAAGCCAAGTGTTTGTTTTTATTCTGTTTGGATTTTATATTTTAGGGATAGGTTGGGGATAATAACTCTTGGTACAAGTACTCACAGTGATACAGTGTGCTTAAAAAGCATTCCTGCAAGTCGAATAAAATATTTTTTCCTTCTCACTAAGTGAAATCGAGCTATTAGCCGAAGGGCAGTGTGGTATATAGTGGGAGGTGTGCTGGGGCTGACCTGGAGTCAGAGGCCTGGAATTTAAACCCGCCCTTTTGCTGCTTACCAGCTGTGTAGCCGGTATGGTGGCAAGTGCCTAGCCTTTCTGGGCTTTAGTGACTTTTGTAAACTGGTGGAGCTGTCCCTTTCTGCTCTGCATGGAAGCGGTCTGTCCCAGGGGTATGTCAGTTTGTGGAAGTTGGGAACAATTTCTTTTTTTTTCTATTTATATTTTTTGTACCTGCCTTCTGTAATGCATTGTCCAAATCTCTATTTTGACCTTTGGCTGGGGTGACACCTGTCACTCCCTATTTGGTAAGTAACTTAGTTTGACTTCCCACCACTTAACAACCTCACCCAGCTGTTTCCTTGGAGAGAGCTCACATCTGTATGGAGGAAGGAGAGCCACCTGCGCCGAGGGGGATGTTCTGCGCAGAGGGAGGTAGAGAGGATAATATATCTTTATTTCTACATATCAGGGAGCCAGAGACGCGTTCCCACTCCTCAGCACTAGGATGGGTTTGAAAATGCCCAGCGCATGGAGGCCTGATTGGGAGGCATCTCGGAGGAATGATGGAAGGAGTCCTACGTTTGGAATCTGACAATAGATTCTGTTTTCCGTCCGCCTCTTGCAAACTTGGGGACCTTGAGCAGGGGCACTTAGCCACTCTTGCTCTGAGGTTTCCCTTTTGTAGATTGAGGGGCTTGTGCCAGATAGCCTCCGAGGTGTCTTCTGGCTTTTGTTCTGTGATCCTGTGATCTCGAAGTGCAGTACCATGTGTGCAGCAGGAAATAGATATGTATATGAGTATGTGAATATAAACACATATATATATATATATATGTATGTGTGTGTATATATGCATATATATATTTTAATTGACCTGTATCCTAGGAGACCTCTCTGTTATAAATATGTATGTATGTATGTATGTCCACGTGTATATGTCTATAACACATATAGACATATATAATCATGATAGATAAAATATGTATCATACTGTATATAATAACGTATAATCTATAACATTATACATACTGGATTTTACACTATATATACATTATAAATGTATACATACCACACTCTGCGTGTGTGTGTGTATGTGTGTACATAGTATGTACGTATATATGCACACAAAAGATGGACGGGTTAAAGCTACGTTAAGACTTTTGGGACATCTTCTATGGACTTGCTGAATTGAATTGTATCCTGGGAAACTTATATAAACTGCAGTTCACTTCTGTCCTGACCTGAAGTATCTCCTGGGCCTTCATCTCCAGGTCACTTAAATTAGGAAAACCCAAGACAATGGCTAATTGTTGACAGAAAGAGGATCTTCCGTTGGCCTGCTGGTAGGGCGTATTTGAGGAGTGCCACAGGGCCAGGGGGGTAGGGAGGAGTGAAGTGGGCAAGAAAGGCATCAGGAATTTCAGACCCACGAAGGGTAGCCTGATGGTCCTGCAGAGGGGCTCTGTGTATGATGAGCAGTTGGTACGGTTTTTCATTGCTCCCATTTGGATTTTTGTACCTTCAGGCCTGTCTACGACCTGGTCCCAGCAGTCCAGATCACGACACAGGAGAAACTCATGTTCCAGACATGAAGACCGAAAGCCCTCTGAGGTATTTCCTGAATTGCATCAGATTTTGCAGTCTCTGGGAAGTAAACACACATGTGCACACACATACACACACACATACACACATGCGCACACACACACGTACACACATACACTTACACACCTGGTTGATGAGTGCATTTCTTCCTAATTCTATTCTCTTTCCTTTCCTGCTCCGTCTCAGCTGGCACCCAGCAACTTTCCCTCTGGCCAGGAGATCAGGGATTTCAGCAGCTGCTACAGTCACTGCCAGCCTCAAGTTAGTTTTAGCCCTGACTTTTTGGCTTCTTTGGCACCAACCCAATGTCATTTTGAACAGTTTTTGTTTTGGGCATTGTTTTCAAGGTTCTCTCTCTTCCCCTTCCCACCCTCCATTCTCTTCCCCCCTGCCCCCTGCCCCTCATGTCCTGTCTTCCTGGATCCCTACTCCTATCTTCCTTCCCTTTTGGTAAATACTGGTTTGTAGGTGCATTCCATAGCCCTCACTGCTGCTGGCCTTGATGTTTGCTAAGGACTTACCTGTCCATCTAGCAATCTGCTGTTCTGCAGTGCTTTGAGGAATGTGAACCAAGGAAGGAAACGGGCCTTGATCTTTGGCATTTTTCAAAGTGAGTCTCTCTGTGCCAGGGAGACACGGGGGCAAATTCCTTGAGAAGTCTTCAGTTTTGTCCAAACAGAGCAAGCTCAAAGGCAACAATAACCATTGAGTGATGGGAGGTGAAGGCAGATTTCTCAGAGGGATGCTTAATTTTTCTCCAGCTTGCCCTGTCACTCCAAGGACTTGCATGGGAAATGCCGGGGAAACTCGGTGGGTTGGATTGTCGAGATAATGATGAGTTCAGTGAGTTCTAGAGAATGCTGACTTCCTTCCTTTAGAATTACGGGAAAACACATGGGAGCAGCTGGCCCTCAGCAGAGAGCTCTGAGGGGCGTAAGCCTTCAAGTTCTCATCATTTATTGGTATTGGCCCTGTGGTTCTGGCGTGGCCCTCTGGGGTCCCTTTCCTTCTTTTTGTTCTGAACCTTTTGTAGTGCTTATGTTTGTATTTCTTTCCTTCACTCCTCCCCTTCCTTCTTTCCTTCCTTCTCCTTTTCCTTAACTGTTGCACCAGACCTCATTCCTCCTGTTTGTTTTATTTCACTGAAAAATAAGGGGGAATGAATGAGTTAGCTTTTGATGGATTGAAATTCCAGTGCCCCAGGGACCACGACTTTAGGAAATGGCATTGTTCCTGTGCCAGAGGGCACGGCAGAATGTGGAGTGGGGCTCCAGGGTCAAGCAGCATGGCGGTGGGCCTAAGGCACTTGGGCAAAAACCTTCTCTGTGGGCAAGTTTTTAGTCAAAATCCAGTTACGCTGCTGGTTCCTTCCCAGTTAAGTCCTTAAGCATTGCCCATCTAAAACATTTATACTGACCACTCATGAGTGTGGAGGCAGCTCTTCTCTTTTTTAATTGCTACCTTCCTGTCCTACCCTTTGGAGGGGAGAGGAGTGTGTGGACAGAGGTGGCCTCCTTCATCCTTCTCACCTTCATTATTTCAATTCGGTTTCCTTTCTCCCTTTGGCCAAACTCCTCCACAGCTTTCTCTCCTTCAACGTAGTTGGGGGACCTGTAGTGAGTCCACAGGACTTACCTAAAAGGTAATTTCTGCCTGCAGACGGATGGAGATGGGAGTTGGGAAACTGTCCATCAGCTGCTCTGTGGGGGCTGTGGCGAGCTCCGGGAGCTGCCCAATGCACTGGGGCATGTGCACTGCTTCCCTTACCTGTTACTGCACCCTGTGACGCTTCTGTAGACAGCTGTTGGCTGCTCCTCAGTTTGATGCTGGCATTCTGGGAGTGAGTGGTAGCATTGGGGTGGCGCTGGGGGATGAAAGAGGGAAGGGAGTGGGCTTTTTTTCTTTTTCTTTTCTTTATTTTTTTTCCTCTCTCTCCCCTCTCTCTCTCTCCTCTCTCTCCCTCTCTCTCTCTCTCTCTCTCTCTCTCTCTCTCTCCCTCTCTCTCTCTCTCTCTCTCTCTTCCTCTCTCCCTCGGAATGCTGCCTTAAACTTTTATTCTGGTGATCTTTGTTCGGGGACAAAACGAGTTCTTGAAAAATGGGTCATCTCTGGGGCCTTTAGCATGTGCCTCTTGTGAACTTGGAGAAGCTTAAGAAAGAGTGCACTCCTTGTCCTAGGCAGAGAGTCCTACATTGTGACTTGGGACTTGTGTAAACAGAGAGTGGAGTTTACAGATGCGTGCCTTCCTCTGGAGCCAAATGTGGCTTCTGGCTAATCTCATTGCCAAGGTCAGAGCTCCTGCACGGGCCTTTGGAAGGCAGCACTAGAACCAGGAACCACAGGGATCGTTGGGAGGAAAGCAGACCAATGGCTCAGGGGCACCAGAGGGAAGAAGATTTTGCCCTCCTGCCTGTGCTGCTGCCGTTTTGCTCGGGGTCAGGGTCAGACCTTGTTTATTCTCAGTGCCCCAGATGGATGAGTGAGCTGTTGTTGAAGTGTCGGAATTCCTGTAGCTCTCCTCCTTTGGCCTGAGATGGGAAGTGCAGGAGCTTTCTTGGCAGGGGGGTACCCTTGCAACTCTTGTGCTTTTGTTTTGCTTTGGTCAAATACTTACTTCCCAGGGCTCTTTAGGTGCTTCTCGCATGCATCCCCTGCCTCACAGAGAGAAGGTATGCCAAAGGAAGGTGTGTGACCCAGATTTTTGCTGGATATCATGTCTGTCTCTGATTTAGCATGGTAGTGCCAAGACAAGCTATAGCTCTGGGAGCTGGGAAGACTGTCATGTCTAATTTGGGCAGAGTTTCCAGAGCTAGATTCCTTCCTAGTCTCAGCTGACACAAAAATTATTGTCTGACCATTCTTCCTGGGATAGCTAGTGAGCTGATAAAGTTTACAGAGTCCTTTACATAATGCTCTCATTTGATCCTGAAAACAGTTTTGTGAGCTAGGTGCTATTAGTATCCTTGTATTACAGGTGAGGAAACACACTCAGAAAGGACATTAATTGTCTAGGTTTGTAAAGCTGTTAAGTGTCTGGGGCTAGATGGATGGATGGATGGATGGATAGGTAGGTAGATGGATAGATAAATGCATATGTAGGTAGGTAGATAGAGACCAAGACAGACAAACGGATGGATGGGTGGATAGAAGGACAGATAGATTGATAGATGATAGTCATATTAGTAGATAAATAGGCAGATGATAGATAATGAGATAGCTAGATAGATCAATAGATAGATAGATAGGCAGGCCCTGGATCTTTGGCAGGCAATCAGCACGTTGGGATATACCAGTAGGTGTTGAGGAGTGACTAGCCTCAAAATAGAGATTGAGGCTCCAGGGGACACTCAGGATTCCACAAAGTTTGGAGAGGTGTTGTTTTGAACTTTGCAGTGAATTTTAGGTTTGCATATATTTGCCAAGAGAATATCCTTAATTTAATGACCTTCCTCCAGGGATTTCCAGTTGCATGTTTTCCCTGAATTCCTCAGAGCAAGTGGAGAGTCCTTTAGGGGAAACTTTTGGGGAGGGTGGCTGTCAGTGTTCCTCCAGACACACGGCTGTGTTTGTGCAGGGGGAGGCTGTGGAGGAAGGGGAGACACCAGGGATCAGTGAGTTCTGAGCATGGTTGCTAGGTTTCCCCACTCCCCTCCTGGCCAGCCCAAGCAGAGCTGAATGGGTGTCAAGCTAAAAGTCTCTCCTGGAATAGGTCAGGTTGTTTTCATGTGGCTACAGAGACCTTGTCACCTGCATGGTCTCCTTGGAGCTAGAAGCTCCTGTGAACAGGAAATATAAATATCAAATGTCAGCGTTCCTTTCTCTCCCTTTGCAGGTGTTCAGGACAGACCTGATCACAGCGATGAAGCTTCATGACTCCTACCAGCTGAACCCAGATGAATACTATGTGTTGGCAGATCCTTGGAGGCAGGAGTGGGAGAAGGGGGTCCAGGTGCCAGTGAGCCCAGGGACCATACCAGAACCTGTGGCCAGGTAGAAACATACACACCATAAGAAATACCTTCTCTTTTCCCCACCCTTGCTTCCTCCCCTACATATCTACTGGATTCTGGTTCTAAGAGCCATAGTGCGTAAGTGTTGAAATTGTAAAGTACTGATTCTCCATCAGTATATAAGTGAAAGCGAAATACATTAGGTATACACTTCAGGGGACAGGGAACCCTTCTGCTAAGTTCCATTGTCCTCTGGACTAGATTTTCCAGCTGTACCTGTCCAGGATTTCTGTCTTCTAGGAATTTTTTTTTTCAGAGGAGGGAAGGTTATTTTTTTAAATTAAATTTTATTTCTTTCAGTCAAAGAAAATCATCTTACTTCCTCTTTCTTCCCCACCCCCTTCCCTCTTTAGAAGAAAGAAAAACAAAAAAACCTGTTGCAAACATGTAGCTTCACAGAGAACAAATTCCCCTCTTGGGTGCGAATGTTAAAAAAAAGGTCTCAGTTTTCACTCCTAGTCCGTCCACTCTTGGTCAGGAGGTCAGTAGCATCTTTCACCTTGAGTCCCGTGGCACTATGGTTAGTCATTGCATGGGTCAGAGTTGTAAAGTCTTTCAAAATTGTTTGTCTTTACAGTAATGTTGTATCGGTTCTTCTGGTTCACCTCACTCTGCATCAGTTCATGCAGGTCTTCCCAGGTTTCTCTGAAACTGTGACCTTCCTCATTTCGTATAGCACAATAGTATTCTGTTGCATTATATGTTTAAATATATGTGTATGTGTGTAAACACACACATACATATACATATACAGAAAACATGTCATGTATTCTATAACATAATATAGTGTGTGTATATAAATATATATAGTTGTACACTATAATTTATTCAACCATTCTGCAGTTGTTGGGCAATCTGTTAGTTTCCATTTGTTTGTGACCACAAAAATGACCACTATAAATCTTTTTGTACATATGGATCCTTTTCTTTATCTTTTTGAAGTACAGACCTAATTTTGGTATTGCTGGGTTGAAGAGTGTACATATTTAATAACTTTTGGGACTTTAGTTTCAAATTGCTTTCCAGAATTGTTGGACCAGTTCACAATTCCACCAACTCTGCATTAATGTATCTGTTTTCTCACAGCCCCTCCAGCATTTGTTATTTTCGCCAATCTGATGAATGTGAGATGGTACCCCAGAGTTGCTTTAATTCGCATTTCTTAATAGTGATTTCAGTACTTTTTTTTTCAAATGGCTGTTGATAGCTTGGATTTCTTCCTCTGAAAAGTGCTTATTCACATCTTTTGACCATTTATCAATTGGGGATCAGCTCTTAGTCTTACAAATTTGAATTTCTTCTCTGTATATCTTAGAAATGAGACTTTTATTAAAGAAACTTGTTGCAAAGATTTCTTTTAAGACTAAATCGTAGTGAGGGGGCTGACGGGCATTGATAGAGGGAGTGCCTCATTCAGAGCTCCCTGTACCAATTCCTGCCCTCGGGGAATGTATGTTGCTTGCAGTGTTGTGCCGTGGAAAGAGAACACTAAATTTGGAGGCAGGACCTGGTTTTGATCCCTGCTCTGCCTCTTTCCTACATGTGTGAACTTGGGCAAGCCATTAAATGAAGAGATTGTACTAGAGAATCTCTGAGGTCCTTTCCAGGTCTATCTAAATTTATGTTCCTATATTCCATTGCTGAGTCTCATTCGGGTAGGGATATGAAGGTCCTTGGCAGGGAGAAAATTTCAGGAATGGAAGACAATCAGGTTTTCATCTGTCGATGTGGGGGATCACTTTGCTTCCTGCTCTGCTTTGCCCCACCGTCAGAGGTAGAACCATGTGAGAGAGCCAGGGGGATTGGTGTGGGAGGTGGAAAAGAGAGAACCTGGGTGGGAAAGAAAAGGTATTTGTTAGGTTCACCTATTAATGAGAATAACAAGGTAAAACCTTAACACACTGGTTCTTTCTCTTGGCTTACTTATTCATACATTCATTACCCATGTAAGGGGAGATTCAGCTCTCTGACTCATTCTCCAAAGAGCGATGGTTCCAGTTGGCCCGTTGGCTTACTGTGCCATCTTATTTTTCGATTGGGAGAATCTAGAAGACGGTAGACCTGTGGATGGAAAGAACCTGAGAGGCCGTGGAATCAGTGTTGCCCATCATTCTACACATGAGGAAATTCCTTCAGAGGTGAAGTGACTTGTTCAAAGTCATACAGCTAGTAAGTGGCAGAGCTGCGATTTGAATCCAGGTCCTATGGGTGCAAGTCTAGGGTTCCTTCCTTAGTACCACACTGTCCCTGATGAGGGCAGGACCTCGATCACCTACTGCTCAGTAAGTGCTCAGTTTCTCTACTGAGATTGTTAGCCTGCCTCGTGATGTGGTTACTTAATTCTGCCTTGACCTCATGGCTCCTTGTTGCCTTCCTATGACCTTCATCCCTACTCAATGGTAGTGGCCCTCAGGGGTGGCACACCTGAGACTTGGCCGTTACTAGGAGATGGCTCCACTTCTAAGATTCTGCAGACTCTTGAACTGTAAGATCAGTCTTTCCCTTGTCCACCACTTCCCTCCTGACTTAGGCCGAGGGACCTCTGGGTAAAGGAAAGGACTGTTGTATGTGGGGATTCGTGAGACCATTTGATCTTAGAAAAGGGTTCTCATACTCTCTAAACAGGTTGGGGACTGCTGATCTGTAGGGTAAGACCTGCTCTTTAGCCTGGACTTTGAGGCCATGCATTCAGATGAGGTAAACCTCAGCTCAGGTGCTGTCTCTTCCTTGAAGCCTTCTCTATACCTAGGTGGTAACCCTTTCTCCCGGATTCCCCACTCACTTAGCACAGTGCTTGGCACACAGTAAGTGTTTAATTATCTCTCTCTCTCTCTCTCTCTCTCTCTCTGTCTCATCCCCCAGCCTCCTGTTTATCTTTGTCTCTCTCTGTCCCCTTCATAACCCTTCCCCCCAAAAGTGAATGTTCTCAAATTTTCTCAAAACATTTTCTGGGGATCTTTCTTTCCTTTTTATCAGGAACTTCCTCGAATCATGCTTTCTTATGTACAATTTCTTGAATTCCCATTTAGATTGTAAACACTTTGAGGATAAAGACTTATTTTTTGATGTCATAGCCTCATCTTCAGGGCCTGTTGTGATGCCTTGCAGAAAGTGGGTACTTAATAAACATTTCTTAGCCACCCCCACTCCCCACCCCTCCTGCTAATTCAATATTTCTGCCACCTGGAGTGAAGGGTTTCAATTTTGGATTACTTGGGCTCAACGTGGATAGAGTTGAATGGGTTGCAGTGAAGCACCCTTGAGGTTATACACACATCTGTAAGACCACAGAGCCGCTAAAGTAGATCTCATTACCCTCTGTTATCCTTTTAAAAGGTTAAACAGGAAGAGTTGGGTCCCCTTTGTGGGGTTTACAGTCTAGAATCCTAAAAGAGGACTAAAAAGTAAAGCCCTTGATGATCACTCATGCTTCTCATTCTTCTGGGCAGCAGAGAACAGGCTTATGTATCATAAAACTCTCACCTAAACAGGTGCCTAGCCAGGTGTTCTGTGCCCAAGTTTAGGAGCCACTGGCTGAGGGTCATTTATTTATTCATTTATATGTTTTTAACCTTATTTTGAGCAAGGGTCTGGAAAAAGAGAATATGGTTTTTGGACACAGCAGGTAGGAATGCTAGGCTGAGTATTTTATCTAAATTTTTGGTGGTGGAGTTTTTCTCCACAGTTTGACTCCAGAGGGAAGAGCCAAGAGCAATGTATGGAGGCTGAAAAGAGATAGATATAAGCTTTCTGTCAGGCCAAATGCTGTAACGATTAGCAGTATCGAGAAGTAGAACGAGCTGCCACAGGAGGTACTGAGGTTCCCTCCTTACTGGAAATACTCAGGCAGAGGCTGAATAACCACTGGTTGGATAGCAGGGATTCTTTTTCTCGTCTAGGTTGGACGACATGGTCTCTGAAGGCCATTCCAACACCAAACTTCTGTCATTCTGTGTTTCTGAACGATGTACCTCTCGTTTAGCCATCTCACAACATGATGTGGAGAAAACCACCTGCTCTGTGAATTTGGATATCGTTAGAATTGATGGAAATGCATCCGCAGGATGTTTGGGGCAACTTGGAGGCATTCATCCAAACCGCTAAAAATGGATTGGCTAAGGATCATAAACTAGAGAGGCCCTCTCGTCCAGCCTCCCTTCTCTGACCCCCTGACCCCCCATTCCCATGTAATGGATGACAAAATTGAGGCAGTGGAGGAAATTGCAAAGACAACTACTTTTGGAGTAAGAAGATTTGCCTTCAATTTCTGCCTCCTACTGGTGTGATGTTAGGCAGATCTCTTAACTTTTCTGGTTTAAGTTTACTTATTTGTGAAACGATGGTCTCTTATGTCTCTTCTAACTTTCAGTCTAGGATGTCATGGTCTGGAGAACATAAATGACTTACCCAGCGCTTAGCTAGCACAGGGCCTGGCACGTAGGAGACTTTGAACCCCAAATTCAGCAATGTTTTAGAGACTTTGGCTTTTGTTTGGTCTCCGGTTGAAGTCTCATTCATCAACTCCTTGCCTTCTGTTAGAAATGCTCTGGAGCCATTTCCAACCATTGAAGAGATCTGTCTTCCCAACAAACATTAATTGGGAATCCAATATATGTGTGGGACTTTCTGATGTGGTAAGGCAAGTTCCCTGTTTTTTGGGAGTGGCAGGGCAATTGGGGTTGAGTGACTTGCCCAAGGTCACATAGCTAGTAAATGTGTCAAGTGTGTGAGGCCAAATTTGAACTCCGGTCCTTCTGGCTACAGGGCTGGTGCTCTATTCACTGTGACACCTAGCTGCCCCTCAGGTTCCCTCTTAAAGACGAGAGGAGCTCACATCTTTGCCCTGCAGGACTTCCCAAATGAGATCTTGCCATTTCTCTAGTACTTGACTCGATCGTGTCATATCACAGGTACAGATTACAGGGATGTTCCCTGTCGTTTTTTCCCCATCAGAGTTGCCAGTTTCCTTCCTCTGGCTTCCCGAACTCATCGCTTGTGCCAGGCTGCTGCAGCCTTCTGCACCATTCCCGAAAGTCTGGTGTCCTCCTAAGTAAGACAGACTTGTTCTAATGGGTCCTGACAGGGACGGGCATGATGAATAAGAACTCGTTTAGAAGTTCCCTTTGATCTTTGGAAACTCAGCTTTCAGTGTTTCTCTGCAGATGTGGTGGAGCCGTAGCTGCTGCTCTTTGTGAGGAAGAGATGTGGGGGGGCAGGGGGGTGGACTGAGAAGAGGGAGGGAGGAAGAGGAGGTGCAGGGGGAGGCACTACGGCTGCCGGTAATGTCATAGCCAGGTGGAGGACAAGGAGTCTCTCAGGCCATGTTTCTGCATGCCTTTGTTTCTGGTTTGGAAACCTCAAGTACCTGTGATCTTGGTTTTACATTATGGTGCTACTTCGTTTTGGTCCAGATTGGTGGTGTAGTTGTAGTAGTGGTGGTGGTGGTGAAGATAGTAGTAGTAGTAGTGGTAGTAGGTGGTAGTAGTAATGGTGGTGGTGGTAGTAGTAATAGTGGTAGTAGTAATGGTGGTAGTGGTAGCAGCAGCAGCAAACATTCACATGGTGCTTTAAAAGATCACCAGCGTGCTTTTTAAAAGCTTGTTAAACATTCTAGGCATCTCGTTTGAACTCCTTAACCTGTCTTTGGGGTGAGTACTTATCCATATAACAGATGGGGAAGCTGAGACTGGGGCCCAGTGACTTGCCCTAGGTCACATAGTTGATAAGTATTTGAGGTGGGATTCAAGCCCAGGTTTGCCTGCCTCCGGTTCTGTTCCATCTGCTACTCTGTGCTTCTGCTGTAGAAACTCCTTCTTGTGCTGAAGATCAGCCTTTGTCACCTGTAACTACCACATTAAAGGAATTGCTTGGGGCTCTCGGGTTCAGTGACTTCTCCAAGGTGACATAGTGAGTTTGTTTCAGAGGGACTTCGGAGCCTGTTTTGCTCGATTCTAAGATGGCCCTTTAGCCGCTATACCGTGTTGTATCCAGTTCATGTCTAGCACCAGCACGCTCAAGCGTGTGTGTGTGTGTGTGTGTGTGTGTGTGTGTGTGTGTGTGTGTGTGTTTTGGCAACTTGTGTGGTGCTGCTGTGTAGGCTTCAGTGCCTTCAAGAGGGTAGGGGGGTGGTCTTTAATGACCTAGAACGTATTAAAAGGAAACTCCTAAGCTGGATTATGAAGCAGCAACAGGCAGCTGCTTCCTTAGCCACTACTTAATTTTGTCTCTCTGTTTCTCAGGGTGATGTCTGAGGAGAAAGCCCTCATGTTCATCAGGCCAAGGAAATACATCCTCTCCTCGGGCTCAGAACCACCAGAACTGGGCTATGTAGACATCCGTACGTTGGCAGATAGCGTGTGTCGCTATGACCTCAATGACATGGACACTGCGTGGCTGGAATTGACCAATGAGGAGTTCAAGGAGATGGGTGAGATGTTAAGGGTTACTGCCCCCTCTGACCCCCCACCCCTCCGAAGGGGTTCTCTTGACTGAAGGCAAGCAGGGGAAACCTCATTCTCAGAGGGTAAAGGAGTAAGAAGACTCTCATTGCCCACCCAATGAAGTTCAAGGTCTTTAACTTGGCCATTGAGACACAGGACAGTCTGGTGTCAGCTTCTTTCTCTAGCTTTACTACAATAGGTCTCTGCCCACCCTCCACTTAAGGGCTGTATTTTGGGGTCTCCTGGCTTAGAGTCAATGTCAGTGGTAACTGTTTCTCTTTGGAACAGCCACCCTGAGGGTCTTCCCCTCCCAGCTTGATTTTTTTTTCTTTTTTTCCAATTAAAGGGCCCATCCCTTGACCCACTTTTTGAAGAGGCCTGTTCACTGAATGGGCATTAACTCACTTTAAGTGAGAACCCGAAAAGACCTTAGTCTGAGAGGCCCATCCTGGTGGACCCAGATAGTTCTGGAGGAGAAGGTGAGGCTGGTGACCTTGCACAGCCCTCCCTCACTCAAATCAAAGTCAACTGCAAGTCATGTCATCATTTCCCTGATGTCATGGTCCTCTTCAAAAATGAAGGACAAACATAACCTGTCTGTGCCGCTATTTTAGCTGGAATACTAGTAAAACCTCATCCTAGAGGGCTTCGGGATTTGCTAGGCACTTGACTTACTCTGTCTCATCTGAGTCTTACCACAGCTCTGTAAGGTGGGCGCTATAGTTATCTCCTTTTCAGACAGGGAGACTGAGGTTCAGGGAGGAGCCCGGTGAATGACTTGCCCGTGCTTACTAAGAAAGTGTCAAAGGTGGGATTTGAACCCAGGTCTTCCTGACTTCAAGTCCCAAGACATGTTATAAGATGGGAGGCTTTCTCTTGTAAAGTCCTCATTTTACAGATGAGGGAAACTGGGCCCCAGAGAGGAGAAATGATGTTTCCTCAAGGTTGCAAGGTGATAGAAATACAGCGGAGCTAGGACTTGAGCCTGGGCCCTCTGATTTCCAATGAATATCCCACAAGGGTAGAAACAGGCTGTACTTGAAACGTATACAAATTATCAATAGCTGTATGAGGAAAAAAAAAGGTTAAAAATCTGTAGTGATCAGAGAAATGCTAATGAAAAACCACTGTGAGATTTTCCCTTGATAACCATCAAATTGGCAAAGATAATAAAAGACAACAAAATTCAAAGCCAGTGCAACTACAGTAAAACGGACATATTAATGAACGCAGCCAAACTCATTGTCTCGGGAGACCTTTTCCCTGAATGTCTCGTGTATATTCCTGCCTTGGTGTCTTTGCTTCAGCTCTGGTCCCTGCCTGGCATGCCCTCTTCACTTCTGTTCTCTCATCTGGGTCCCACCCATTCATTCTCCAAGGAGCAGCTTAGACAGCTTGTCCTCCCTAAAGTGAGGCCTCAGCCCATGGGCTCTCTACCTGAGGCCATCATTGTGTGCCTGTTCCGGGGTTAGCATCTACTGTGGCAGGCTACTTTGAATGAGTACTGCATCTAGGCCCAAACACCTGGGCTCAAACCCCACTGCCGACTTTTATTGTGACCATGGGCAAGTCAGCCTCTCTGTTTTTCAGCTTCCTCCTCTGTAGAAATAAGTTCTACTAGATGTCTTTTAAGGTCCCTCCCAGCTGTAAATCCTGTGATCCTTTTATTCTTGCCATCAAAGACATGGGCACAAAGTTGGCATGCTCTCAGATAGAACTCAGCCGGGTATTTGACTTTCAGCGCTCATTTTGCCTGTTCAGAGCTCTGTCCCCCTTTTTGGACCATCTGGGAGTGGCCCTTTCTTGACAGGGGGACAGCTTTGTATGTGCCAGCTGAGGGTGCCCAAATGCCTCCTGGTATCTTTTATGGGACCCTAGAGGACATAGAGGAGGGCTCTTTGTGCTTTTGTGAATGACTTTAAAAATACCAAGTGAACTCATCAGATTTAGACGTATTGCTGAATGTTCTGGCAGAGTCACCCTTGTTAGCACTGACCACACATGCCTAGAGATTTTCGTCTTCACTATATTATTAGACTGCTGTAGTAAATATTAATTATAGGGAGGAGGTTTATGCTTTCAAAGCCAAGTGTCTTGAAAACTCATAGGAAGAACTTGGATCTGAAGTGCCCTTCCCATGTTGAAATAGGGTGTGAGAAGATGGACTGGGCCAGAGGCACTGTAAACATGAACTCCTAAATAGTTTGCTTCTCCCTTCTGCTTTTCTTCCTTTAAAACATTGAGCCGATGAAGTCAGGCGGGTGTTCTAAGATCCGTGTGATAACAGTAGCCCTGACTTTGACACACAGGTCTGTGCACATATCTGGGGATACTGTCATTGAATTTCCTGCCGAGGTCAACCCTGGGTTTTTTGTTTTTCAAAATACTTATGTCTGTAATCTAGCATCAGAGCCTGGTGGGAGGTTTGCATCTGGAACTATTTGGGGATTTGCTAAGGGATTTCAAAGCTGTATTATGGGCTAATTGGAATCCTCAGTGTCTTAAAAGTAATTGTCATTCACACTGCTGTAGCACTTTGAGGGATATAAACCTCTTTCCCCACAACATGCCTGTGAATTAGCTATTTGCAACAAGTATTCCACCCATTTTGCAAATGAAGGGACAGGTTCAGAGATGGAATGTGATTGGCTAATTGTACAATCCTGGGTATGAACTCAGGCTGATTCAGTCAATGAGCACCTACTGTATGCCAAGGCGGTTTGCTGAGTGCCGAGCATACAAAGAGAAGCAAAAAATAAACAAATAAAAGTGCCCCTGCTCTCAAGGAGCTCACCAGCACACAGGAGAGGCAGTGTTCAGACAGCTGTGTACGAACAAAACAGACTCGAGATAGATTGGAGATAATGAACAGAAAGAGGGACGCGAAGGGCTCCTTCAGAGGTGGGATTTTGAGAGAGCTGGGGCAGTGGGGGACAGACAGTGAGAATGCCCTGAGGTGGAATATGGAAGGTCCTGTGTGAGGAACAGCCAGTGTCACTGGATAGAAGAGGACGTGGAGGCTGGAAGGACAGGAATGGAGCAGGTTATAATGAGCTTTAAAAACCAAACATCGCATTTGATATTTGATCCTGGAGGTAATAGGGAGCCACTGCAGCTGACTGAATACCGGGACAATAGATCCAGCATTCTTTCAGCTATACAATGATACCTGCGGTGGTAACCCAGGTGCTGTATATGGAGTGAAAGAACTGTGTTCAGATCCTCCCTTGGACACTCACTGACTGATTGCATGAGATGGCATAAGTAAAGCACCTGGCTACCTCAAAGGGCTCTATAACTGTTGGCTGTCATTATTATGATCATGAAAAAGTCACCTAACCCCTGAATTTTAGTTTTCTCATCTTTAAAATGGGGATAATTCACACACGAAGTGCCTGTCCAGAAGGGTTGTTACGAGGCTCTGAGATAGTCCTTGTTTTGCAAACCTTGAAGAGTTTGATAAAATCGGATCCAGCCCCAGATACCAACTGTCTTTGTGACCCTGGGCAAGTCACTTAACTTCTTAGTTCAACGGCCTTAGTTTCCTCAGCTGTAAAACGGATAATGACAGCACCCACCTTGCAAAGTTGTTGTGAGGATCCAATGAGAGAATATTTACAAAAAGTTCTTAGCACAGTTCCTGGAACATAGTAGGTGCTCTCTAAATTCTAGCTGTCCCACTCATTATTGTCACGCAGCCATTGGTATTGGTAGAAGTAGTGTATTCACGAAGAACATACCTCTAAAATTCTCAGCCTTTTATTGCATCCGGTCCTGTGCAGCTGCAAGGTTCAGCTCCCCAACATCGAGAGACTGAGGGGACGTCAATCACAGAATCACAAGTTCAGAGCAGAAAGAGACTTAAGGCCTCAAGTGCAGCCAAGTTCACAAAGGTGTGAAGTGACTAAGATAGGATTTGAACCTGTCAAGTGACTCCAAATCCATTGCTCTTTCTTCTGTTCCATGAGGCTCCTGGTCCGTCAGTGAGGTGTTCAGTATAGACCGTGTTAGGGGAATGCCAAGACAGGGGCTATGGAGGCACAGTTCCCCCAGAGCTGACGTTTGAGCTGCAAGGAAGAATCATTTTTTACCAACAATTATCGTGTTTCTTTTCACATTTACTCTCCTGGGTCTTTGTGTCTGCTATGTCTTATATTTCTTCACTTGGTATGTCATTTTACCCCAGACACAAGTAAACGGCCTGCGGGTCAGAGGCACTCCGTGAATGGCCGGCTTTGGGAATCAGGCCCTTGGCTCTGTGACCATAGGCAGTGCCACTCTTCGGGGTGCCCTCTGGATGGGGCGGTGGCTTTACATTTGGATCTCTTTGGTTTCTCCCTCAGGAATGCCCGAGCTGGATGAGTATACCATGGAGAGGGTCCTGGAGGAGTTCGAACAGCGATGCTACGACAACATGAACCATGCCATTGAGACGGAAGAGGGGCTTGGGATCGAGTATGATGAGGACGTTGTTTGCGACGTCTGCCAGTCTCCGGATGGGGAAGATGGCAACGAAATGGTTTTCTGCGACAAATGCAACATCTGCGTGCACCAGGTACACGGCTGGGATGACCCAGAAGCCATCTGGGGTGGTGGGCCCATCTCCTCGCTTGGGAGTGTGGCCTTCTCTCTCCAAATTTGGGGACGCAGAGTGTCTCTCTCTGTAAACAGTGCTGATGACGACCTCCTGCTTCTGCTCACCCACCTTGTAGAGCGCCACGTTAAACAGCCCCCTACATCAGGATCCCTGCTTAGAAAACCGCATGCGTTAAACATTTCCCAATGATATTGTCATCCGGTTTGGGCAGCGTCCAGTTTGACGTCTCCCCTGTAGAGGCTGTGCTGCTGACATGAGGCTTGGTTTTCCCGTCTCTGTTGACAGGGCTGGGGGAAATGGCATTTGCCCTTTCATTTTTATTCACATGAGCGTTAGGTTGTTATTATTTTTTTGGTGAAGAGAAAACCTGGGGTGGGACTGTTGCCTGAGCATCCCTGACATGGGAGCTGAAGAAGTGCCCGGTGTTTGCAGAGCCTCTTAAAAGAATTTCTTTTTGTTGGACTCATCCCCTGTGCATCTCCACTGTATCTCTTTAACACATTAGTCGTGTGTCTTATAGCCATCTCTGTTTCTGTTTCATCCTCCTGCTAGATTGTAAGCTCCAGGAGGAAAGAGATAATGTCTTCGTATAGGAACTTTGTATCTCCTCTAATACCTAGCATTCACGCATGCATGTATTCAGCAAATATTTAATTATTATGCACCTGCTGTGTGCAGAGCTCGCTTAGTCAAAGAAGAGGTACGCTGTTTAAGCAAGACACAATCCCCTGACCTCGTGGAACTGTAGAAAGATAATACACAAATAACAGATAACTGTGATCTGCAACGTTCCACAGCAGGGCATCAGAAAGCTGCAAAATGTTTTGTGAGGTCTGAAGAGGAAGACTATTACTGGCAGGGTAGGTCTGGGAGGGCTTCCTGGAAGAGGTGGCATCTGACATTGGCTTTAAGGGAAAGAGGCAAAGAGGGAGGGCATTCTAGGCAGAAGGAAGAGTTCAAGGGAAGGTACAGGGAGAAGGATAGAAGGTGCCTTTGTATAACGGAATCTGGCTGCAGTGTATAATATGTAGAAGAGAGTAATCGTTGTATTGGGGCTGAGGATCTGTGATCATATGTATGCATGTTAGTGTTGAGAACGTCTCTCTCCCAGTGGAGGTTGACACCTTCTTTGCAACATACATCCTTATAGACTTGCCCCAGGTCACATAGTGTATATTAAAGGCAGGACTTGAACCCAGGCCTTTCTGGCCTCAGGGCCAGCTTTTTATGCTTACAGAATCACAGGTTTAGAGATGGAATGGACCTGAAGGATCATCTAATCCAGCCCCCTCTTTTACAGATAAGAAAACCAAGTCCCAAAGAGCTGAAATAATTTGCCAAAAGTCGTACACTTGAAAGCCAGGATTTGTTCTCTGTGCCAGATCTAGCGTTCTGTCCACAGCACCGTATTGCCTCAAGCTAAATATGAGCTAAAACTCAAAAGGGAAGGGGGGTCACGATGTGGAGAGCTTGCAACAACACGCAGAAGAATTTGACCTTCTTTGGGAACTAATAGGGAGCCATTGAAGATGTTTGAGTTACATGAATGAATGGATGGAGCATTTATTAAGTGCTTTATTTTGTGCAAAGCACTTGGCTATGCACTGGGGGATACAGACAGAAAAGTAAGACAGTTCCTGCTCTCAAGTAACTTATATTCTAATGAAAGAGACAACATAGAAGTAAGATTTCAGCTATGAGTCTGATGGAAAGACCCCAAAGTTACTAACCTGAAGGAGAACATAAAGGGTACTTTTTCTTAGGCAAGTGAAGGGACACCCTGTTCTAGGATGGGTGTCTGTTACCAACTGTCTTGGGTCACGAAGTATCAGTTATGTCTCATAGGAGGAGAAGCAGTTCCATGGTCCCTTGGGGGATGCTTACTAGCATCTAATAATCCCTCAGGCTTTAGGGCCAAACTCAAGGATCAAGTGGTGTAGCTCCTCCCCTCCTTCTCTGTCTTCCTTTCCCCATCATCTCTGTCTCCCTTTTTCCCTATCTCTGTCCTTCCCTTCCCCTCTCTGTCTCTCTCCTTTTCCTCTCTCTTCCTTCTAACTCTCCCTTTCCCTCTTTTTCTATCTCACTTCCTTGCCTCTCTTCTCTCTCTCTCTCTCTCCCCCCCTCACTCCCTTGCCCCCCTTTTCTCTCCCTTTCTCTCTCTCCCTCTCCCTTCCCTCTCTCTTTCCCAACTCTCTCTCTCTCCCCCTTGCTCCCCCTCTTTCTCTCTCTTTCTCTCTGTCCCCCTCCCTTCCTTCTCTCTTCCCCAACTCTCTCTCTCTATGTCCCTCCCCCTCCCTCTCTTCCCTCTTTCCTTTCCCCCTTCTACCCCCTCCACATTTAATCTGCTTTGAAAATTAGTTTTTCTTTTCTTACTCTTTTTACACATACCAGTGGGAAGAGAGTAGAATTACATAATTTGGATGTGTATAGAAACATGTGCCTGGAGTACTCCTCAAACACTGCTTACTGAACACAGTTTGAGGTCTAAGTTTGGAATGACCGTGTTGATATTATCCCAAACTGTGATCTTAAAACATCTCACAAGGCAAGCCTAGTGTGGGGATTCTTGTCGGGGTATGAGTTCCAGGGAAGAAAAATAAACTGTACCCCCTGCTCTAGATGGTTTGGCTTGGAATTTTTAAACTTGGGGGCAGGAAAGGCTGGCTGGCTGGCTGGCCGGCCTGTGATTTCATCCATGTGGGGGATCTCTTGCTATGGAAACTTTCTCCATTGATGCAGATCAGCAGCTTGGCTTCGGTTTATAGTCTTGGAGAGTTGTCTCCTTATCAGTGATATTTATTGCTTTAACTTAACCTCTGACATTGGCCCATTAACTAATTATCGTCTGCCTTCAGATCTCCACCTAAAGCCTCGAGGATAGTGTGCCTTTCTTTCAGCGTGCTACTGCCTGTCTCAGGGGGCAATACAGGACAGTGCAGGAGAAATAAAACTGGGCGGGACCAAATCGTTTTATAAGTGAAGACAGGCCCAGTGTCTCAGGGCTAGTTAGCCAGAGTCTAGCTAGTCTAGCCAGAGCTAGAAGGTCTCCGGCCCCGGGTTCAAGTCTAGACTTAGTTATTTACAGAAGAGGCTCACCCCACCTCTCTCAGCTTTAGTCTCTTCTGTGAAATGAGTAAGCTAAGACTTATATTAACTGCTGGATCAGGGTTGTTAAGACCAGAGGAAGTGTTGGGTGCTCTGAGAACCACACAGCATTATGTAAGTATAAGGTATTGTGGTGCAGAGGGGAAGTTTAGATTTGCCATTGAAGGTCTCGAGCTCACATCCTGGCTTGGTGACCCTGAGTAAGTGACTTTACTCCCGCTGGGCCTCAGTTTTCTCACCTGTAAAACAAGGGGGTTGGGCTCAGTGAGCTCTAAGTGGATCTCCTCTAAGATCCCTTCCATCTCTAATGGCTCAAGTGGTTTTGTAAGTTTTAGTTTTGGGACTCTTCCCCAGCCTTCTGAGGTTGACATAGTGGAACAGATAGATTTCAGAGCCCGAACGGGACCCACAGAGGTTTAGTCAAACCGCCTTAGGCCAAAATTGGGTCCAATGGGCAGTAAGTGGGAGAGCCATGTTTCAAGCCTGAGGCTGCCAACATTTTTCCCACTGCCCTTTGTCAGTGTCCCGCACCTAGCAGGATGCCCCTCTGTACATGATCTCAGTGTTCCAAGGAGCCACTTTATAGGTGAGGAATTTGAGTGAGTTTCCATACCTAATTGGTAGAAGAATCCAGCCTAGAAGCCAAGTCATAGGGTGATAGCTTGCTTTCAACCTCTCTTCTGGTCTCACTGGACTCTCCCCGCCTCCCCCCGCCCCATTCTCTGGTCCAGACTGGACCTCTTCTCTGTTCTTCATTTTGTTACCCTACCTCCTGCCTCTGTCCCTGGCACCTGGAATGCTTTCCCTGTTCACCCACACTTCACAGATTCCCTCTCTTCCTTCAAAATGTAGCTCGAGCACAGATTTAGATAGGAAGCTTTTCCTGACTCTCTCCCCACCCCCGGCTGCTAGAAGCTCTCTCCCAAACCACGCTGTAGTTCGCCACTTTATGTGTGTTTGTATTTATTCTGCATATATTTATATACGTACTTGTCCTCTCTGTTAGGACATAAGTCCTTTGTGAGTATGGATTGTTTCATTCTTTGCGTGTTTGTGTATGTGTATACATACATCATACAAATATGCGTATGTGCCTACATGCGTACATAGAATGTGTCGATATAGCTATCTGTATCCACCTGTCATGTCTGTCATCTATCAGTTATCTATTATCTATCTTATTAATCTCTCTAGTTATATCTATCACCGATCAATCAATCATCTCTTTATCTTTCTAATCTGTCTATTTGTTCCCATCAGCTAGTACCCTGCCTGGCAAATCGTAGGCGTAATAAAGGTTTGTCGGTTGGCTCATTGATTTATTGGCTCCCCGAGGTCACACAGATGGCAGAGTAGGGAAGCTGGAATTCTGAGCCCAGTGCCCACATTCAGATGTAGTGGGCTGTGGTTGTCACTTCCTCACAGGCCTCCTCTGGTCAAGGCCTTTGTGCCTCAACCCTACAGCGTGCTGTATCTAATTTATTTTCAAGAGTCTCAGAAGTGCTTTTCAGGTACAAAGTCATCTCTTAAAACGTGATTGTCTGCCTGGCTCTTCAGCCTGCCTTTATTCTTTGTACCCTTCACCTTGACCTTTTCTCCTTACCTTTCAGTCCGTCTGACCTTCCCCCCCCAGGCCCCACAGACCTGGTGCCCGGGCCTCTGCCGGCCTTGACTGAGCCCAGATTTCATTCTCCTTCGCCTCCTGTGCTTCCCATCACCGCCTCCGTGGTTTCCTTTTCACAGCTGAGCTCTTCAGATGTTATCGTGGCTGTTTGTTTTTCTTCCAAAGACCTGGAACTGTGTCGCTGTTCCTCCTGACATCGTTCAAATTAAACTGTTACTGAACACCCTGAAGAGTCTCATGGTCTTTTCTCCCCCGTGCCATGTGTTTTTTTTTGGCCCGGCCTTTAGCCCTTCACCCGAGTCTTTATTAATTTAGCCTTTAACATCTGCAGCTTCTGTAATTTTTTTTTAATCCCTTGTCCGTTACTCATTTGTTTTTGAATCCCAGGAAAATAGCTCTCATTTTCTCGTTGTCCACAGGTTTTCCCTTTTTTGGTCCCCCGTGGTAGTGCAGGACTGGTGTTATATGGCTTGTTTTAGATCTGATTCAAACCAGAAAGTATTTGTTAAGTGCCTACTGTGTGCCAGGCACTATGTTAAGCTTGTAGGGGTAGAAGAGTCCTTAATGGACTCACATTCCATTGGAGGCATAGAACATTTAAACAGATATGTGTGTGTGTCCAGGGTACAGGGGTTTGTTCTGTGAAGTTTGGATCCGGTCAAAGGGCTGCACTTGAGGACCTAGAGGGCCACATGTGGCCTCCATTGAGGAGGGAGGGGAGAGGTTAGTAATTAACAGAATCAGTAAGTTCTTTTCATGGGATTGGAGAGGAAGCTAAAGATTCACAGGGGCCAGTGGGAAAGGAGTGATTCCAGCCGGGTATACAAGGTGGCTTCAGCAGACAGAGTTCTGAGACGAAGGAAGCACAAGTAAGCTGGTTTGGCTAAAACACAGTGTCTGTATATATAGGAGCATGCCGGTTAAGTTTAACAAGAGGCTCTCCCCTGGGATCCCCACTAAAAAAAACAGCAGAGAAGTTTTTCTTTCCCATCCTGAGCTTAGAGAATACTGTGAGTTCTTCTTGCCAAATGTTTTGTCTGTGGGGGCTGTCTAAGCCCCAGAGTAGCCCAACCTAGGCCTCGTGCTTGCTAACTCTTTTACCCTTCTCCTGGTCTTAAGTGTGGTGTTCAGGAAAGATGCCCTACACCCAGAGGCAGGCTGTACTTATGATGAGGGCCTGGCATTCAAAGGGAAAATGATTATCTTACAACAGTCTTCTTCTTTTCTTTAATCATGAACTTAGCTAACATCAATAAATGTGAACATTTCCTCATACAAAGCAGAAAAAGGAAGGCACATGAAACCACACACCTATTATTTACAGCTTGTTTTGTTAAAGTATATATTAAAAATAATATATTAAAAAGCATAAAATATGTTTTTTAAGTATATATTAAATAGTAAAACATATATATTAAAATTTAACTTAATAGTACCACCACTGCCCTGCTTGTCTGTGTCCCCTTCTGAGTGTTCCCTTCTGAGTTACACTCTTCTATGTATTTTTATGTTTTACTGATTATTTTCATTTTTGAGGGATATCACTAGTGCTATGTCTCCCTTCCCCCCAAAAAGCCCCATCATTAATCCCTCCCTTTTAAAAACCACATTGGCTGTGCTTGGTAATGTGCCTCATTCTGCACCTCTAGTCCACCACCTGTCAGGAAGGGGTTTGTATACTTAATTATCAGTCTTGGGAATTTGTGACTGTTCATTGCATTGGACATGGTCCTTAAGTCTTTGAAAGAAATTGCTTTTCTTTCTGGTGTTATAGTCCTTGTGGAAGCAATAGTTATTGTAACCCTTGCTCTGCCTTTGCTCCCTTCCCTTTTCATCGGGATACAGGTGTCTCAGGTATCTCTGAATCTCTCTCGTTCGTCATCTCCTTATGGCGCAGTAACATTCCATTCTATTTCTTTGCCACAGTATGTTTAGCCATTCCCCGACTGATGGGCACTCACTTTGTTTCCAGTTCTTTGCTACAACAAAAAATGTTCTTCTCCAAATATTTTTATGGGTGGGTCCTTTCCCTCTGTCTTTGACCTTTTGGGGATAGTGGCATTACTAAGTTGTGACGCTCTTTTGCACAAGAGTTTGGAAAGAAGAGTCTCTCCCTATCCCTTGGCCACATTCCAGTTTGGTTAATGGAGTTTGCCGTGGTTTGGTTTAGGCTGCTTGCTCCTGTTTTCTGATTGCTTACCTTGGAAACACCTTCTTTTTCTTGAAGACCTGAGGTGTAACATGATGGTTTTTTTCCCTAAAGAGAAGAGAGGGAAGATGTGGAGAATGGTGGTTGTTTAGGATGGTTACTCTTAAATCCCTCCCAGGTATCCTCTAAATTAGTAGGAGCAATGAAAAAAGAAAGATCACACTTGGTACTTCTTTGTTTTTCTCTTTGGGGATGGTGTGGGGGAATGCAGGCATGTTACGGAATCCTGAAGGTGCCGGAAGGCAGCTGGCTGTGCCGGACATGTGCTCTGGGGGTGCAACCGAAGTGTCTGCTGTGTCCGAAGAAAGGTGGAGCCATGAAGCCGACACGCAGTGGAACCAAGTGGGTCCACGTCAGCTGTGCTCTGTGGATACCAGAGGTATGCAGGGTGTGTGGAAATCGAGATAGAAGGCTGCCTCAGCTACCAGCAGAGACTTGGCCTGTTCAGAAGCCTGAGTAGTCTTGCAAAAAAATGCAGAGACACCTTATCTCATTTTCTTTTTTCTTTCTCCCTCCCTCCCTCCTTCCCTCCCTTCCTTCTTTCCCTCCTTCCTTCCTTCCTTTCTTCCCTCTTTCCTTCCTTCCTTCTCTCCTTCCTTCCTTCCTGTAGAGCTTTGTTCATCTTCTTTCACATTTTATCTTGTCATAGCATCTGATTCCTGGGAGTAACAGCAGCCCAAGGACATACTGTACCAGGGCTGAACAGGACTTTGCCTTGTGATTTTATTTACATTTTTTATACCTCCAGTCTTTTATCTCAGGCCTGGTTTAATTGATTTCAGGTATTGAACCTGGGGTAATTTAATATACTGATTTTGAGTCTGGCCTCTGTGACTTAGGTTTCTAAGAACTGTTTATTTTTTGGGGGGCGGATTTTATTGAAGGAAGGTCTAGGGGCATGACAGAAAATGATGCTAAAAAAGGGCTATGATTTTTTCATTCTCAGTAGCACAGATCGGTTTGGCTTAAGTGGGCATATGGTTTGACCCACACAGAGGACAATGACTATGCCTCACATGTGGGATTTTTAACCTGGGGTCCATGGAGTTCTTTTTTTAAAATAAAAAATATTTTCATAAGTCTGTTGTATTGGCTTATAACTGGTTTTACCTAAGGGTAAGTATAATTGGTTTCCTTGTGAACTTGTGTATTTTATTTTATGCATTTATAAATGACAATCCAAAAAGGGGTTCATAGGTTTCAATCAGTCAGGGTTCCATGGCACAAAAGTTTAGAAAACCCCTGCCTCAGAGTGTTTGGTATTCCACATAGTGCCTGGCACAATGCCCCCATCCCTAGCAGATGTCTGACAGATATTTGTTGAATAAAATAATGGAAATTAATTTAACCGATGAGACAGATATTAGACTAAACAAATATAGTTTATTGTCATATATCTCATTCCTAGAAAAGTTTTGGAAACATTCATAAATAGTTGTTCAGTCAGTGAGGCAGGGGAGGGGTGATTGATGGCATGGTCTCTATTTTATATGTGATCATAAGCAGCTCACCATTGTGACATCAGACATCCAGGTGAATGCTGGAAAAATACAGCTGGGTATTTCCAAATATCTGGATGTTTGCCCTCATGTTGACAAACCTCTCAGTGTTTGGATTATTCAGATTTTATCCAGGTATTTGGCATGATGTAACTTTGGGCCAAGTGGGAGTAAAGAGGCTGTGGTGGAACTGGGTGCTGCTTACTCACTGGGCATAGATGGTAGGTCAGAGGGAGAAAGATGGCTTTGAGATGCCGGTATTCTCTTTGCAGCCACATTCTGACATCTAGGATGGGAATATTCACTCCGAGCACTTCACGGGGTGGTTATGAGGGCCCAGTGAGAATGTGCAGAGAAGCACTCTGTAACCTGTAACACCCGTTCCCTTGTGTCCATGCCCCTTTCCTCTCCCGTCTTGCCTCTAGGTGAGCATTGGCAGCCCGGAGAAGATGGAGCCCATCACGAAGGTGTCTCACATCCCCAGCAGTCGGTGGGCACTGGTGTGCAGCCTCTGTAACGAGAAGATTGGGGCCTCTATCCAGGTAGCTAGCTGTTGGCCAATGACTTCTTCCTTTACCTGTCTGCATGTGCTAGGGAATGTCATGAAGAAAGAAAGGCCACTGATGTAGTGGCCTGGGCATGGCATAAGTACCTTTATGTATGTGACTGGTCCTCATTTCCTGTCTCTGTGACTTTAAATGGGGCCTAGTTTATATAGACCACCCTCATGCAGGGCTAGAATTATTATGAAGGGTACATGAGTATTAACTGTAGAATTAACTGCTTCTAATATTGAGTGACTTTGTGGTTGTCTACCACTTTACCACATATTTGAACAACCAGTATTTGTAAAACCTTAAATACAAGAAAGGGAGGAATCGAACCCCCTAAAACTGATTTCAAGTCAACCTCATAACATCTTATGACTTTCTCATGAGGATTGATCACAAATTTAGAATTGGAAAGGATGTTAGAGGTGATTCAAAGAGGCTAACCCCTTTATTTTGTAGATGAGGAAACAGGACTAGATAGCATCCAAGGAATCAGAGGTGGTAAGTGGCAAAGCCAATCTCGTTCCAAATGCAACCCTCCTTCCAGCGACACCACCTTAAAGTAGGAACAGATGAAAGCTCTGGCTTACGTGAAGAGACTACCAGGTGATATACTTAACATAGTGTCTGGATCAGAGTAGTTGCTTAGTAAATGTTTATTGACTGATTGGAAGGGGAAAGGCTGATCAGGAGTAGGGAAACTGTGGCCTTCTAGGTCCTTGGGTACAGCCTTTTGAGTGAATCCAGGTTTTATGGAACAAATTCTTTTATTAAGGGGATTTATTCTGCGAGGTTTGGATTCAGTCAAAGGGCCGCACTTGAGGACCTAAAGGGTCACATGTGGCCTCGAGGCCGCAGGTTGCCCACCCCTGGTAGATTTTTCTTTTAAATATGTATTTCCTATGGCTTCTCTGTAAAAGTCTAACCCTTTGGGCAGTTGGCCTACTCCTCTTATGAGAAAGTTGTCTAACATCCCTTCAAAGTCAGGAGGCAGCCTCAGATTCTATTGTCTGGTTCCATCAACCTCAACTGTGTCTTTGAAGGGAAGGAACCAGAGCAGCCTGAAGGGCAGATTGTTTTGAACCCAGTGGTATTTGGCTTTGGAATTAAGATAGCACTGAAATTTGAATGAAATCTGGGGAATAGTAGATGCTATCAGCCACTCTCAGGTTCTCCAGGGATGACGATAATCTGACCTGGTGTGGGTTATTACTATCCAGTGTACAGCCTATACCTCCCGGGTCAAGATCCTAGATGGCATCATTCTGTCCTTTCAAGGGCACTGAGCATTACTGGCCCTGTCAGGGCCGGCGACTTAACTCAGGTCACCTAATATCTTGATGATAGCAATGCTTTCAAATGCTGTTTTGCAAGAGGGAACCCGAAATTCTTTGCAGACTTTCTTGCCTCACAATATGTCCGAGTTAGATAAATTTCTACCATTATTCATGTTGTATAAATGTTTAAGAGCGCCCAAACTCCACAGCCCTGAGGAATTCACAGTGACAAGATTCTGGAATTTGGAAACTGTAGCCGTAAGTTCAATTTGAGCAAATAATTTCTAGTCCAGTTTAGTCCAACAAGTATTTATTAAGCACCTAGCTCTCCCAAGGTGCACTGTACTAGGTGCTGTGGAGATAAAGACAAAATAAAAGAGGATTTTTGCCTTTAAGAATCTTATATTCTGTGCTCTGTTGGTAGGTAATAGCATAATGTGACCATAGCCAGTGCTTGAGCTGCCACATTGAGGGGAATTACTAAGTGGGCCCAGTATATGACTTTCCATCCCTCGCACCATAGCCAGGTTTCCCACAGAATCCAGTCCTGGCAACATGCGTCTTACAGGCACGTTCCTTGGGGTGGAGCTCACCCTTTGGCTCATTAGCTCCTGCAGCATGACTGCTACTGCAGTCTGGGCTCTAACTCTGCCCACCCCAGGGTTTGGGCTTCTTAAGGGCCGTGAAGATGGATGTGTGTCTGTTTCTTTGGAGATAACCTGGCACATGACTGCTTTTACTTTTGGTGTAAAGGAGAGGTACCCTCATCCTCAGCCAAGGTTGCCTGAGCACCCACTGAGTTTATGGCACAGGTCTAGGTGGTACATGAGATGCTTGGGCTGGTGCTGGAGCATGGTTTTGAACATCTGTCTCCTAATGATGCCATAAAAAACTAGGAGAGCTGCAACCATTGTTAGGAAGAAATTCTGCCATCGACATACGTATATCAGTATATCAGGATGCAGAATGATCTTGTCCCGGGGACGTGGGGGAATGGGAATTGAGATAACTTATCATTTCTTTTTCAGTTTGTCCCAAATCATTCTAGGAAATTAATAGATTTCTACTAGTAATTATTCCTTCCAGGAAACTTCACTATCATGATTTAATAATCACTTATTTGGTAAAATAATCAGCCATTTGTTTAAGGTCTCTCAGTGGCTGATTTTGTGGTGGGAGATAAATGATTGGTTTACAGCTTGAATAGATAAGTAGGCTTCTAGCTTTAGATCTGGAAAGGATCTTCGAAAGTGGCTTGTCTGATTCCTCGATTTACAAATGAGGAAACAGAACTCATTTAGATGAAAAATGATTAGGTCCTACAGAGCTGGAGTTTGAACCCAGGTGCTCTGAACAAAAAAGGTAGAATTGGATTCATTATCTTGAAAGACTGGTGGTGTGTCTATACAAAAACAGAGCTACAGATAGACTTTTTCTGGTTTTAATGTTGCATCATAGAAGGAGAGGCGGTGTGGCTCAGTGGAGTCGATAGGGCCTTTGGAAGACCTGGGTTCCAGCCTCACGCCTGACACTTGCCGAGGGCCCATGAGCAAATTCTTGAGCTTCTGTGCCTCAAGCAACTCTTGAGGTTTTCAATTGCTCTCTTAGATGGTGGAGTGAGCTCGGCTGCACGGCTGAAATGAGGAGGCCGTGGCACATTGACATATGTTGCCCCTTAGTCAAAGAAAGTACCTTTAGAGGGTGACAGCTCTTATTTCATGAAGGCAAAAGTGTCATTTCTCTGTCATTGTAGTTCTAACTTCTTTGACAGTGGCAAAGTAAATAAGCTGTAAGAACAGCAGGGATTCCTTACCTCAAAACATATATGCAAGTTTGTTCTAGATTTTTAAGAAAGGTGATTCCTTGTAATAAATTCACCTTTTTTGGGGGGGGGGTGTCTACTAAATGGGTCTGTCAGCAGATCTCTTCCATTGATTGGGGCTTGGTTCTTGATGAGATGATGCACACATAACATTGAGGGTTGGTTGAATGATATTAGCTTGGAGGTGGGAAGGTAGTAGGGAGAAGGAGAAGAGAAGGTCTGAAAGCTGGCTTCAAGTATTTGGCCTGTGCAGGTCTGGTTTTGTTTGGCTTGGTCCTTGAGGGAAGAACTAGGAGCAGGTGGAAATTTCAGAGGCAGATTTATATTTAATATAAGGAAAAACTTGTAACAACTAAGACCCCCCTCTCCAAGTTTCATGGTCCGACTCAAGAGGTATTTCCCATCGCTGGGGGTCTTCAAGGGAACACTGAGCATCCATTTGTTGACTTGTAGAAGGCTTTGTTAAGGTATAGTTGGAATTGAGAGCCTCTGATGTTCCTTTCAATCAAGGAAAAAGACTGAGTGTGACCCTTAGAGAATAATCTAGGTCTGTGTGGGAGAAGAAAAGAGACAGAGTCCACAAGTGGCCTTTATACATTTGCCGTATTTAAAGTCATCAGCCCTGTGTATATGTTAGTTAAGTATGCATGCATGGCATGTAAATGTTTGTGTATATGCATGTCTGTATGTGAGCATGTATTTAATTATGCATGGGGGGAGAGGAGAGGCATTAGTAAACTAAGGAAAAGAAAAGCTGTTTGTTTTCTAGAGATCCACTGACTTCCTTCTGAGGGTACCTCTAACTTAGAGGAGCTAGTTTTGTGAATTTTTCCACTCACCATTTCTCTTCCAGACAGAGAAGATCTGATGCTTTTGGAGGGGGGGGGGGCGGGGTTGTTGCTATCGATTTCTTCTTTTTCTCTTCCTTCCTCTTCCCTCCTGGGGGATGAGGTGGGGTGGGGTGAGGAGCACATTAATTTGGAGGAGAAGAGAGGGAGAGAAGGTTTGATGGTTTTCCAAATCCTTTCACATTAGATTGATATTTATTAAAAAAAATGGTCTCTGAAAACTTTGCAGCTGGAAAAGCTGTACTGTGCATTTGTGTGACATCTGGATGCTGAGTCACCCCGAGCAGGAAAACCCCAAGGAAAGCTCTTTGGTTTCTTTACAGAGTCCTGTATAAATATCCTGTTGCGATTCATTTTTCTTGAAGGTTAGAGCACTTCGGTGCATAGTTTAAATCAGACATAGATAAATGCTGAATCCATTTGTTTCCACTTTTATTTCTTGTTTGGCTGAGCCCTAAATGGGGGAGGGGAACTTTAAAAAAAATAAAACTTTTTTAATGGTGTTGGCTTGGCTAGGTGTGTGAATGCTTCCATTGAAGCTGATTCAGCCCATTTCTTGGAACTGAGATTATTTGTAGAGAAAGTTACAGATTTATTTTAGGACACCTGCTTCAGCTCTTTGTGAATAGGGAGGTGGCCAAGGAAGGGTTTTTGCTTCCTTTCTCCTGGGAAAAGGAAAGAAACATTATAGTCACCAAAGGAATCATGACTGGATTTGAATCATTTCCTAAACATTAAAATGTTGGGGCGGAGGTGGGGGCGGGGGAAGGGGTGGTGGGGGTGGTGCTGGAGGAAGCACCCGACTCCTAGCACTGCTGTGTTCCGTCATGCCATTCAGGATCTGTGAATGAGTTTAATTAAGGCTTTCTTCTGGCCCGGGGCCACTGGATCCTGTTCTTTTCCCCATAGGCCTGGCAGGCTCTGGGGATAATGTGGCCTCACATAATACAGTATTGCTTTTAAGGGACCGGTTACAGTCACCAGAAGGAATCTTCTTCCAGGGATTTTTGTCTTTATTGAGTAGCAAGGATTTTCTCTCCATCGGAATTGGACTGGGAAGATTTCTCTCCTCCTCATTGCTTCTCTTGTGATTACTGCCTGATTAAGATACCAAGGTGGGGAAGCAGGAGGGGAGTGTTTTTGTTTTTTAGTTATAGCAGCTTGATCGTGCCCGGCCACAGGGCTGGCCTCACTGTCAGCGATAGCCATGAATTCTCAGCAGTGCCACTTGGAGGAAGCACGTTGCTTTAAGCCATCTAGTTTAGAACGCCGCTGCCAAATGGTCTTCCTGGCTAGGGGCTGCAGACATGTTACCCTCGTGGCCAAAGTCCTCCTTTGGGCCCCTTGCACCGTTCTGAAGGCTCCACTCTCCGTGGGCCAGGAGAAATTAAGGACATTTGCCAGTTTGTCCCTCGGCAACAGTCATCTCTTCTTCGCCTTTCTTTAGCGGGTGGAATATTGGACTTAGAGTCTGGGAAATCCGGGTTGGAGTTCTTGCCTTACTCTCTGTCTGATCCTGGCCAAGTTGCATCATCTTCTGAGAACTCATTTTCCTTCTTTGCAAAATAGAGATGATAGTAGCCCTTACATGGTAGAATTGTTTTCTCAGGTGAGATGATGTATATAAAAAGTGTTTTATAGATTTCAAAAGCTCTCTATTAATATCCGTTCCCTTTGCTATATAGGCATTCTCTCCCACAGTGCCCCGGATCTCATTTCCCAGCTTCTGACCTTTTAATTCTGCTCTCAACTCTGCTCTTTTAATTCTGGAAGGATGTATATCTTGAACGTCACCAGCTTCAGACTCTGCTGCATCACAGGAAGCCTACCCAGATTTAGGGAGTTGGGATAAAGCTTCTTATTCCCTAACAAGCATTTGTCCTTCCCTGGGGAAATATACATTAACATAAACCTGTCTAAAGCTAGAACAATACGACCCTGAAAGAGTATGTGCAGTGCTGTCTGTAGGTTGACTTCAGCTAAGATAGAGCTCTGAGCTTAGAGTCAGGAGGTTCCCATCTGGCCTTAGGCTCTTGTTAGCTGAGACCCTGGGACGTCTCTTAACCTCAGTTTCTTCATCTGTAAGATGGGGAATAGCCCCTACGTCCCAGGGTTGTTGTGAGGACCAGATGGGATAATATCTGCTAAAGCACCTAGTGCAGCCGCTGGCACGTAAAAGGCATTCATGACAGTGTTAGCTATTGTCATCATCATCATCATAATCATTATTAATTGGACCATCCAGCTTTACAGTAATGTCAGTTTCTGGAAGCCCTGTCCTAGACACAAGAAGCTAATTTACAGCAAGCCCACATATGGAAGTATGAATATGAAGGTTTTCCTAAGCAATGGAAGATTTGTCTTTAAGAAAAGTGCTCAAGCTAGGGTTCCTTTTACACACCAAGCTCTCTTACCCTGGTTAACCGGACTATAATTGATCTGCCCAGGTTCCCTTTACCTCCCGCTTTCCAGGAGTTTAGCTGTTGTGCAGTGAGGAGAGCCAGGCTGGGGTTCTCTGCAGTGCCCAGCACACTCTGGGGACCCAGAAGCCGCTCAGTCAATAATATTTTGCTTTCCTCTGTTCCCTTCCTTTCCCACCCAGTGCTCCGTGAAAAATTGCCGCACGGCCTTCCATGTGACCTGTGCTTTTGACCGTGGCCTCGAGATGAAGACCATCTTGGCCGAGAACGATGAAGTCAAGTTCAAGTCGTACTGTCCAAAGCATAGCTCCAGCAAGAAGTCTGAGGAGGAGAACCTGAGTGAGAGCGCCCCTCCGGAGAACGGGGCCCAGGCCAGCTCCCCGTTGGGTCACCTGGAGCCCTTTGACAGCCTCGAGCAGAATCAGGCCGAGGCCCACCGGGTGAGCGTCCGGAAACAGAAGCTGCAGCAGCTGGAGGATGAATTCTACACGTTCGTCAACCTGCTGGACGTGGCCAGGGCTGTCCGACTGCCTGAGGAGGTGGTAGACTTCCTGTACCAGTACTGGAAATTAAAGAGGAAGGTGAACTTCAACAAGCCCCTGATCACCCCCAAGAAGGACGAAGAGGACAATCTAGCCAAACGGGAGCAGGACGTCTTGTTTCGGAGGCTGCAGCTTTTCACTCACCTCCGGCAAGACTTGGAGAGGGTAATAATTGACACTGACACCTTAGAATGAATGCCCTAGTGAAGACGACTTGCAAAGAGTTGTCCCCTTGCAAAGAGAGCAAGCTAGTTTCATTTCTTTTCACACCTGCATCCATTTTGCAGCAGGGGGTTTTGGGTGGTTAAAACAAATTGTGAGCTGGTAAACTCTGTATTTGTTTTCAAGATTGCCGTAGAGGGAGAGTAGGAGCCTCTGCTTCTCTTGAAATCTTTCCTAACTGTTTTATTCTCCCTCTGCAAGGCCCATAGGGGGTGACTTTTCTTCCCCTTTTCAGAGAGGTGAGACAGCCCCAGGGGAATGATCAGAGGTCTTGTAAAGAGCTTTTTTCAAGTTAGTTACAACTTAAGTTGGAGCCCCAGAGTGGAGTTAACTGAGTAGGAGCAAGGTTTGGAAAAATGGTCACTTGTTCAGCAAGGGGAGCGTGTCTGGACGCAGCCCGGGGCTGTGAAAGGGCCTGCATATGTTCTTTCCCATGCTGTGACCAACTCCACTTCTTGGCTGCTGCAGGTAGGAAGGAGGTGACAGGATGTAGAGAATATGTCCCTGGCAATGAGGTGCTAAGTCACCCTGGAGTCTTTAGAGGAGAGAAGAAAATAGTAGCCCGTAGGCTTGTGAGGAATTGAGTGTCGGAGCTAAGGAGAACCCCCTTAATGCTTAGTGTCATTATAAACAGGATTCGCACACTGCATGCGTGGATGTTTGAATGCTACACATAGCAGCTAGCCTCTCACCTGCTATGATCACCCCTCCTAGAGCAGAGAGCAGCTTTGGGGTTTGCTCCCCTGCCGTGCTGCTGTCTGAGTCTTAGGAATGGCTTAGCCCTCCCTCTGTGCTGTGAAGAACCATGACGGTAGGCTCTCTTCTCCCCAGGCTTTCTGTCTCCCTGCTGGTTCCCTTAGGTTCTTAGAGAGGTGCTCCAATTGAGGAAGCTCTCTCTGGACCCCAGTAGCAGTAGGTTCATGAATACACAGGGTAGCCAGGCTGAGCAGATGGCAGCCTAAAGCAGCCTCAACTGAAAGGGACTGAGTAGCCCACATCTTTAATGCTTGTCTCTGAACAGCTGATGTCCTGCTGTTCAGGAGTGACTGGGGTACTTGGGAGAGTCAGGCATTGGAAAGGACTGTGCTTTGAGGAAAAAAAAAAGGTGACCAAAGAATTAGAATGAATTGTAGAGGTAGTGAGCCCCCGGAGTGAGTCTAGTCTCAAAATAGCTTTGACTTGTTAGGGAACCACTGTGACATCAGTGATGACCCGGGGGTGTGGGGGGGTTCACCGGTGAGCCTCCAAGGATGGGAACAATTCCTGTGTGTCTGCTTGGATGCACCTGTCACTTAGGGCCTCTGAGTCAGCACAGGTGACCCCTAGGCCAGTGGAGGGGAAAAGGAAGCAAGTGTTTGTACAGCATCAGAATTCACCTGCACCCCCTGGGAGCAGGTGGAGAGAAGGCCCTGGCCCTCTCAAGCAACATACATGCCTTTCCTGGTGTGTTCTCAAGAGTTAAGGAAGGGATATTAGCATAAGAAATGGGAACCTGGATGGTAAGCCACCAGACCAGTACCACACGTGCTGTAAATTGGGAACATGAGCCATTCACTGTGTCAGCTAGTCCTTGGGAGGAGAAGGAGGTGAGAACTCTAATGTTTGGCTTGTATTTGTCTTACAATCACCACAAAATAAAATTACAGAAAATGCTTGTGGTGTATTGACTTTTTCCTGTTCCTGAGTTACTCAGCAGGTTAACATTCATATATGATTAAATTCTAAACACCATCTTTTGGAGTCTTCATTGTTCCTTTTTAAAGTGGAATGACACCATGATAACCGACAAAAAAAGGACCACAATGAGATTAGGGCTCATCTTTATTTTTTGGTGGTTTACATATCTCCTGGATTAAAGATCCTAAAGGATTTGAGGGACTTGAGGGGGACAGTTTGACATCATTTGATCAGAATGAAAACCACGAGAGGGTTTTTAAAAATCAGTCCCAGGGCACCTTAGAACGGAGGCTTTTCAGAATCTGAAAATCAAGCGCTAACGAGCGAAGTCACACATGTCCTTGGTTATTCCAAACAGTAGATCTGTCTGGGTAAAGACGGGGGAAAACAATTGGGACGATTCCTAAGTCAGGAGTACGGTCAGGGTTCTTTTAAGTTAGACAATACTCTGTGTTTACTAGTGGCCAGAACTAAATGAAGATGTGTGTAAATTCCCAGGATTTATTTAATTGGCACACATAGCATTTCAAAGCATATACCCCAGCTCTGACAAATGCTCTGCCTGTGGATATCTGCATAGGGTATTGATTAACATGACAAATGATCACCTTTCACAACACAAACACGAACAGGACCAGGATTCATTCTGTAATTGTTCATTCCTGCCCAGTTTACAGACACACATTATGTAGCGTCATGAATGCCTGTTAGATGTGTTTCACGATAGTAATGACCCTATAGAATGGTCTAATTCTCTTTAAGGATACATAAATATTAGGCATATGCATTAAGTAGGAAGACATGTTTTATGTTTTCATGCACTGAGTGCTGAGTGAGCATCTGAATCTGTAATATACCAAAGATGCTTTTTCCCCTTTCGATGATTCTTACTTCCTGCGCATAGATATCTTTCTCCTGGGTGTAGTGTCTACAGACCCAGAAAACTTATTCAACAAGTTTATATTGGGTCAGGCAATGTGATACTTTCACATCAGACTCACCCACCACTTGAGACTGTTGGTTTCCAAGGTTGCTGACTGAGGGGCCAACAGTATGGCAAGCTGGAGCTCTCCTACAGAGTTGTTTGTTGACCTCCATGAGAGTCTGACATTTATGATGGAGTGGAACAGAAGAGCATGCTACTTCCTACATACTGTTCTCCATTCTTGTTTATTGATGACACTCACATATGAGGAGAAAGAGGGGAATGGGGGGGAGGGTTGTAGGTACAGTAGAGCCAGGGAGAGAATTAGGACAAGTCAAGAAAAGCATGAGTTGCTCTAAGTGGGACAAAATGAAGCCTAAGATTCGGCACCTCTCAGATAGGATCCTGGGTAAATGCTGACTGGCCATAACAAATAGTCCCGTGGAAGGGAAAAAAGCTAAGACACTCTCCACAACAACATAAGAAAAATTTAATTTCCTATCCTATGCACAGCACCATTCTAGGTGCTGGCAGGGGTAGGGGTTGGGGAGGAGATAAAAAGTTGAGGTTAAGACACAATTTCTGCCACAAGAAGTTTATAGTTTAGAAGAGGGATGAAATATTAACACAGCGACACTACACCACACACAATTATGAAGCACATGATGAGTGCATTTGAGTTACAAAACTTTATATAATTTTTTATGTAACAAGAGTTTATGTAACATCTGAAGAGTAAAGTTATTACTGGTTGGAGAGACTTCTGAAGGAGGTAGCATTTGAATTGGGGTTTAAAGGAGGAAGAGGAGCGAGCAGTGAGGAGAAGACAGGAAATTCTAGACACAGAGATGTGAGAGTGCAGCTTATGTTTGGGAATATAAAGAATTTTCTTGCTGAGTTTCTGCAGATTTTGATGGATTATGGTAGTAAAGCTTAGGGCAAATGTTAGGCTGAGGCACATTAAACTCATTCGGAGGCTGGCTGTTATTCTTGAAAATTACTTAGGCCTTTCTCTTCTCCTAACCACTTTCTGCAGTCTGGCTTATCACAGGGCAAGCTTGGGAAGAAAAGAGAGGGAAGATTTATAGCAACTTCAGATTTAGCAGCTGTGGTCTTCTCATTTTAGTGAGGGGGAGAAGAGGGAGCTGGATATTAAAAATGCACAAAAATGAAAAATTCTGGTTAAGAAGATTTTGGTCATCTGTGTTCTCCGTATCTGCCATTTTCAGTGGTGATTTCAAGGAACATAGCTACTTACATAGGATCTCACTAACTACACACAGGATTTAAACATGCTAACCTTTACAGCTCCTCAGAAGTGAGTGAACTCGTTTATATATCCTCTTTTTTAGGCAAAGGTGTCTTCTGGTCTCAATTGCATTTTTCCTTCTCAAAATGAGGCTTTGGCTCCTACTACTTTATCTTAAACTTCATTCCCACATCTCACATACTTTCACGGAGCTTATAAACCTTTTACATTTATCCTCCAAGACTCTTAATATTTCCTGGGATTTTTTTTAATAAAGAACTTTAAATTATTAGCTTTAGGTGGAGTCATAGTTGTGACAGAAGGAGCACACCTTTGGTCAAAGCTAGCTATATACTGAAGTGATAGAACTTATTCCTTACTGGTGAGACTGATTTTTCTTACTTTTTATATATACACACATGCACACGTCTATGTATATACACACACATACCATCACAACAGATATGTGTGTATGTATACAGATGGGTATGTATATTTAATTAAGAGCCTAAAAGTAACTCGAGAGATAGGGTTAGAAAGAAAATTATTATTTCTTTTATTTTTTAAGATCCTGATGGTCAATGAGGAGGTTATTTGCTGTGGATCAGGAAATCATACCACGACTGAAACGTGAAAAACAGTCATCTCCTTTCTCTTAGTGACTCGCTCAAGTGATCTTGAAACTGAAAATTCCTTGGCCCAAGTTCAGAGAATTACAAGTGGAAGAATAAAGGGACAGAAAAGTCTGATTATTGGTCATAGGCTATGGTGTAATGATTTGACGTGAGCATTTTGGACGAACTTTAGAAGTGTCCACACATTACAGAGAGTCCCAGAGGCATGTTTTCATTCGGGTTACGAAGGCATCAATAAGGCCGAGTGGCAAGATCTCTGAGTTACTTTGAGTTACTCTTGCCATTTAAGTCAAGGAGTATAAAGAAGTGGTTTCCAAAGTCAGATGAAAAGCCTCGTAGGGACACAAGTAAGAGTGATAAGAGGAGAGAGCACATGCTTGCCTTGTGTCTTGTACCCACTGTGATCATAAAAGTCTATTAAGGAGGTCGAGCTTGGGTGATAGAGATTCCAGCAGAGGAATGCCTTGGAGACTTTTCCCCCTGAAAGGTTTAATGTCAGTGTCTGTACTCCAGTTTCTTGCAGAATTTAGGGAGTAAATCTGTTAAACCATGGAATGGTTTCAAAAAGAATCAATTTCCCCAGTCAGAGTGTCCCTTGCCCTGTGTAAGGTCTGCTCCTTTTCCATAGTAGCTCTAGAGGACAGCTTGAGCCAGGGGTCTTAAAAGTTTGGGGAGTGGTCCAAGGGCTTACAGTGCTGTGAGATTGAGAAATGTCAGTGATTTGTAATTTGGCATCAGACACTGGTAGATGGCAAACCTATATATCATATTTGATTTGTGACTCAACTACAGAGCCCCGCAGCTCTGTGTGGGGCTTCTAATAAGACTCTTGGCACTTTGATGTGCTTCTCAGTGGCTTACAAAGAGACCGGGAGGGGAACAAGATAGCAATATCTCCTTCATTGTCCAAGTTGAAGTGTTTGGCCACAGCTGGACTGTCTTGTGTGGCAAATTGCTGGCAAAGCCGGAGGTAAGATCCCCCTGTGTTCTGATTTCTAGAGGATGTTCGACACTCTCTACCAGCACACTGGCAGCCTCACACCTCTAAGGATCTTAGGTGGGAGCATTGCTTAGATTCCTGGGGCATTTAGTGAAGAATCCAACAGGCATTACACAGGGGCATCCTGTCTGTGGGTTCCTTCTCAGCCCCCCTAATCCTAGAACTGTCTCAATATTGCCCGGTCAGGAGGTGCTGGCTATCAGGTGTGGCAGTGCTAGAATTCAGCTTCCAAACTTCTACAGAGCTCTGAAGATTGAGATGGCAGGAAAGAGAGACAGGAGAGTCCTTTGGCAATTGGAAGGCAGTCCAAATGTACTAATCTCCTAGAGCTTCCATTATCCTGTATCTGAAGTCTTTCCCGATATGGCGGTGAGCTAGGTGGGGGATGGTAGGTAGGAGGCAGGACACACATTCATTAGCGTTCTAAGTGCCCTTTCTACAGTCTAGCTCCCCTCCCCAGCAGCGTTCCTGCTGCCTGAACAGAGAGAAATGAGGGGGGATCAGTGCCAGCAGCCCAGGAGGGCTTTTAAAGAGTGAGGAGAATGCCTTTTAAACATTAAAAACCTTTAACATCAACCCTTTGTTCTGGCAGGCATCTTGCCTCTCTCCACTTACATAAAAAAGTCTCAATGCTTGTTACCATTGCGGTGAAGTGTTCCTGATAGTCTGTTCTGTCTGCATTCTAGGTTCGGAATCTCACGTACATGGTGACTCGAAGGGAAAAGATTAAACGGTCTGTGTGCAAGGTCCAAGAACAGATATTCAATCTTTACACCAAGCTTTTGGAACAAGAAAGACTTTCAGGTATGGATGAAAGCCCTCACAGGTTCAGAAGTCTGCACGATAGAAATTGTCCCTTTTATTGGGTTTTCTCTATCCTGTGGTAAGAGTCTGAAGAACTAAGACTTTTTTATATTTAAGGTAAAGATTTAGGTACGTGAGGGTGACCAAATTTGATAGAAAATTGACAAGATTTAAAATTTTAATCTTTGGGGTTTTAATCTTTAGTGGATACAGTTAATACAAGTTTGTGTTCTTATCCAGATTCAGGAGGCCCACAAACTTTGACGGGGAAAAAATGGTATTTTTATTTCAGTAGAACTGGGTTCCTTTGTAATCCAATGTGTTTTATTTTATGCATTGAAAACATTGCAGAAGCATAGATTTCACTACTGTCATGGCTAGACATGACACAAAGAGTTAAGAACCCCTGTTCTAAAGGTTTGTGTTCTTTCGTTCATTCTGCTTAAGACGAGTCAGAGGTAATTTTATATGGACCTTTCTTGGAATGACTGCCCCAGGTCTCTTTTTGTAGCTCATCTGGGTGGGCCTGGACTATAACATATGTCCATGTTATTGACACATTTTAAAACTAAAGTCCAAACTGTGACTAATGCCAACATTAAGTGAGTACAGGAAAGTGTGACTAATGGCAATTTAAGTATTTCTCTTCTATCCTACTCCCCTGGGAGGAAAAGAGACAGTTTATTAATTGGGCTAATGGTGTTATCACCCATACCCTGAAAAGTACTGGCATTCAGTAGTAATATTTTAATAGCAAATTTTGACTTTTCTTCCCAAGAATTAACACTTTGTAGATATTTCTGGCTAGTGTTAATGTTAGCAAAACTTGAAATGACATTCCTTTAATTAGCATATATGAAAGGGGTCTGTCTTGCTGTGGTAAGGTATTTGAATTCAGCTTTAAAGGGTGAGTAGGAATTAACATGAAAATAAGGGAGAGAGAAAACTTCAAGCATAGGGAACAGCATGAACAAAGTCACTCAAGTATATCTAGGGAATGAGAATAGTTGTTTGATTGGTACAGAGAGCTCATGCTCTATGTGACACAAAGGTGAACGACAGGTAGCAGATTGTGAAAAGCCTTGAAAAATAAACAAAGATAATTGAACTTTAGTGACTTGACAATAAATGAGGAGCCACTAAAGATTTCTGAAAAGAAACGTAACATGACTAGATCTATGCCCAAAAAAGAATATTCTCTTAGGGACAGGGCACTCCTGTGATCTGGAAAACCCACATAAATTTTTTTGGCCCTCCCTTTGTACCAGAGAAGAAGTCTGATTTTTTTTTTCTTTTATGGGATGTTTACAGTACCTTATTGTAAAATTTTGGTTGATATTATACAATGCTATATATATATTTTATGCATTTCAGAGTTTCTAAACTTTTTCCGTGTCATCTGCTGGCCTTTGTGTGTTGTCTGTGGCTTCTGCAAAACTTCCCCCAAAATTCCCATTTAATTTCTTATACCAACCCGCAACAGATCAAAACTGTGATGGGGAAAGTCTCGTTGGGTTAACTGTATTAGAAGAGATAAAGTGGAATCATAGAAAGAGATAAAGAGAAGTCATAGAATGTTAGAACTGGAAGGAACTTAGAGATGATCTGGTTCAGTGGAGTTTGGATTCAGTCAAAGGGCTGCACTTGAGGACTTAGAGGGCCACATGGGGCCTCAAGTTCCCCACTCTTGAATTCTAGTCCACCTCCTTCATTTGATTGACAAGGAAACTAAAGTCCAGGAAAGATGAATGATTTCAGGAGATAACATAGCAAGTTAATGATCGAATCTGAAATAGATTCCAACTTCTAAACTCCTAGGCCAAGATAACTTTTTAGTATGCCACACTGTCTTCCATTGGTTAAAAAGAATCCTTGTTTTGGGCAAAGCAGGTGATTAATAGGTAGATAATAGATAACACAAACGGATACATTGTCATATACCAAAAATAATTGTATACCCCTTTTTTGATGTGGGGAAAGTTAATTTTAAAGCATGATAGTGGAGGAAGCCAGACTGCATTGTTTTTGGGTGAGGATGGGAAGTTAGGAAGTGGAGATATCAGGTATAGATGACAAAAAGTTTAGTAGTAAAGGAGAAAATGATAGGAGAGAAGGGGATAGATGAGTAAAAGGAAAGCTTTATTAGGACTGAAAAGACTTGATCAGAGTTGAAGGAAAATGGTTGGGAGCCATTGGAGAATGGGGAGCAAGAACTGAGAGAAGGCAGGAAGGAAAGTGACTAGCCTGAGTGAGTATGGGTAGATCTTGTGACCAGAGGAAAGAAGAAGAGAGGGTGATGCTACTGAAGAGTTTTAAGTAGAAGAAGCGGAGAGCTGAGTTGATAGAGGATAGCCTCAATCTTTAGTGAAATCATAGGGGATGAAGGATGAGGATTCACAGGTTGGGAATGGCTTGTCAAAGGGGCAAAGGATCCTACGATAATAGCAAACGCGACATTGGGTTTGAGGACCAGTATGGAGGGTGAGACTAGAGTTGGGATAGATGCCCTGGGAGAAGAGGGCTGAGTCAAGGGTACTAGGAGTCACAGTTAGGATAAAGACTAGGTTTGGGGGCAGCTAGATGGCGCAGTGAATAGAGCATCGGCCCTGGAGTCAGGAGGACCTGAGTTCAAATGCAGCCTCAGATACTTGACATATGTACTAGCTGTGTGACCTTGGGCAAGTCACTTAACCCCAATTGCCCTGCCCCCCATCCCCCCAAAAAAAGAGACTAGGTTTGCTGTGAATTAGAAAACACGAAGTGTAGGGATTGGAGGTTGTGGTCAAAGTGGCATTTTAGAGTTTTGGATCTTGGAAGCAGTATAGTTCTCAAATAAGTTGCAGCCTAAAGTATGCCCACGCCTAGTAGTATGGAGAGGTTGTTGGAATTAAAAAGGTTAAGGAATTATAGGGTCAGGTTCTTAGAGGAGTTGTCAACATGAATATTGAAGTCCACGATGATGTTGTCTACCAAAGGATAGAGAGGAAGAGTGTAACGTAGGCATTAAAGACACTAATAAAACACTGAATGTTGATAGGTAATAGCAACCAGGATAGGGAATGAGATCATATCTGGAATTATATAGAATTCAGGAGTATCAAATGTGGGTTGGTGGAAGAATGACATTGGAGCACCATTAGGGAGTGAGAAATATGCCAGTCCTTTCTTTTGGCCAGGAATTGGGAAGAAGAGGGTGCATGGCCTCCAGTGGAGAAAGTTGTAAGGGATGTGGTATTCCCAGGATAGTCATGTTTTGGTTGAAGCTAAAAGGAATGTGGGTTGGAAGATCTCTAAGGTGTTTTATAGAAAATAAAGCAAAGGTTTCCAAGGGTAGGGTGGAATGGCCTAGGCAGTAGACAAAGTGATTTGGAGTGGGTTTTGTTGAAATAATAAATGTCATTTTACTTATATTTTGCCCTTTTATGCCAATGTAAATAACTTACACACAAGAGCCTGATTGAGAGAATGCTCCTTTTACTCCGGCAGATGCTTAGCCGCTGCTGCTCGGCATCATGAATACCAGTTGTACCTCAGCATTTGTGTTTGTAGAGGGCTTTTTGTCACTACTGTTAAGTTGTTAAAGAGTGAATGATTGCCTATAAAAAAACACTTGTAAAATACATTTTCATCTGATTTCACTTAAGAGTCATTTTTCACGGCTGTTGTAGGCAGCCTTTCACATTTCATAGCGTGGGTGATTAACAGGGCAAGGGAGGCTTATAACTGGGTTAGCACATGTTTTCAAACAATCTAGTAATATAGTTGTCTATATTCAGGAGTGCTTCAATATAGTATATATTGAAGGAGGAAAACAAATTTCTACTTCATTATGAGGTAAAAATCCATGCTGGTTATGTTTGGAAAACAGATTACCTCCACTCCAGGATACTGAAGAGAGTGAAACGTAAACGCTTCTGGGTACCTTTTTTTGTTTTACTTTCACATCTTTAGTCTTTTAGTGTTTTTTTTGCAAACACCAAAAATTTGTAATTAAAGGAAAACAAAAGAAGATGTGCCCAGGCTCACAAGGAAATCAAGAACCAGCACTTTTTAGTGGCAAGATTCTTAACCTTTTTTGTGTGATGGGTCCCTTTGACAGTTTTGTAAAGCCTGCAGAAATTGTCTCAGAATGTTTTAAAATTCATAGAGGATTTCAAAGAAAACCAATTGTATTGAAACAGAGGTATTGAAAACAAAAAGGACAAAAAGAAAACCAAGTTCATAGACCCCAGGTTAAAAACTCATGTCTTAGTGGAACAAAAACAAAGCAGGTGTTCAGGGACTCAGGCTTCACTCAGGGACCCTGATGAAAACTCGGATTATTTTGAGGACAGGCAGAATCAGTCTGTTAAATGGAAGGGAAATTTAGTTGGCATTAACCTTCAAAGTAGACAAAAGCTTAATTAACAAAGTTAGAAGATCAAGAGGCTGTATAACACAGTACGTAGTCAGAAACAGTTGCGTTCTGTGTCATCCTGGTCAAGTCACCGAATGGCTTAATGTCCCAGACAATCCCTGCAGACCAGAGCAGGTGTCAATCTGCTTTGCATTGTTAGAATGAGTTTCCTAAGTAGCTGTTTGTTGTGCCTGTGAAATCCAAGATCCCCCAAAACAACCAAACTAGATTAGGACTTTTTCTAAATGACATGATGGGTAGGACATCTGATTTAAGAAGATTTAGCATTTGTTTTTCTTACCTTTCAGAACCCTTTTCCTAGATAGTTCAGTTAAGGAAATACAATATTGGCAGGAATTCAATTTATTGGTTGTAGAATTGTAAGTCAGTTATCGCTAAGATTTGGTCTTGGGGGAAAAAATGGACATTTCTGAAATGAGAAACCTTTACGAAACACTGTCAGTTGGTGGTCCTGACTACAGAATCAGACAGCATGCTAATCTTGATCAAACTAGCTTCTTCACTGAGTAAGGCAGTCCTTACAGCATGAGCCATCTGTTGACATCTAAGTAAAGACAGACAGTAAGAATGATAGCTATGTCTTGGATGTGGAGATGAGCAGCTCAGAGAGTGAGGTATCTGAAGAGCACATAGACAGCAGAGGCTTAATGCCAATGCCTCTATCACCAGAAGGACAGACATTATCAGAAGTAGTTTAGCTTCCTGATGGGGGAATAGAAGGTTACATGAAGGCCAGCTGAGCATTATTAAGTCTATTGAGGACTCTGTGATGAATTCTTTTCTGCTCTGTACTGTTCTCCCCCTGCCCCACATTGTTCTTATTTGTTCACATGCCATAGAAGAATGGGCACATGAAAATAGTTCTGTGTCAGAACCTGGAAGGTTGATGCAAAGCCAAATCCTATGATCTTCATAATATAACCCAAGTGCAGCATTTAGGATTGAATACATCTTCAAAGTCTATTACTAAGACTGGTTATAAATGTTTAAAAGGACATTCATGCTTCAACCTGGCAAAATCAAGTTAAATTACTCTTACATGTGAGGGACAAAATGAAGGTGTTTATCCCTTAAAAAGGCAGTGGTTTCATGCAAGCTTGTCTGAATTGCAGCTATTATAGAAAGCAGTGCTTTTATGCAAATTCAACTTGAGAAGATTATGAAGGTAGTTCAACTTCACTCTCTTTTGCTATTAAAATTCGTTTTCTTAACTTTAAAAAATAGTTGCTTTTTATTTGCTTGACAAAAGTGGGTGAAAGAGTCATAAAATTGGCATTTGTTGCTAAGTGTGGGATTTTATTCTTTTGAACTGGCTTTTGATTTGATCTTTTATGTGATTTCTTGGTTTTAGGTGTGCCTTCTTCTTCTTGCTCCTCCTCCTCATTGGAAAATATGCTTTTATTTAATAGTCCTTCAGTGGGTCCTGATGCACCCAAGATAGAGGACCTAAAGTGGCACTCCGCTTTCTTCAGGAAGCAAATGGGCACCTCCTTGGTCCACTCCCTGAAAAAGTCTCATAAGCGGGAGCGGCTGCCAAGTGGCCCTGAGAGTGGAGGCAAATCCTTGCTAAAGGAGTCAGATCTCTCAAGTAGAAGAGAGGGGATGGATATACCAGAGACATTTGTGGATTTTGAAAAGACCTTTGCAGAAGCACATATTATATCAGCACAACAGAAGAATGGTGTGGTACTGTCAGACCACCAGAAGAGAAGAGACAATCGCTCTCAGTGTGATTTCATCAAGGGAGACCTTAAACATTCAAAACAGACTCACAAGCCTCTGAGACCCACAGACCTGTCTCAGAGGCAATCAGAAAACAGAAGGGCTGTGAATCCCACCGGGATGGGACAGTCAGTGCCGGGCACAAGGAAAGATTTAGTGCCTAAATGCAATGGGTCTCTGGTCAAAATAAACTGTAACCGGACCACAGTCAAAGTGCCTACCACACCTGCTAGCCCAGTGAAGAACTGGGGGGGATTCCGAATTCCAAAGAAGGGAGAGAAGCAGCAGCAGGGAGAGGACCCAGAGGATGCCTGCCGCCAGCACTCCAACTGCTCCTACTTGGGTGTGAGCAGAGCTTCACCCAAGGAAAGGGCAAAAAGCAAACTAAAGACAGACAGCGAGAATGATGGGTACATCCCTGATGTGGAGATGAGCGACTCAGAGAGCGAGGCATCTGAACAGAAATGTCGACAGCAGAGGCTTAACGCCAATGGCACTATCACCAGGAGGACGGACATTATCAGGAGAAGTATCTTAGCCTCCTGATGGGGGAACAGCAGGATTCACGGAGGGCAACAGGGTCGGTAGAGTCACCACCACCTGCTGACGCCCAAAGGGTTGTTGGTTTGTGTGGGAGAGGGGAGTTCTCACTGGATCAACAAGCTGATGTCCAGTTATTCCTGAGCTGTACAAACATGTTTACTTGCACTTGGGACGACAGGTTTTTTTTTTCCTTCAAAGTCATTTATAACTCATTGTTGTGAGAAGTTTAAATGTTCTTTATTTCCAACTCTGTTGAGGAAACACAAGAATAGATTTCATGTGAGACACTGCTACGGATGGAACCTTGAGTTAAACACTAAAACAAGAAACTTTAGAAAAGGGCAGGGTTTTTCAGTGTTCCCAGTTAGCAAATAGGCATTGGCAAGGTTTGACTGTCCTCCCCATTTTGCCCAAAGCACAAACTCTTGATTTCCTATGTGTACAAAATCAAAACATAGTCCTTGAAAAATTGTCACGCACCATGTAGTAACCCATTAAACTACTTTTCTTGGATTATGATAGCTCTTGAAGTCATATTTATAGTTTGGCCTACAAGCCTCTTTGTCATGTTATAGGACACAACAGCTCTGAACCTTCTGTAACTCTAGGGGAGTTTATGGATAAATATGCTAGGTGGGGAAAAATGGATTTTAACCGAGGCTGTCACTGGAGGAATCTGAAGGGGCAGGGCAGAATCGCTGCCACGTGGTGATTTAAAATGAAAGAGCATTGCCGCCTTCAGCCTTTGATGGGTTATGGATTGAAAATTGACTTAGACTATCCTGATCTGGAGAACAAATCCAATAGGATAATTTTGTGTAGTGTTAGAAAGGGTACTTGAGGTCCAAGTTTTACTCATTGTCCTCCTGACATTCCACCTTCCCCACGATTATTTATTTCCCCAAGCTAGGTTGGAAGTCACATGGCAGTCTAGCTTCCTGCAGGACTTGTACTAAAATCTGGCAGGAGTGGTGAACTCTAAAAGGCCTGGCAATCAGGTTTGCACTAATGGTATGTGTTGGGGAATCCAGGCTTCCAACACTAAAGGATTCCTTTGAAAATAATAATAATAAAAGACCTAGCTAAATAGGTTAAATATACATATCTATATTTTTGAAAACAAAAAATAAAATAAAAAGGCAATAAGTTGCAGTTAGCTCTTCATTCAGACCTATGCAGGAAAGAGACTGCATTCTATCCTGGAATAGATTTTGTAGCTGACAAGAGCTGATACTAATTCAGAAGTTGGACTTTGTAATTGCAAATGGCAATAACTAGTAAGTAAATTATCAGCAATAATAATGAATTTAACATTTCATTTGAGTAATGTTTTCTTTTTGCACTCAGTACAGTGCATATGTAACAAGACAGTGGATAGTGTTAGGGTCATGTAAAGTTTCTTTGGAATTCAATGTACTCGTAAGTCAAATTCAGAGAAGGAAAGTTTAAATAGCAACAAAGCTTAGAAATAAATTACGGGCACTTGGAACAAGCCCTGCTTTTTCCCCCACCCCTAATCCTAGTCACTCCCCCCAAGACGGCTCCTAAGTATATCAATCTCAGTATTCACATTTCTAATTCATATACACAGCTGCCTCCATTGGGCAGGATGTAAAACTCTGATATTTTAAATGAATAATGATTGAATTCTGCAGTTAACTTCTAAGTCTTCCAGATGGTTGTCAACAAAAAAAGGCATATTGAATTACATCTTGCTATGCAAGTTATCAAATGCATCCCCGTTGTGTTACATTTTCATACTGTCTTAACTTTCCAAGTATATTTTAATAGATATTTGGGGAAGGGGGAGCAGGATGACCTAAATTTGGATTGACTTGAATTGTTCTTGAAATATAGGGGCTGAGGGTGGGGGGTGGGAGAAGCTTCCTTTTAACAAACTCATGTATTGATAAGCATGTTGTTGCAGAGATCAGAGGGTTTTGGTGAATTGGCATTTTCTGTTCACTCTTAGGGTGACTTTAAGCAGGTTGTTTTCTTTTGCATATGAACATAAAACCTATCCTGGAAAAAGGAGAAGGTAGATTCTTCAGTTGACTAAACTTTTGACTACAGCAACATCTCTGGGTGAAGGCTGAATATATAGAGGGATAATTTGAAAAGCCATAGAAAGAAAACCTAAATTTGATGCTAGTAATGACCTCTCACCATTTTAAGAGGTATCAGATTCATTTGCACTATTATGAATGCTAGTTTTGTGCGGAAATAATGCCTTATCTGTTTTATTCCCCATATTTAGGTTGAAAAGCTTTCAGATGTTCCCAAGTTATGCTGAACCAAAAAACTAAAAAAAACAAAAACAAAAAACTAACAAAAAATTAAAAAAGGAAAAAAAAGGAAAGAAAAAGAAAAACCACAAAAAGCTACCCCATGCTTTAAAAAAAAATTCCTGCCCCAAATTGCAAAATGGTATAGAGCACGATTTTATAGCAGTATGATAAGCTGTGCAAGTTAGTTTCATGCCATGCTTGGTACTCTGTTTAGGAAGAATCCCCAAGTATCGCATTGACTAACCCAAATCATCCTTCATGCATTCTGTTGGTATAGAACTATTTAATGATGCCCTATCTTTCCCTTCCCCTCAGCTTTACCTTTCCTCGTGCATACTGACCAAGAAATATCTTTCATTATGATCAGTGTATTACGTCAAAATGTAGGCTAGTTAAACTTTTGTAAAGTTGCCTGGAATGTCATTTGTTAGGTTATAAACAAACAAAATTCTAAATGAAGGGTTATATATGTCATGTACAAAACTTATTTTAAAATGGACAAATCTGTCATTACATTTGTAACCTTGTACAGAAAATTTTTCACTATGTGCCTAGCTTGGTGTCCATTCAGCTAAAATTTACAAAAAAAAAGGTGCATGAAGAGAAAATCAGAAATTAAAGTATATGTAGAGATGACTATTTTATATTACATGGCCCAATCCTGTATTTATTTCTTTTCCCCTATTCCCCCCTTCCCTTTTGGAAGTATTTATAAAACTAGTTGAAAACAGCTGTATTTTTTTTTGTTGTTGTTGTTGAAATATTTAGTAGAATTGTGCCTTTTTGTCTGTATGTGAATAAATGCTGTACATTTTGCAATACATTTAAAGTGTTCCACTTGGAAATTTGCCTTTGTTGTATCTCGATGGGGGTTTATTGCTTAGCAACCTTGAATCAGGATTACGTTGTTTGTGGCCTTTTCTAATCAGCATACCGACTTGTCTCCCAAGTAAGACTGGGTAAGATACAGAAACAAATGCTTGAAATATTGCAGAGAACTTACTCGTGTAGTTGGGTAACATCTTCCAAGGCCTCAATTTCTGGCTCTTGTCTCAGAGCAAGGACAAAGGTTTACCTTGTATCCTTTTCACCTGGAGTCGATGCTGCCCGCTTTCTGAGTTAGAGCAGGTTCTGTCTTTCAGCGCAACAAACCGAAATCTGAAAATAATTTTTCTGGATTCTGACGTAAGGAACAGCAAGAAGGTTTTTGCTATTCACTTGGCCTTTATTAGTGGCCTTCCTCTGAGTGATGACGCTTTTTGAAAGCTGTAAAGTGAATTCCTAGAAGTACTAGGACTAGAATTCAGATCTTACGGCTCCTAGGCCAGGCACTTCTACTCAATCATAGTGTGTATATGACCATAGCATATAAAATTAATCTGCAATAAAAACACACCCATTCTTCAGGCAACAAAATTACTCCCACCCATATAGACTCACAACTGAGAACCACGCTAACCTAAAAATAACCTGGTAATAGAACATTAGAGCTGAAATGGACCTTAAGAGATAATTTTGTCCAGCATCATTTTACAGAAGAAGAAATTAAGACAGAAAGGTAAAATGACTTAGGAAATAATAATTAGTAACATAAGCCAGCCTTCTTGATTCCTAGTTCAGTTAGCTTTCCACTACACTGCTCGATTTCCAGTTTAGTTTGCAGTTGCTGTTTTTAAAAGTGGCACAAACTCGTTTGCCTTCAATTTCTTTCTTCAAACCCAAGATGATTCATTTGGGGGGAAAATCATTTTTTCCTTGCCCCATTAGTGGCTGGTTTCTTCAAATTTTCTATCTCCCTGTAGGGCTCCTGGGAGACATAGCCAGAAATCTTCCCACAAGACTTTGAAAGTTGAAGCACCATAACACTTCCCCAGAGAAATGAGGTGCCTGTGAGCAAGAGGAAGGGATTGTCATGGTTAATTTTGCATAGGATGGAGAATGGAGCTTCGGAGAATTGCTGTCACTTTTTGCTCTAAGTCACTTGGAAAATTGGCTCCATCCCACCTCTAAGCCTTAAGCCCTCTCCAGACGTCTTATCACTATTAACTTCAAGGTTGAAATCTTTAACCACATTTGCCTTTCATGCTGGAAACTACACTGAGAATTCCAGTTTGGGGTACAACACTGAATGCTTGGTCGGGAGAAGAAAGTGAAAAACAATCTTATGAGAACAAGTAAAAAACTCCCTTAAAAATTTTTTATGTAAGATGATGAAATCATGGATAGTTACAGAGCTATAAAATGGGGGGAGGTTAATAATACGACTCCAGTTTTCAAGAGTAAAACTAAAAATGACCATCTGGTAAATCAGCTATTGATATGATAATCTTGGAAAAAACCTGAAATATATAAATAAAGGAATACTAATAAAGGAATTACTAAGGAAATGGAAACGAATCATGGAAAACTAGTCATACGGTGCCAGAGTCCTTGTTTGCACGAAACTGAATATGCTATTGTACGTGTGAACTTTAGAAATAATATTGAAATGCAGAATTAAATTGACTAATCTCAGAGAAGCCTCAGAAGGTAAAAGTACATCCTGTGAGGAATCTCTTTTCTATAACTTCCCTTAATAAGCGAGGATATCCCTAAGGCAGCCCGTTCTACTTCTGAATCCTTAGACTTGTTAGTATATTCTTCACATTGAACCTAAATACAGTGTTCTAAACCCTGTTTCTAGTTTCTGTCCCAGACCAAGTCAAATCCTTTGATGAGACCATCCTTCAAAAACTGGAAGGAAGCTATCACATGCTCTTTGTTTATGGCTAAACATCCCAAGGTCATTTAACTGATTATTACGTGGGTGTGGCTGACAGCAGGCCACAGGGAAGCTTTGTTGGTTTATTCAGCTCCTCTGATATACCTCTAATTTGGTCTTCTGATCTGGTACTTGCCCCCATCCATTTAGTACTAATTTTCCTGTTTCGGCCTCTTGAAAATCTAGTGCCAATTGATCTGGTCTTTTCCTTCTTTGGATGATAATTCATACCTTAAACCTCCCAGAAAGAGATTATCCATACCATCCCCAGATGCTTACCCTAATAAGCCAACCATTGCAAACCCTCGCAAGTCAATCCTTCCTAGGACATAGTAGGGACAGTCTCGTTCACCCTCATCTGGATGTATTCCGGCTTGTCACCGCCCTTTCAAAAACATATTCAAAACTGAACAAAATTGTCCAGATGTGCTTTGGCCAAGAGGAGTGTACATTGTCACCTTCCTCACTCTGAACACTGCATCTCTTAATGTAATATAAGATGGCATTAGGTTTTGGGTTTGGGGAGTTTTGGCAGGGAGGGGGTACCATGCTGCACTGTTGGCTCATGTTGACCATTCAGATAGTTTTAACTATTATCTAGCCCTCAGCTTACCTCCCTAGTCCTACCCATTTTTGTATTTCTGCAGATGAATTTTAAAACTTAAATAGTTTATGTTTACCACTATTAATTCTTACTAGGTTTGCTTAAATTGTTCTTACCTATTGAGATAATTTTAGGTCTCAAACCCTGTTCAATGTATTAGTTATCCTTCATCTGCAAATTTGATAAAACGTGTTGGGTACTTTCATCTAAGAGGCAGACAAATGTGGAACAACTCAAGACTAAGGGTACATTCTTAAGACACTCCACTACAGATTTTCTTCTCACTTAAAAATCCATTAATTATCAATATTCAGGGCTTAGTCATGCAAAGCAGTTCTAACTCTGCTTTCTTCTTGCCCACATACTGTTATCAGCCACAAAGATACAATGAAAATGTGTCAAGTGCTTTGCTGATATCCAAGTAGATCTACCAACTTAGTATCAAAACAAGAACGAGATGCATCTTTATGAAACCTAGCTGGCTCTTAGAGATCACTTTCTTTCACTTATAAATGTTCAGAAGGTAACCTGTTATTGGTATGTTACAGAATTTTTCTCTGGATCAAACCCAAGCAACCCTAGATGACAAGATTCATCCTCATCGTTTTGTTTTTTTTTTAAGCTAGAAAGCCCATCACCTGTCCTGTTGAATTATAGGCCTGTTCTATTTCCTGTCGTTTTTCAAGGATCATTTAACAGTTCTTAGTAATTATACCCACCAGTTTCTTTAGAAACAAGGAATGTAGTCCTGAGCTTGTTTACTTGAGTTAAGGGTGCCTAGGTACACTCTTACTATCTCTATGTTGGGTTTCAACTTCTTGACCACTTTTGTTCTGTTCTTCCCACTCCAAAGAGTGAGAAGAGATGCAAAGAATTGTTCTCTCATTTTGAGGTCTGCTCTTTATGCCTTTTTCCCTGGAGCTATCGATATCCTTCATATTCTTTCCCCCAAACTAACCTAAATTTAAAAGAAAAAAAAAACTTTGTTTTCTTTAGCATTCATTGCCAACTTCAGCTCCTTGATCTTTAATATTCCTAAGACCAGTCTCAGAACTATGCCATACCCTTTTATATCCGCTTTAGTTAGCTAAGCATCCTTGGTTCCACCTTTGGCAAATATTCTGGACTTGTAACTTCATTGACTCAGAGAAAATTCCCTCTACTAATCTGCAATTTATAGTATTCTAAGTTGCCAAGGGAACTGAAAACGTAAGTGACTTGCTTAGAGCCACATAGACAGTATGTGTCAGGAGTGAGACGAACTTGGGTTTCTTCCCTAACTCCAAAAAGGAGCTCTGAATCCATCATATCAAACTACTCTCTAAAAAAAAAAAACAAAAAACAAAACTGTAGTTGGCTGTTAAGTTCCTGCTGGATTCACATTGACCTTTTTATATACACTTATTTCATCAGAGTTGTGTTGTCTGAATTCCATTCTTACAATTTTTCCATTTTTCTTGGTTCAGATTCTCCTGAAGATTCATTTGATAGAATCCCAACTATTTCTTTCAACTTAATTAAGTCCACATTCTCTAGACCAAAAGTATATGTCAGACTATGTCTGGCTTCCCTCTTTTCCATTCAAAATTTTAAGATGGAGCAATCATTTCTTCTTAAGACTGCCAAAATTTCTACTTCAGTAACCAGTTCCTTGGTATTGTTTAGAAGCAAATCCAGAATATGACAGTTCCTCTTGTTCCTTTTGTTTTTTTTTTTTAAATCAATTTATCATTAAGACATCTAGGTTTACAATTTTTTTTTACAATGATTCTACCAACTAGTAGGTAGGATTAATTTTATATCCATTTTATAGATGAGGAAAATGAAGCTCAGATGGACCAGTAACTTGACCACAGATGGAGTTAGAACCAGGATTTGAACCCAAGTACTCCTGACTCCAAATGCAGTGCTATTTTCAACACACTTAAGTGCCATTTTGGAAATACTTCAGCTGCCCTGTTTATAATAAAGGTCCAACAGATAGTTGCAGTTCCCCTGTTCTGACTAAATACATCTTTATTCCAGGTTTGTAATTGCTCCCCTCCCCCATTCCCTGCTCTCAAACTCAGCATGTGTTTTCTTTCACTGGGCAGTTTGTAGTATAATCTAGACAACAGTATGTTTTTTTACCCTCCATTGAACCTCTTTACCTATCAGCATCATTTTGTGTGTGTGTGTGTATATATATATGTGTATATGTATATATATATATGTATACATACATATACACACGCCCCACACACATACGTACACATACACATACATGACCCTTTACCTCTCCCCAATGACCCCAGGCCACCCAGTGCGGCAGTGAATAGCCATCAGGACATCCCTTCCCTACTTATGCAGTGCCCAGGCAGAGGAGTGACATGGCTGTTCATACCACTTGTTTGTGGGATGGAGGACTGTCACACCTTACCATATGCCCTCCCACTGTATCCTAAATTGCTTTAGGCCTTACAATCTACCCTGTAGTTATGCCCTCCAGCCCCTTGGGCATTGTCATTTCACCAGCTAGTGCACTCTAAGGACTCTGGGCCCTGTCATTGACTTGCTGCTGAACTCAGGACTTCTGGTCTTTTCATCCACCTGACATTGAAATCTTTTATATATATCCTCTCTCCTTATCACAATGCAAACTCTTCGGAGGAGGGGCTATTTTACTTTTTCTCTTTGTATCCTCAGCATATAGCCCAGTGTTTGGCATATCATGCCTTTCATTCGTCCATTTATTCACTCACAAATTCATGTAGTTTTATTTTTTGGAATGGAGTCCACCTTCCTTTGCCACATTCTATTTTGTCGTCACATCACAATAAGTCTAAGTGATAAGTGCAACATTTGTCTCTTTGCATTAAACTTTCTGGTTCACTTTAAATATTACTCATACTTTGTGCATTTGTTTAAGGATGTATGAGGCCATGGGGTTTCTTGCTGTCTTTATTATTGGATATTACTTCTTGAAAACTAGTGGCCTTCACTCTTGTCCTACATCACAACTGCTATCCCTTCTGGTATAAAGTTTGGCAATACATCTAGGCAGTTTCTCCCTTGTCAGTTTAAAATCCTTCCTGAAAAAAAAAATGTTTTTTTTTCTTTTTTTAGCTCTCATCAGATGTAGCCCATTTCTGGTCAAGAATCTATTGTTCCTCTGTCTTTAGCTTTAGCCCCCAAATCAAATCCTATTCTTAAGACACAATCTTAACTAGCTGTGTACTTTTCAAATCTGTCTCCTTTCTGAGGCTGCTGCCTTTGACGACAAAGACAAATAGTAACAAAAACACCATTTCTGTTGCTAAGCTCTTTGGTTTCTTGTCTAGAACTTTACAATCCCTGGAAATACTTTCTAAGTTCATTGCGGCAATAAATAACTTTTGGCCTCATATTAGTTAATCACAGGGGAGCGGAAAGCTGGACAAGTCTTAGGAGTCTCCTTGTCAGGTCCCAGACATATGCCTCAGTGAAGGAAGTGTACCACCTTCTACTGTTCATATCAAGAACCCACCCAGCAAGGAATCACCAACCGCTGATATTGTTTCTTATTCTTCTGTCCATTACTGGATGGCCTTTGTCTTCATGGCATTTATATGTTCTCATCGTCACTCCTTGGAGAATGAAAAACTGCTTCTCCAGAGGGGCCAGCTGCAACTTTTATAGGGAAAGCTTCAAACCAAAATTGTATAACTCAAAGGCAATGAATCTATGACCATAATACAATGATTAAATCTGCTTGTGGTCAGTGGTGCCCCTTCGCCCATTCATATGTTAATTTTCTGGAAAATGGAATAAATGGTTAAATGTTAATTACGTATACATACAGAAAATAGTATTCCTTCTGAGTAGTTCAAAGCATTTGTCTATTTCTATATTATACTGCGTTAAAGAGTGTGATATGATATCTAGGTTGTCCTGATAGGCAAAATATATATATAAACTGTCTAAGACTTCACGGTTTCTTGTTGATAGTACAAGAGTCATACTTCATATTTTCGCCCTTAGTCATGTATGCTAATTCAGAGGTTTTCAAGAATTCTTGACACGGTTATTTTTGTATCTACTACCAGTTGTCATCCTTTTTCCACGGGAGAACTATTTCCAAATCTGAACCTCCCAAATATGATAAAGAATGGTTTACACAGGTAAATCCATGGCATCATACCCAGGCACTCCCTTGCCACAACAACAAACTCATTATAATCTGTTGATATTTATTAAGTACCCATCTGTGAACAGCTAAAGCTAAGCACACCTTTGTTCTTTGAGAGGCAATAGTCTAAGACAAACATTGATGTTGGAAACAAGGCTATATACAAAGCATAGCGTCAACACTGAGCACGTATATAAATAAATGTGACGTATTTGAATCAAGGGCTAACTTTGAGCCAATGAATATTTATATTGAAACATTGAAGCAGATCCATTGACAATTCATCACCATTTCAGAGAGTTTAAGACGTTTTGTGGAAGGAGTGGGATGAGATTTTGGTTGAATAAATGAGTTTAGCATTGTGGGGGACAGAAGAATTACATATTAATTGTAGATAGTATTATAGACAGGATTTGATAGGGAAGAGTGTTTGAAACAGTTCAAGCAAAAGGTGACCACAATTTGGTCTAAAGTCATGGTTGTGGAAATGGAGAGGAAGGGCAGATTTAAATGGGGCAAAAGTATTTATCAATAACTGGCAGCCAATCAGATCTATTAAGTGAAAATGATGATGCATCAAAAATATTCTTAGTTTCTAATTAATGATACAAAACATAATGCCAGGTAGAAGCAAAAACATTTGGCTAGATGTTTAATTATTCTTTTCATAAGAATAGCTATGAGTCGTTGGTTTAGTTAAGAATTACCACACTATTATTTTATGCCTCTTGCATGTTAATATAATGACCAGGCCAATTAGACTTTGTCTACGAAAAGCCCCTTTAACAGGCATAGAGAGAAATACTAGAGGCAGATGTTACCAAGTGTTAGTGCTTTTCTCATGTCTAATACTGTGTTAGGAAATTTAAATCATCAACAATTATTTTCTGCATTTGAAAACATCTTTATATTTTTAAAAACACCTTTACAGACACCATTCGATTACAATAACGATTCCGTGAGATTTTTCTATGTGATACCAATTAGTATTCAAATAGATTTATTACCTCATATATCTGATCATCATCAGTGATGCAGATCCTAAGCCATCCATGCTTGCCCATCCTGTGTGACTTTTATCTATATCCTCTCATAAGTCTGCTGTAGGGGAATTAAATTAGTGGTTTTCCTGACATTTCAAGGATACCAAAGGTACACTTCCTATTTTTGCCTGAAAAGTGCATTTTTTCCCCTTATTCATTTCCCTGTGATATCCTTTACTCTGGTTCTTTCTTGAAGCTCCATATTTGTTGTAGGGTGCAGATTGCTCATCTCTAGCATGGACATCTTCACTAGCCTCTTTTTGATACTCATCTTCGATTATTTGGAGAATGCATTGTTCTATGATTCATAGCTATGTAGCAATGGTAGATTATTTGTATTGAAAATGTGGGCTTTTGTTTCATGGAGAATTGTGGGGAGGATCATCACAGGGGCTTTGCAATTTCTTGAAAGCAAGTCAGAGCACTTTCTTCATCTGGTTTAATTCTGGGTCTAATTCATCTTTCCATTCACAGTACTTGTTCTCGAGCTGATGATGATGGCTGAGTTTCTCAGGTTGCTTATCTATTTTCATATCATCATTTAAACAACAGACACAATTCATACATGTATTTTGTCCTATGAGGATGATTGGACCATTTTCTTCTAAGTGGCTAAAGACTTCTTCCAGGAGACTCTCCAGTGTTCTGAGGTTTGATGCAACCAGCACAATGCCATCTCTGAGCAGAAGCAGCTGGAGGACTTCATCAATCACAGGGAATTTTTTTAACCTGGAATCTGTGCTGGCTCTCATCCATCACAGTGAAGAATTTTGGCAAGCATGAATCTGTTTTGTGCCTTGCCTAATATTTATGGCGAGATGATCAAGCAAGGTTTTTTCTGTTGCTGTAGAAGGAATCTTGAAAAAATGTGATATATGTGTGGGGAACACCTTGTTAGAAGAGAGCTTTTAAGGCATTTTGCTCCACAAAGCCCATCTTCTGGACTAATGCCTCGACTGTGGATGCATTCAATGTGGGAAAAGATGATTCTCATGAAAAATTTGTATGGTTAGAAAAGGAGGCATATTTTATTGGTAGATGCTGATGTTCTCTTGGTTGCCTTGTTAATAAGGTATGCAATTCCCCCTCACACCTTTAGTACTTCCCCTTCAGATACCTTGTGAATGAATTTCTCAATGCCTTCACAATTATATTGCCTCTAGAACAAATCACTTTTATGTACCTTTGGTCTCATCCAGCTTCTTTTCATGTCTTTGTTTTCTTTAGCAAAAGTTCTGCCTTCTCCATAAGTTATCCAGGACCAGGATATTGAAGTCTAAGTGCTGTGGCTCTTTGTCCTTGGTGGTGAAAAGAAGTTTGCTATAAGTCTTTCCAGATCTTTTCTTCTTCTTTTTTGTTGTTGTCCTTCAATTTTCATCCTCAAATTCTCTTTGCATTACTTCACTTAGGTTTCACCAAGCTTTCTTTAAATTAATTTTTATCCTTCATTACTTTTCTGTTTTATGAGGCAATACTATTCGTAATACTCTTTCATTTCTGTCTTTGTATCCCTGGGACCTAGCTTGGCCCAGAGTTGGTGCTAAACAAATCCTTGTTGATTGAATGATCATCATCCATGAGATTTTTAAAAATGTGTTTATATCAAAACTCAGAGTTTGATAAGGCAGAAAACACAAATTACCTAGGGAAGAATTCGCTATTTAATAAAAACTACTGGGAAAACTGGAAATCAGTCTGGTAGAAATTAGGTTTAGACCAACACCTTACACCACATTCTACAACATATTCTAAATGGATACATGACCTTACTATTAAAGATCATACTATTAAAAATTAGAAGAGAGGGGCAGCTAGGTGGTGCAGTGAGTAGAGCACCGGCCCTGGAGTCAGGAGGAATTGAGTTCAAATCCGGTCTCAGACACTTGACACATGTACTAGCTGTGGGACCTTGGGCAAGTCACTTAACCCCAATTGCCCTGCCAAAAAGAAACAAAAATTAGAAGAGAAATATACCTCTCTCAGCTATGGGTAGGAGATATACTTTAAACCATTAAGAGATAGAGGCAATTACAAAAGATAAAATAGATAACTTTTGATTACTAGTAACTGAAAAGCTTCTGTACAAACAATATTAATTCATCTTGGATAAGAAGGGAACTGGTTGAATGGGAAAAATACATATGTATGTATATACGCACATGCATATGCATATACATACATATTTCTCAATATGTAAATGTTCAAAGGACATGAACAAACAGTTCTCAAAAGAACTGCAAAATATTCACAACCACATCAAAAAATGCTCCAAATCACTAATAATAAAACAAATGAAAATCAAAACAACCCTGCGGTTTCTCTTCATACCCTGCAAATTAGGAAAAAAACCAGCAAAAGGAGGGGTTGTAGAAGGATAGACACAGAAATACATTGTTGGTGGAGTTGTAAAATGGAACAACAATTTTGGAAAGCAATTTGGAATTATGCAAATAAAGTCACTGAAATGTCCATACCCTCTGAACTAGAGACTCCATTATTAGATTCATACTCAAAAAGAAGCCATCAACAAGGAAGTCCTCTATATATTCTCTACATTATATATCCTCTAAAATATTTACAGCAGCACTTTTTGTGCTAAGAATTGGAAACAAAGTAGATACCCACCAATTGGGGAATGGCTAAACAAATTATGGTACATGTATATAATGGAATTATTACTGGGCTATAGGAAAATGATGTGTGTGACAAATACAGAAAAGCATGGGAAGATCTATACAAACTGATGCAAAGTAAAGTTGAACCAAGAAAACAATATACTGGGTAGCTACAAAATGTAAATGGAAAGAGCAACTAGACATCATAAAATCAAAAGTAAACATCACAGAATTATAAAAATCAAGCAGGATTTGAATAAAGAGCTATGAGCACACACCTCCAACCTACCCCTTTATGGAGGAAGGAGGTCCACAGGTATTCTCTTGTACATGTTTTTGAACTTTTTCAATGTATTGGTCAGTTGTGCTATTTTTTTTTTGTCCTCTTTAAAAAATCCTACTTTCATATGGTACAGTTCTTAGGGAGATGGAGGGAAAGGACTATTTGGGATAACTATGGTGATGTAAGAAACAGAAAATATCAATAAAAACATTTAACAAAAATGTTTACATTGGTTAAACTTCTAAGAGGTAGTTTGGCAAAGCAGCTTTAAGGCTGGCCCTGAAGTTATGAAAATGGGTTCAAGTTACACTCTAAGATCCTGGATAACTTCTCAGTGTCTCAAGAAACTTATATTTATAAGTTGTAGTAGAATTGCCGATCTGCATTGGTGGAAGAGATTTACTGAGCCATGAGCTCTGTATATCACTAAAATCACAGGTTAAACCAAACTCTAATCTCCCCATTTCCTCCCCTAAAGAAACACAACAAACTTAGGAAGCAATATATTCTGTCTATATCCTTTCTATATATTATGTTTTTCATCATAAAAATTTGAACAAGATAGGACTGATTATTTCAATTGCAAACTATTATTTTCTTGTTTTCATCCTTCTAGTTTTGTATTAATTTTGACCTTTCCTGTAACATTGATGGCTTAACTATACACAGACAATTCAGAAATGACTTCCAGATCAGTAACAAACTGTTTTCAGATCATTAAAAGATAATCAATTTAATTTTTTGTTATGTTGCTAGTGGCTCACCCTATCTACTGCCTTCCATTTCTTTTTTAAAAGGAAGTATCAATGATATCTAGACATGAGGCTTCTGTATATTTCGGTGTCTCATTCCTCATTCCAATGCTATATTTTTTCATTATATTTTTTACCATCTACACATAACTATAACAATTGCACTGAAGTCACCAGGTATCAAAATATTTTTATTTAATTTGGAAGGTCTTATCAAGTTCTTGGAAGAATTTCTTTACCTCTTCATTCTCTGCAGATATTGATGTGTAAGCTTCAATAATTTCCACTATACTTCTCATGAGCACTGCAATATGAGATGACCATATATACCATGAAATAACATTTCCTATTGGCTCTGGAAATGACGAAACTAATTCTGCCAATTTCTGTGCTTCTCCAAGATGATACTGTGAGCCATCCTTTCATTTTGCTGTAACTTTTTCTTTTGGATTCATTCATAGCAAGGATGTCGAGGTAAATACAGTTCAGTTCTTTCGGTTCTATGTCCTTCATAAGTAGTTAATTCAGGTAAAGCGCTGAACTAGATGTAGCTACACAACATGGCAGGATGTCTGCTTGTGAAATGATCACAATGGTGCTGATGTCTGGGGCAATATGGATATTCATGGTCAAGCTGCTGGCTATTATATATTGCGTATTTGTTATTGTTTATTATTTACAGATAACAATAGTTTCCAAAGTACTTTCTTACACATAATTCCATGTGTTCACTGAAATGATTCTAGTAGGCAGATAGGGAGGGCATTATTAGCTCTATTTTTCAGCTGAATGAATGGATGGAAAGGCATTTATTAAGCGCTTATCCCTAGCACCGTACTAAGCGTGGGGAATACAAACAGAAGCAGAGACAGTCCCTGCTCTCGAGGAGCTCACATTCTATGGGAGGAGACGATGTATAGAGGTGGTTTCAGTTGCGAGTCAGATGGTCTCTAAGGTCCAGCAAAGCAGATGGTAATGTATCTTCTTTAATGTCATTTCCACTGATTTAAAAAAAAACAAATATATTCATTTCTGACACTGAACCCTTTGACAGTGTCAAGGACTTTGATGGCAAGAATGTTCTTTTATGGATCTTCAGCAGATGTGGCCATCAAGGAGGCAGCACCTTGTAACAACTGTTTGTCGACAGCAGTTTGTCATTAGTGTGATACGGTGGTTTAGCTTGCGTGAATGTACTTCTGACTCTCTGGACTTTGGTAAAATCACTCAGCTGCCTTCTCATCTTGAAACATCCCTCTTCCATCCCAGTTCCCTTCTCACATTTTGGGAGTCTCTATTTTGGGGCTAGGGTTGGCAATGCTTCATTCCCCTCCTGGGCTATGTTTCTGATTTTCCACCCTACTTTTCAGTTTCTTTTGATGAATTTTCTTCTCCTATTACAATATAAATTCCTAGAGGGCACTTTTTTTTGCTTCTATTTATATATTACACATTTAGCACAGTTCCGGCACATAATAAGTGTTGTCTGTCTGCCTGACTAGTGTCTCCCATCTCTTTCAGAGTGCCCGTTTGCTTTAGCTGTGTGGTCTTGTCTGCCCTGCTGGTAGGAGGTCTGGAGTTGATAAATATAGCTGGCCCTTCTCCACAGGTGTTGCTTCACTGGCTGTGCTGTAGGGGGTTCAGAGAGGTTAAGTGACTTTAAGCTCTTGGCGGGGGGTGCCGGGGGGGGGCGGTTGGAAGAGGAGGAAGAGAAGATGGATCTAAGCCTTAGTTCTAGGATTTCTGACTTGTAGGTCAGTATTCTTTCTATTTCATCAACCAGCTTACCAGGATGAAACAACTTATCAATCCATGAACATTTATTAAGCACTTACATGTGCGAAGAACTGTGCCCAGCTACTCTAATGCTAACTGGCACAAATGCTACAAATCCCAATAGGTCTATAAGGAGAGAGGATATGAGTACTTCTGTGTATGGCATCTCTGATTTAATTTTTTAAAATTATCAAATATATAGATGATAGACTGATAGATAGACAGACAGATAGATAGATAACAATCATTGTCAAATGGGAATTTAGAAAAATGGCTCACCAATGACTTGCTAGTAAGGAGAAAAAAATGTGTCACAGTTCAAAATTAGATTTTACAATAAAACATAGGAATTGTTTTCCCACTGTTTCTTGGCTTGAGAGCATGTGATGTTTGTGAAATGTACACATTACTGCCAACATTTAATGGATGGCAGATAGATAAATAATGTGTTTCATACTTAGTGTAGCCATATCATGTGGCTTCAGAAGTCTGCTGGTTACTCTGATTTGATTATTCATATATAGAAGAGAAGGAGGTAATCATATCTTCTTTCTTCATCGAGGGGGACACAATAAAGTAATGTGAATAAATGAAATGAACTATTTATGTGTCTCCATTTGATTTTCATTTCATTTCCTTTTTCTCTCTCCTCTTAGTATGCTCATCGTCTCCTCTTTCTGAAAGGAGTATACAAAATAAATGTTATCATGAGAATAAAAGCAGAACTTAGGATTTCAAAAAAAGTTTTTAGAAGTATCAAATCCTCACATAATAATGTACTTTGGGTAAATAAAAGTAACTATTAATGGTCAGATTGTGTTGTTAATATAAGCACAAGACTGATCACCTTCATCAGTGGGCCAGAAGGGCCTGTACTCATGTATAGATTATTCTGGTCTAATCTTGGAGAACACTGTAAACAAGGGTGTGAGAAGCCATATTCCCATATCTATGCACATGGAAAACAAATGAATCTAGAGATAGGAATTTCAAAGAGTCTTAAAGAAGGGAAGTCTTGGGAGTGGGGTGGGGAGAGGGACAGAGAGGGAGAGAAAGAGAAAGAGAGAGAGAGACAGAGAGAGAGAGACAGAGAGAGAGAGAGAGGGAGAGAGGGAGAGAGGGAGAGAGAGAGAGAGAGGGAGAGAGGGAGAGAGGGAGAGAGGAAAGGAGAATGTGTATGTTTTTAGAAGATGAAGCAAGTATTATTCATAAGTAATGGGAAGAGTTTAACATCCTAAGATCACAGATTTAGACCAGTGAGGGGCCTTACAGCTGAGGCTCAGAGAAGTTACAGGCGTTGCCCATGGTCTTGGAGCAAGTGGCAGAGGCCAGATTTAAAGTCAGATTTTTCTGACTCCAAGCCCTGAATGGGAAGACGAATTTCACTTTGAATTGCCTTTGAATGCACAGCTACAGAAAGTAACTGGCTTTAAAAACACAAATGAAAAACTCTTAAAAAAACTGAAATAATCGAATAGTAGGGAACTCAAGAGTATACTATTATTGCATTTCTATGTATACACACATTGCTTTTTGTTTTCAAAGTACTTTAGAATAAAAATATTGGGAATAATATCTATTATTTTAACCAACAGGGGAAACTGAGGCATCAGAAGGGTGAAAGCTAAGAAGAAAAGAAAGATGGCATATCTGGATTTAGAATTCAAACTCCCAATCCAAAACTTAGACCAATGTCAGGTTTTGTGGATGGTTTAGGCATATTTTTTCTGTTACATAAAGTAGGCAGTCTAATTTCTCTTATGACATTTTATGCCAATCCATTTCCAGAGTTATAAGGCCCAAATGATTGATTTAAAGAATTCAGAATGCTTATTTTCTTTAGATACAAAATATAAGCTAAGATCTATGAAAACTGAAGTGATATAGCAATATAAACTCTGGTGTCTCATTGTCTAACTTGCAATGTTACCATATTGCAAATAAAAATACATGAGCTTTCAGAAATATAGTAACCAGAAAGTACTTCGATAAAAACAGACTCCTAGAAATGATTATGAAGTAGAAAACAGAATAAGAAATGCAAAGATTTTAAATATCAACATAACTGAAATTTAAATGCTTAAGTGATTTTAGAACATGAACTTGATTGATCACTATTCCTTTGGATAGCAGTCACAGACCCCAAAAATCCTTAGGCAGCAAGTCCTAGAGTCCTAAATGAGTCAGAAATGTAACAAAATTATCCCAATTATATATCAAGATGTATGACAGCATTGTTTTAGAAAAAGGAAAATTTATTACAATTCGAAGAGTTCACTATAGAAAATGGACACTTAGGAAATACGAAAATTGATCAGAAGTTATGATCAGTTGTGAAGTCCACAAATTCTTGAAGGTAGAAATATTAAGTTTCTAGCATTTTCTCAATATTTTTTCATGATTAGAATTATAATACACTTTAGATTTTTAGAGGAGAAAAAAGGCAAGTAAACAAATATACAGTTTCATGAAAGGAATGAACTCTTCTGAGATGGCTTTATTCTCCACTGAAGTTCATTAGGGAACTATATTTTTATAGTGTATTTCCTTTACTTACTGTGAAGATGTCACTGTTTGGCTTTCCCATCCCCCCCAAACAGGAAACTGCTTATGCACAATGACACAAGCCTAAGCATATGCTTCAGGCTTTACCATTCCAATATACAGCTACTCTGACAGCTTTCCCAACTCTAAAGGGATGTGAATGAACGATGGCATATTTTTAAATATTTTCCAGATCCATCATGGAGGCTGCTTTTCTTCTCTGCACTGTAATCACACTGAGCTGCAATTAAAACAAACAATCAGTAAGCTGTTCTTTTTCCCATGGAAAGTTTTACTTTAGCAGAATAACAGGAAAGAAAATGGACCAAAAACTTAGAATCAATATCTATTAAGGTCTTTTGTTAGAAGTCTTATAATCCATGGCTTCAGAATGTGAAATGTTTCATAAATTAGAGAAATGCTTCTGAAAATTAAGGAGTCATTCAATAGTGAAGGGTGATACACCAAGAACCTCAAAAAACATAGATTACAACAAATGACCTAAACTATCTAGACTACAAACTAAATGGGTAAAAAATGTAGTGCTGTTAGTGAAAGGGCTAATATGATCCTCTGCTATGTCAGTAAGACTCCAGGATGTTAAACAATCCTTCAAATTTTCCAATCTATCAACTGTAAGTTCTTTATTCAGGATATTATGTCTACTTTTTTTTTTAAATTTTAAGAGGAATGTAGAATATCTAGAATTGAATGTTCAGGAAAAAACCCACGTGGAAATATGTTAGGGAAAAGAAATATAAAAATGAAAGGACCTAGATTATTTAATGTAGAATAAGATTTAGTTTAGTTGTCTCTAAGGAAGCATTTAAAATGCTATTATGAAGAAGATACAAATTAACTACTTTTTATCCTTAGCAATAATACTGACAAATTTATGCTGTTGAGTTTCAAGAAAACCTTACTCTCATAGACTAGGGCTTTGATAGAACAATATGAAGACTCCCACAAGGAAAATGCTGGAATTTTTAGCTCTGGACATTCGAAGAGAAATAATTGTAATTCCTAAAATCTTGGCTACTATCTATCAGAGGGGAATGTCACTTCAAAACAAATGTTTCCCTGTAGATGAAATTACTTAATATGTAATGGTCTCTGAGATTTCCTAATCATGTTTCTATCATCTCAGTGATTACTTTATTTAAGTGAATTTGTATACCTGGAACAAATGAAGTTGCCCTTCTGAAGGCCAATTTTTTTTTCCACTTCAAAAAGAACAAACACAACAAGAAATTAACACATGCTGTCGAGATTTTTTTTAAAAAATTCCTAATCTTAATTTTATAGAAGTGATAGCCTCACACACCTTGAGGTTAGAAGACATTCCAATTTCATAGTCACTCAAATGTCAGCTTTTGGAGACAACTAATACTATATATCATAGAGTATGTGTTTGGATCAAATAATCTCAGAGGTTCCAAAATTTTTTATTTCTCCAAGTTTGCTAATTTTCAATGCCAAATTAAGCTGCCTAATTTTAATAAAAGGCAAACAAAAAAACACTTCTTCTCTAGGAATTTTCAAAATGCTTTTCTTATTCTTGTCCCATTTAGACTGTTTTATTCATCTAACAGTAATGAAGTTGTTCTCTACCTGCTGAGAGGCTGAAGCTGCTCTCTGTTCTGCCTGACTCAGGCGTCTTTGAAGTCTGTTGGTTTTTTCTTGATGTTCCATAATTATCTTTTCATTCTGTTTTAGGGAAACAATATCATAGAAACATAGACTTTTGTTAACACATTCCAATGTGAAATGGAGAAACCTTAAAGCAGTCTGAGTTTGAGTGATGCTGAATTTGGACACTACTATTTGCAAAAAAGCAAAAAGACAACAAAATGTAGTTTTCATATATTAAGACCAGTTTTTAAGTCATAGTTTACATTCTAACTGCATAATTCTTTTTTCCATACATACAAACCTTCCAAGAAAGCAAGTTATTAATGTTAAAAGCAAATTGGTAATAAGTCAAATTTGAAAGGTTGACAAATAAGAAAAATACCTCTAATTCTTATTTTGTTAACCTTGCTTTTAAGGTTAACATACATGCTTTTAAATCCTTGTCAGAAGAAGGGGACTTTACCATCATTTATTTGCAACAGATAGAAGATATTTATTCTAGAAATCCTGACTGAAATATTCAGCCTTTCCTTACATAAATACTGATCAAATTATGATCGAAAGAAAGCCGCGTGCCTTACGAGGT